>NW_026897833.1:0-352500 GCF_033153095.1 Gastrolobium bilobum | reverse complement strand
AACAATAACAATGAGAATTGATTTTAAAAATATGAGAAAAATATTGTAGTTAGAGCGCACTCACCTTATGATCCCAACTTCTTACTTTGGATTGATTCACAATACTTATTCATATAATTACTCGGATAAATTATTATCTAAGAATATTTATTAGTTAACCCTCAATTCCGTGCAAGGTTAACCCTTTAATCCCCAATTGGAACCCCAATTCCTTGCAATGTTCCTCATGGTATTAAGCAATGAACACAATAATTTAAGCATCCGCAATTAAATACACATCTATTCCTAGCATGCATACCAATTGTTATCCTACCCCCTTTCAAGATCAAAACCCTAATATCCCTATCTAGGGTTTTAACCCTCAAACTATTCTCAACTATCAGATTGATCAGTTCTAATAAAGAAAATAGAAAATACGCATAAGGTAGAGACAAAGATAATTATATAAATGAGTAAAACTAAATCAATCCATCGTAACAAGGGTTCACATAGGGCTCGTGACCCAAACTACAATAAAAGTGAATTAGCCAAACATAATCATGGCTAAAAATTCAATATTCAATAAAAGCATAAAATTAAAGAGAAGAGGAAGAAGAAGAACTGTGGAAGAATCCTCCTGAGCTCTGTCGTCGGCCTCCTTCTGAATGGAATGAGATATCTCCAGGTTCTGTTAAGAGGATATATTTACAAGCCATGTTGCTGTTCAGATTCTGTTTCTCCCAAGTTTGGGGCGCCAGGCTTGGCGCCCCGTGCGTGGGCGATATATTTTTAAGTGCGAATCAGCCAAAATAAGGCCCAATTGGAGTGCAAGTGAAAATAGGTTTTCCCAAAACCTAATAAAAGGATCAGAAACAGAAGAAGGAGGAACTTTTCTGACAATCAAGAGGAGAAAAACAACAAAGAGTGGAGATTCCTTGGAGCTTCTCGGAGATTCAAGGATTCGATCGATCAAGACGGAAGATCTTCATCTTCCCTTTCTCTTCTAGGTTTTAAATGCTACTTTATTTTATTGTTATTTTGTCAGACATGAACATGTCTGGCTAGTTTTATCATTGTGGTAAGGGTCACAACCCTTGATGTGAACCCCTTGTACCTTGGTTGAAATTTACGCTTATCTATTTTAATTGAATTTATCTTTTCTTGTTCTTCATTCTATAATTCTATTGGAACTGATCAATCTAGTAGGATTGCGAGGGTTAGGGTTTACAATAGGGATGTTGGAATTCTAATTCCCGACAAAGAATAAGATAACTGCTCATGTACGCACTAGGGATAGGCTACATGAACCGCGAACGTTAAAGATTCATTAATTCTAAGGGTTAACTCGAAAAAGGGATTTCTAAGGGATTAGGATTTTAATAGAGTTAACAAGGTTAAAGTCACTAAGGGATTAGGGCTTAACTACTCATTTAAAAGATGATGAATTGTTCGATCAATTAAATAGGTAAATGTGAACGTAATCCAAGTTGCAAGGTGGGGATCGGAAAGGTGTTTGTTTCTCTTTACCGCAATATTTTCTCAAATATTTTCTCCATCCTTAATCTTTTTTTCTTGAATTTTGAAAGCACTTTTGGAATCATTTACATTTTTCCTTTAATTGTTTTAGTTTATTTTATAAACCACAATTGCTCTCAACCTATTTTGATTAGTCCAACAAGAGAGGAATAGTTATAACAACTTAGGTGCCTCAATCCTCGTGGAGACGATACTCTACTCACTCTTTATTACTTGGTACGATCGGTGCACTTGCCGATTTTACGCAACAAGTTTTTGGCGCCGTTGCCGGGGATTGACTACGCTAAGTTATTTATAACTTTTGATTTTCTTGCTTGGATCTTTGTGTTACTAATCTGTCTGCTTTAGTTTATGCGTGGTACAGTTGATCCTGCAACTTTGATCTACAATCCAGAGATAGAAAGGACTGCAAAGAGGATAAGACAACATACCAAGCAGAAGAGGCAAGCAGAGACTTCTACTTCACATTCTGAAGCAGAAAATTCTACTCAACACTTTGAAGTAGAAACAGAGATGGCAGAAGAAAATCCACCAACAGCTGAGCTGATGGAATCAGTTTTGGCCCTTCAATTTACAAGGCCAAATTCAAGTATTGTCAAACCGCCGATTGCTACTAACAACTATGACATCCAACCAGCACTCATCACATTGGTGGAGAAAACTCAGTTTGGTGGGGAAGACTATGAAGATCCTCATGACTTTATAGACATATTTTTAAGGATCTGTGATACAACTAAGCACAACGGAGTGACAGACGATGCGATCAGACTCCGATTGTCCCCGTTTGCTTTGACCAGGAGAGCTCTCAGATGGTTAGACCGACAGGCTCCTAACAGTATCCGCACATGGGATAAGTTAGCAGCCAAGTTCTTTGTTGAGCACTTTTCCATGGAAAAGTACAATAAATTGGTGAATGAAATCACCAATTTTACCCAACAACCAAGAGAGACCTTATGTGCAGCCTAGACTCGATACTAGGAGTTGATCAGAAAGTGCCCACAATATGACTTGCCAGATACAAAGAAGGTCAGAGTCTTCTATAATGGGATGTTACCAGACTGCAGAATGATTGTCAATGGTGCAGCTGGTGGAACCATTGGAAAGAAGACAACAGCTGAAACCTTAGAGTTGCTTGATCTAATGGCAAGGAATGAGAATGCGTCTTTGGCATCCCCATCTGTTCAGCCCAAGAAAGGAATCATACAATTGGGGAATAATGATGCATCATTGGCTGAACAAAAAGTGATTTCACAGTAATTGGCCAGTTTGAATGCCAAGCTTGACAAGATGCAGCTCTCAACATCCAAGGTTGATGTGTTTGATTGTGAGTATTGCAAGGAGCCGCATGATACTAATGAGTGCCCTACACTCAATAGAGCTGAACCATTCCAGGTCAATGGAATTTGGTATGATCCAAGGCCTCCACAGAATATTCAAGGTTACCAAAGGAATCAGAATGGCGGCCAAGGAAATAACTTTCAAAGGAGGAATCAAGGGAGCAACTTGGATTATAAATCCAACAACTATCTGCAACCTCCTCATCTGCCACAAAAAGAGCCATATGAATTGAAGAAAACGATGATACAACTTTCCAAAACCACTAATGATCACATAAATGAGACAAGAGCCTACCACAAGAACCAAGACGCTTCAATCAGAAACTTGGAGACTCAAATTGGCCAACTTTCAAGACAACTAGCTGAGAGGAGTCAAGAAAAGAGCGATGCAGTGTCAAAGGAGCAATGCAATGTCATCACTACAAGGAATGAGGAGCTAGAAAAAGAGAAAGTTGAAGTTTATACAAGAAAGGATGAACAAGCTCAAAAGGATGAAGAAGAAGCAAAGGAACAAACTCCTGCATTTCAAAAGAAGTAATGAGATTTCTCACGTTTTGAGAAACTCCAATATCCAATGAGGCCAAAGCAAAATGAGCAAAGGAAGCAATTGTCTAAATTTTTAGATATTTTTAAGAAATTGCAGATTAATATTCCTTTTGCAGACACTCTGGAGCAAATGCCCTCATATGCCAAATTCCTGAAGGAAACATTATCTAAGAAGAGGAAGCTCACAGAGGATGAATGACACGAGCTGTCGAACTCGCGCAAATTAAAAAAAAAAATTATTAGGGTTCAGAAAATTTGTAGTAAAGTGGAAACCCTAAGTCGTCTCTCAAGGAAATTGTTTTGGTAAAAATCGCTTATGATGACAGAAAATTAAAAGGGGGTTTTGGATTTTGATTGAATAATTAAAAAGGCAGAATATAAATTTGGAATAAAAATTCGTAATTAAAAATTAACCAACCTAAGGTTAGGGTTCCATGGACGTCTTTCCTCGGATAAAAAGATATCAGAATCGTGATTGATCGTCAATTGAATCAGAATCCTTATTTCCAATTGACAACCCTCTCTAAGCGATCGTTTAGCATTTGATCAAATACAGTGCTTCTACTCATACAATCGCAGAGTATCAGCACGTTTGATTTAAGGTCATAGGGTCAATCAATCTAACCATCAAATCTGATGATTAACCCATTTCCATAATCGCAATCGCGAACCTCAGATTGAATATCCACGATCGCACGATATCAATCTGAGTTAGGAAGGGAAACGAAACTGATTTAAAATAAAGCGCAGACCCTCAAGACTAATCCATGGAATCCGTTACCCTTAGGTTGATTAAAAGGTTCTTAGCCTCGCATGGCTAAGGTAAACATGATTAAAATAAAATAAAAAGAAGAAGAAGAAAAAGATGAAAAACGCGAAGAACGCTCCAGAGAAAGTGCTTTGATCCTAAAAATACGAAAATTCAGAATGAATCAAGTGTTTTCTACTCTGCCGTCATATACCCCTATCCAAAGCGGGTTAGGGTTCAGTTCTGAACGGCCCATCTATCTAAAGTGCGAAATAAAATAAATAAAATAAAATAAAATAAAACTTGGCTTTGGGCCACTAAAGTTGTAGCGTCTCATTAACCAACTTCTCAATCTCATTCTTTTGGAAGTGTGGGTAACGGTAAGGACGTACTCGCACGGCCTTTGAATCTGGCTGAAGGAGAATACGGTGATCAATGTGTCTGGTTGGTGGAAGGAATGTGGGTTGAGTAAATATATCCTGGAATGTATCCAAGAGCTGTAGGACTTCAGGAGATTGTGAAGTGGTGTCAGAATTTGTAATATCTGAAGCCTGAGTAGTGAGGCACATCAAGTAAGAATCCACTGAATCCTGGGACATCAATTTATGCAATTGGGCTGTGGAAAGAGGTTGGGCCAGGAGTAAATGCTCTCCTTGGAGTAATACTTGGGTCCCTTGAACGTCAAAAGACATGGTGAGAGCTTTATAGTCAGTTAGGATAGGACCTAAGGTAGAAAGCCATTAGACTCCAAGAACAATGTCCGCCCCTTTTAGCACCAATACAAATAAATCAACAGTGAAGGGATGAGATTGGATCAAGAGGAGAATATTCTGACAGACTGCCGAATAGATGAGTGCGTCACCATTTCCCACTTGCACCTTAAAAGGGTTAGTGGACAACAACAACAAATTGAGAAATTGGGACATCCTTGGTGTAATAAAATTATGGGTACTGCCCCCATCTATCAGTATCTGTACCAGCAACAGAGCCTTGTAATCGAAATGAGCGAGATGAGTGAGTGCCAAATAAGGCATTAAAACTGATCTCAGGTAACACCTCAGAGTCCGATGAAGGTTCGTCTATTGAAACAACATCCGGAGGATCAGGATCATCATCCAGTCCTTCCAGGTATAGTAATGTTGCTCTCCCTTTGCATTTGTGACCCATGACAAATTTTTCATCACAATTGTAACATAAATTCTTTTCCCTTCTTTCTTGTCTTTCAGCTTGAGAAAGCCTACGAATAGGAAGAGCAGGTAAAGGTTTTGCAGTGTCTGAATGTGTTTGGATACTGGGGTTAATAGGATGTGATGGGGATGGGATTGTTGTGGATACACGGTTGGCTGAGTACCATGGTTTTTGAGGTTTCTCATCATGGATATGGTCTTCATACACCCTAGCCAATGCATAGGCCTCATGAAAGTCTTGAGGTCTGTGTGTGAGCACTAAACGTTTGATTTTAGGTTTGAGTCCTGAAATGAAAATGCTCCTTAGCATGGGATCTAAAACTGCAGGGACTCTGCTCACCAATTTTTCAAAGGCTGCCTGGTATTCAGTAACCGAGCCAGACTGTTGAATTTTTACTAATGCTCCTGCTGGATCATCAAACTCGGATGGGCCAAAACGATATTGTAAGGCCACACAGAAAGCATCCCAATCAGGTAAGCAAGTATCTTGAAATTAACCATTAAACCAACAAGCAGCAGGATCGAACAAATTAATGGCAGCTAAGAGGACGCGCTCCGGAGGAGGAATGTTGTAAAAATGAAAGTACCTGACAGCTGCAGTAATCCAGGAAGTAGGATCTCCGGATGAAAATTTGGGGAAATCGAGCTTAACAGTGCGAGCTCGGTTAGAGTCAGATCCAGTATGATTGGCGTTGTGATTTGGGCCAGCACCCAGAATACTCATATTGGCATTATTGGTGTACGTTGGGGAATGTTGTTGCTGAAGTGCAATAAGCCGTGTCAAATCCTGATGTAAAAGAGCATTGGATTCTTGTAAATTTGTTTGTAATTCATGAAGATTCAAATACTGGCGTTCACGTAATAATTCCGCAGCATCAAAACGTTGATGTAATGCATCAACTCTATGATTGAGGTCCTGTTGCAGGGAATCAACCCTATTGGAAACATCTTTAAGGCGGGTATTTTCAGCCATTGGAAAGGGAGTTCAACTCTCAATGAAAGCACCAAATGTTAGGGAGAAAGTTCAGAAAAGAGAGAAGTTAGGGAGAGAGATTGAGAAGAGAGAGAAGTTTGTTGCAACTGAATCAGATGCCTTTTCTTACTTTCTTTCATTACTATTTAAACATCAATTGAAAATTGCAGAATTAATAAAACACTAATTAATAATGCAGAAACAAACTAAAGTATGTGACTCCCGTTACATATAACTACTACCCACGATAGCTACACCTATTGTATTACTAATTAGGCTGCCTCAGATGACATACTGGTCCAAGTATTGAGGACGTTTGGGCTTACGCTTAGGCTTGGTTGTAACATGTAGCCCTTTGCAAATAATTGTCATAATAATGATAAGGAACATGCCTAGGCTTTGACTCAAAATGTTATTCTGTGTTATGTAAAATTATGCAGTATTATTTTTTTAACAATCCTCAATCTAATAAGGCATTGCCTAAAGATAAATGACAACGGCTCCAATTAAAAGTTTTCTTGGTTTGACAATGGGATAATGCTATAGAATACCCACCTGATGAGAATGACATTGACTTCTTAAATAGAAGTTTGATATTGGGATATTGCCTTTCAAATCTGTATGTACAATTCGTAGTCTAAAGTCTCTTTGAAATTGAAGGGTGCATTATAAACAGCGAAGTGTAAAATTAGAAGATTCAAATCTAGCGAGTTTTCATCCTTATTTATTTGTCTATTCACATTAAAATATAACAATCGTAATTGTGAAACAATTTGCATTGTGGTTTTTAATCCTTCAAATATTCTACAGTAACTGCAACTGCATTTGCTAAACAGAGAACAAACCTTTGAAATTAAAATGACTCGAAGGGCATTAACATAAAAGAATGTTGGCTCATGATCTTTAACTAATTGAAGCTAACCAATATTATCTCTGGTTAAATAAACAGACCAACTACAGAGGTGGGCGAAAAGCAAAAGAGGAGAAATAGAATAAAAACCCATAACCATGAAAGTGGGAGAGGGTGAAATTTCGAAGAAACTAAAAACTTTATTATAACTAAGTAGTAATTCAAAGCTGAAATGTACAAACGCTAAACATCAAGTATATATTAATGATAAATAAAATACGCAAGTATGTACAAGTACAACCCTATGATCAAGATTTTCATCATAAAAGTAGAAATACATGAATTTAATTCAATCCAAACTGGCACACAAAAGCTTTAATTTGTAAATTTTGTAAAATGAAAGACTTAGTAATGAAAGCCTCAGATACTTGGCACTAAGCTTTAATTTGATGTAATCCCCTGACCACAAATTACGAGTGGCTTAAGTATTGTGCCACTCTCAAATGCAATGCTTGCACGACCATTGACACCAACAATGGTAGACTTATCAGCACTCACTACTCAGTCACATCATATGATTGAAATTTTGATTGGAGTAGGTCTTTAACGGCTACATCATCCCACTCTAAATTGTTCCACCACTCGGACTCTCCTTTGATTGTAATCAAGCTGTCTTTGGCAGAGTTGGAATTCAAAGGAAGCTTCCTCAGCTTTGGGCAATGATATACACCAATGTGTTTAAGGGAAGGAAAAGCCAATGCTCTCTTATAAATGCTATTCAGCTTTCCCAAATTACTAAGGTGGAGAGTTTTAAGATTTGGGAATATATCATTAGAGTTGTCTCTGTCATCTTCGGCTTCCTTCACCACCTCTTCAATTGAACCACAACTGAAAACACGAAGATACTCAAGAAGCGGAGCATACCTCAGCCATGTCAGATGAGTTATTGAATGGCAATATCTAATCTGCACATGGCGAAGCTTGCAAAGATGGAAAATGTCAGCAATGGATGAGCTTTCCATAATATTTTCAATTCCGAATAACTCTACCCATTCCAGATGCTTCATTTTTGATAGAGATGCTAAAAATGATGCCATATCAAGTGACGTGATACTGTGAAGCAGAAAACGTCTCAAGCAATCCCTCAGTTTGTTCGACTCAAGTAACTTACGGAGGCCTGCGGTGGTTGTTAATTGGATGCACAGTTCTTCCAATTTTGGTAAGCATTCCAACTTCTCTATGAGTGTTTTCTCTTCTTCCGCTCTTGTTGATTCAGATCTGTAACTTAATCTAAACACCTTCAACTGCTCAAGACTTGCAATCTCTTCTAAAGAAATGATGATAGAATCAACATTTTCCATAAGCAATACCCTCAACTTTTTACAATTCTTCAAAACAATTTGCAACCCATTTCCAAATTTTGCACCTGACAGATTAAGGTATTCAAAGCTCATTAATTCTTTTATTTCTGTTAGTATATATACAACATAATTGCCTGATAGGTCTAAGACTTTCAACTTTGTCATGGATTCCAGATTTGAATAGTCAGTGATACTCATATTATCCGCCTTTACACATAGGGTTAGGAGATTTGGACAAGATGGTACTTGCCAACTTCCACTCGCAGCATTTATAATTGAAATCCTTTCCACATCGTTCAACCTTTCAAAATCCATTTCTGACATGCCTAATGCCTCCCCCTCAACTACAACTTTGTCTTTGTTTCCATCTTCATCACGGGCTAACCATAGTGCCATATCTCTTATCACATCATGCATCTTAATTCTAAATGTCCCATTACGATAATCTTCAACGCCCTCTAAGAGACGTGAAAGCTTTAATTTTTCAATGATAGATTCCCCCTCCTCATACATATCATATATACTCTTCTTCATCCTACCTTTACCCAGAAATCCCTCTCCGATCCATCGATCAATGAGATCTTTAACTTCAACTTCATAATCTTCTGGGTATAATGCACAATATAGGAAGCAACTTTTGTGTGTTTCATTTGGGAGTCTGTCATAACTAAGCTTGAGGATATGAAACACATCCTCTTCCAACTTTTTATGTATGAAATAGGAGCGTGTTAAATCATGTATGGCTTGACTCCATGCTGCAACGCTTTTCACTCCTGACATGGCACGTCCAACTGTAACTAGTGCTAGTGGCAATCCTTTGCATTCTTTAGCCATCTCTCTTGCTAACTTTCGAATATCTTGGTGACTGCTTAATGTCTCCTCACCTACCATTTCACAAAACAATTCAAATGCTTCTTGCTCTCCTAAACATTCCACTTTGCAAGTAATATCAACAAAACGTTTCTCCAAGAGTCCATCCACCTCCTTAAGCATGTCCATAACTCTCTTTCCTAACTTGTAGCTTGACACACAATTCTTCGGGCAACAACCGCTTAGACATTTATTATGAGTTTCTTGAGAACCTTGGTTTTGAATTTCCTCCATTACCTGTAAGCAATATGCACAGTAAGACTTGATTAATATGTATGAATTTAATTTTTTTTTTATATTTGATTTTTAAAGTTTTAGATTTTGTATATATCCTGATCTTTAAGTTTTTTTATGTTTATGAATTAGTGAAATAATAGAAAAACTATTTAAAGTGACTTTAAAGTGATCAAATCAACATTTGCTCTTAAATTATTTAATGAGTTAAATTCAAGATACGCTTTATTAAATTTAGGGAGGATATACCCTGTTCAAAATAAGAAGATAGATGAGTATTTTCCATATAGTCCGAGATGGAGTGATCAAATATTGATTGAATTTGGTCTCGCTCCCTAATGTTGGGTTTGAGGTGCTTAAGTGGGTGTTCTATCATGTGTTATATATGGTGGGAAATGGGTGATGTGTCCGCCCCTCCAGTTTCACACTCTTAGGCTAGTGTTTGCAGAGGTAAGGGGTGCAAAAGACCAGTGATCCCCTTACCGGCTTAGAGTGTGAATGTTGCATACATAAGTGCTTGTGCAAAATATCTATTCTTTCAATTGCCTTCCAAGGAGGGATGGACCTAGGGAGGGAGCAGCATTTTTAGTACTACGGTGGTGCTGAAATGGATGCATGTTTTGAATTTTTGTAATTTACACTATATATTTTCGAGAGTACATAGTGTAAATTACAACAAGTTTTTTTCTTCTGACTCCACTACAAAAAATAACCGAGGTGGTGTTTTTTCATTGGCTGGTCGCACCTACAATCATGGTATTGTAAATTTTTTCCTAGGGGGCGTTTGGCTGGAGAGAAATTTTATGAATAATAGGGAAATGTTATTCATAGGAAAATGGTTGGAGGATTATGTTTGGTAGGAAAATGTAAAAAAAGTTGTTTGGTTGGAAAACATTTGGACGGAAGAATTAGGTAACTTTTATAAAGTCTATGTTTGGATGTAGGTAAAATATAGATAAGAAAAAAAAGGAGCTATTACGAAAATAACCTTGTTTTTAAAAAATGTTCTGATGCACACTGTTACTGAAACACAGTCCCTTGTATGTGGTTAAAAAATTGCATACGATTTTGTCCTCTTTTCTCCTACCAAAAAAGAGTTGCATCCACTGGTATCTTGAATAGAATGAATATCATCTCCCACTTTTGTGGGATTCTCAGAAAGTTACAAAGAAAGTAATGTTATTGAGCTTGTACAAACCCGGACCGTTAATTAAGGAAGTTAATTAATTAATTATGTGAAATTAGGAAATAATTTCATAATTGACCCTAATAATTATTATGAGGCTCTAATAATTATAGTAAGTGAGTAATAATGCTGAAAGTCGCTTTTCGGAAGAAAAGTGCAGATATTGGTTCTACTAGTCGGTATAAATGCGTACCGAAAAAGTATCCCGGAAAATTATAATAAGTGCATGATAATTACTAGAATAATATGTAGGACTTGTAAAACGAGTTTCAAGTCAAAATAATGAGAACTGGTGCCGGAAACTGGTACTGGCTATGAAAAGCGCGTACCGGAAAGGTGCTCTGAATATTATAAGAAAAATATGATAATTCTTGTAAAACTGAGTAGGTTAAGAATCCTGAGTTTGAAATTAAAATGCTAAGCATAGCAATTAAAGTTAATACTGTGCGTTTAATTGTTAAGTGGCTGCAGAAGTGGTGGGCACATGATCCTAGGTCTAATGTTTGGCACCTCTACGTAGCTTTTTGCTGAGCCTTTGAAGTCATCCACCCTTGTCACCTTTCTCTCCACCTTTGGGAGCCAAGAAGCCTCATTTCTTCTTGGTTTCTTCATCAAATCACATTGGGTGAGTGTGTATCATCATTGGGAGGTTGTGGGAGACCTTGTTTCTTAGAGTTTGTGGCTGTGTGGTGTTTGTAAGGGGGCTGAGTTGGTGGGTTGTTGGGTTGGATCTTTGTTCTTGGTTGTTGAAGCTCCAAGTGTCAACCTTTGTGAAGAAAGATCAAGTCTTGAACACTATTTTCGTGCACCCTTGAAGTCAGAACCTTTGGAGTTGGTAGTGAGCTCCAAGGACACCCTTTTTGCTGAGTTTAAGCTTTTGGTAAGTTGTACCAACCTTGTTCTTGAGTTTAATGGGTTAAAGATGATGTCTTGGCATGTTTAATGAATTAAACAAGTAACCAACTGTCATATGAACCTAAATGGACCTTAAGATGCATGTTTAAGCTTCTGGAAGTGTTACAAATGGAACCTTGGAAGGATATCTTCGCGAAATGCAGAAACTGCATTCTGTCGCGAAATATCCGGATATCTGCTCGTAAAATATCCGGATATTGGATATCCGGATATGTGGAGCTGGATATCCGGATATTGGATATCTGGATATGGGCATCTGGATATCCGGATATTGATATCCGGATATGTGATATCTGGATATGCCCCCGAGGAATATCCGGATATTCTGGGTTTGTGAGGAACAATAGCGTACTGTTCATCCAGAACTGATCTATGGGTTTGTGGACCCTAGTTTGAGGAAGTTGAACTTCTGTAATTAATTAATGTAAGTCAGAATCATGGGATTAAAGGCTTATGGCTTGGTGAGAAGCCTTAAGACGTAAAACGTAATGAAAAGGCGTTGTCTTTATGTTGTATACTTGTAGAGTATTGATGGGATGTAAATTCGTTCTCGTCTAAGCCCATTTTGATGGCAAAATACCATACGTTCCCTCTTCTGATGAGCAACTTTAGCATGAAAATCACTTGTTTTACACATTTGTGACAAAAACACAGTGGGAGAACGGATGGTAACGTATTCCTTTAAAATAAATTAAAAGGGGAAAGGACTGAGACGCATTTAATACACCTGCTCCATTCATTTAATGCTTCTGTACACTTTGCAGGTAACGTAGAGTTAAAGACTTCTATAAAGCAAGGTGGTGCACCAACTGAGCAGCTGCAAACGTGAAGAGCAGAGAATCAAGAGTTCTCACTGGCTGAAAACAGAAGCAAAACATGGGAAGGTCTGCAAACAACGGCTAATCATCAGCAAAACCTGTTCTATTCAGGAATTCACGCAAGCTTCACACTCTGCTGCCACAGTCTCGTCCCCTCATTCAAGCAACTAGCTCCAAAGGAATTACAGTCTTGCCACTCCTCTTCCAGCTATAAATTGGACCACCCTCACACAAAAACATCATCGAATCCTGGAGGGTTTGCAGTCCGAAAGGAAGAGATCACTTAGTAGTAGTTAGTAACTTAGTTTAATTTTAAGTTTTAACTGTAGTTAAGTGACAACCCCTCTTCTCTTCTCTGTAAACAACCATCAAGACTCCTCACGAGCAAATACCCATCTTTCTCCATTTTCTGTTTCTTTTTGTAAACTGTCTTTTAAATTAATATAAGTGTTTTTCTTTTTGTTCCAATCGTTATCTCTTAACTGAATCTCGGGTCTATGTGATCTCAGTTGAAAATAATTATGTTTAAACTATCAGCCATGAGCTGAACTATCTGTGGAACGGGTAAACTGTGAAACTCTTAAAGAATTATTTTCAAAACTCTTGACCGAAGCTTTTTGTATTTCTTTGGCTAAGTAAGCTATATTCATTGTAAGCCAATGGAAATTGGGTACATACTGAGAAAGGAACTTCCATAAGGAAGGGATTTCAGACAGCTTAGCCATTGGGGGAAGGTAGATGTCATGGCAAAAACGCTACTGGTCACCTTAGGAATAAGGGGCCAACTCGTCCATTTTAAGGTTCTGAACTAAGTACCTGTTGGAGTCAAGGGAGCCGTAGGAATATGGAAACTTGTGAGCCATCTAGACCATGAGTTGAGGAATCAGAGTTGGCAGGCAAAGAAACTGGGACAAAGCCAAAAGGTGCTAAGTCTTGAGCAGAGAAAACAACCCCTTTAAGAGTGAAGCAGTGAATCCGTTCCTTCTGTTAAACTGTTTTAACCACCACCCTATTGTCTCTTGATTATAGTTATTTCTGTTTTAGTAGTTTTATTTATTTTATTTAGTACTTATAAAAACTCCAATGATTGTTATCTCACCTTCTTCTAAACAGGAAGGATCACATACATAACGCAGCGAGCAACTATTTGCCATCAGATTGAACCTACTGTTCCTGAGGAACGTTGTCAAGACAGTAGGGAGCGGTTGACCAGACAGTTCATTTACTAACTTTTCTTCTCATTTTCACTCTTTATAAACAGTGATAAAACAATAATTAGTACTCTATCCTCGTGGGAACGATAATTTGGGCATTAATACTCCCTTTATTACTTGATGCGTGCACTTGAGCACTTGGGTTGGAACTAAGGGACGAATCTGTGTTCTGCAAGAACAGAGGACCGTCCCCTATCAGAACTTATATTTTTCCACCATCAGCAAACCACCCAACAAGTATGATTGTTGATGTATTATTGGTCCATATCAGATTGTGATTCTACTGTGTTTGGACTTTGAGCTGTGGACTCTTGGCTTTGGGTGTTAGCTTGCAAGGTAAGCTTTTGTGTCCTCGGTTTAGCCATGTTGTGGTTCCACCATGTCCCATGGGGGTATGGTTATATGCATGCTGTGTTACATGCTTTGGATATTTGAAATGTTGTTGAACTCTATGTGTAATGACTTTTAATATGCATGTGTTGTTCCATCTTGACGGTAAGCCTGAGTATGTGGCATCATACAAAACGGTAATCCGGGGTGGATGCAAGTGGCGTCTTGCACTATGTGTGGGTATTTGGCGTATTTAAATCCTGCATTTCTCTGGCCAGTAGAATAGTATTGACACACATGACATGATTATCTGCTGCATTGCACTATTTTAGAACTGATGATGATAAACTTCTTTTAAACGTATATTGCACATGTAAGTGAGCTTGGGGTGGAAGATCCTTGAGGACCCCTTATCTTACTGAGATTTCTTGTTTAGATATCTCACCCCACGTTTGGGAATGCTTATTTCAGGATCAGGTAGTATGTGGACTGATGCCTCTGGCGCCAGGAGGCCAGAGGTTAGCTGATGATTATTGCTGTTGTATGTTATATGCTAGCATGACTGGACTGGAAGTTGTTTATGTTTTCCGCTTTATTATTATGTTGATGATTTGAGTTGAGACTTATGTTGGGCTTTGTTGCCTTATTTGGGTGAGCATGGGAGTTGTCCATGCCACTATGTGGTTAGTACCTTTGAGTTGAGTTGTATAAACTGATAGTTGGTCCGGTCTACGTGTTGTAGTTCCGTGACTAGAGACATACCTTATGTTATTTATTTCATGAGGTATTTCAGTTAGCTGTTTTATTGCAATTACATACAGGCGATGTTTTGAAAATGATTAAGTAATCAAGTTGGTAATGATTAATGACATCATAATTGAAAAGAAAAGATATTCCGCAATTTTAATTAAGCGCAGCTTAATACGATAGTATGATAACATTACCGGATATATACGGGGTGTTACAGAGCTCGTACTGCTGGGTTCTTTCTGGAGGCAATATGATTAATCTAATGTTGTCTCTTAATTTCAAAGATTTGCATGTATGGGGTTGATTGAAGTATGTTGGGATAATCACGTTGTTAGCAATCTAAATGTATATTCATTTCTGTTTGATTTTCTATACTTGACAAATATTAGATGATAACAGTTGCTATTTTCATTTTGTTAGATTCTGGTTGATATGATCTGAGTGCCTCATTGGGCATTTGAAGCTGTTGAGATATATAGTCCCACATTGATTGTATGTGCAACTAATGTAGAGTTCATAAGGCCTTGGACACTCTCACCCTTTGAGCTAGCTTTTGGGATGGTGTATCCCAAGGTTCTTTACATGGTATCAGAGCCTCGCCGCCCCCACTTTCTCTTGTGGCGTTTCTTAGCACAGTTAGGCTGGGCCTGTTGCATTGTCCACTCTTCAAGCCCAATGGGCTCTCGTGTGAGGGGGCGTATTGAGATATATAGTCCCACATTGGTTGTAAGTGCAACTAATGTAGAGTTTATAAGGCCTTGAGCACTCTCACCCTTTGAGCTAGCTTTTGGGGTGGTGTATCTCAAGGTTCTTTACATGGTATCAGAGCCTCGCCGCCCCTCACTTTCTCTTGTGGAGTTTCTTAGCACAGGTAGGCTGGGCCTGTTGCATTGTCCACGCTTCAAGCCCAAAGGGCTCTCGTGTGAGGGGGTGTGTTGAGATATATAGTCCCACATTGGTTGTATGTGCAACTAATGTGGAGTTCATAAGGCCTTGGACACTCCCACCCTTTGAGCTAGCTTTTGGGATGATGTATTCCAAGGTTCTTTACAGAAGCTGCTGGTCAAGAAGCAAGGGGCATGGGCCAAGATGCTGCTGCATATCATCCAGGACTTTATATGCTGCTGCTTATGCATCCAAACCAGATGGCTTCGAAAACTGTATGGAGAGCATACAAAAAATTTGCTGTTGTGTATTACAAGAGCAATATTGGATTGACAATTAAGTAATTTATTTCCCCTTTTGATTTTATTAACAGAGTTTCAGCCAAGGATTGGTGGCACAGGGATCTGTACAATATAGATTACAACTATCATCAATTTCTTGTGCGTGTGGTCCAAGTACCTGTTCATTAATGCATCAATTTCTTGTGCATGTGGCAGAGGGTACGCTCGTAATATAGTTATTAGACAATGTGATCATTTAGATAGATAAAGAACAATACCACATCTCAAGTAGGAAAATTTGGCCTGCTATTTCCATCCAAAAGACATGCAAAATTAAGTTGTTGGCTATATGATTAGCATAGGCAAATTAATATGGAAGCCCTTGAACCAAACATGGACAGCTAACAAACCCACTTCTAATTTGTCTATATATCTCATCATAATCCTCAAACCAAACACACCCCTAAGGAGGGGATCGATAGCAAGGGTAGCCGCCCCTCCCTAAGTTTTAATTTTTTATTTTATATATAAAATAAACTTTTTTTAATAATAATAGATTATTAGTACTAATAGTTAGCTCCCTTCAAAAATATTCATAATAGTTTCCATTTTTTATTAGTTTTAAATATATTTATAATTATAATATTTTATTTTCACTGGTTATTAGAAAAAAATTTGAGTCTGTCACTGCTTACAAGTGGTACAACTATTTTACTAATTCTTTTAATAATCTCAAAATTATTTTTTTATTAAAAATTAGAACTGTTAATAAATAACATGAGGGAAAGAAATTTAAATATTTTTCAGAATAATCTCTATTTAATTACATTTGTATCTAACTATCCTAATAAAAAAAATTTCAATGTCGTATTTGAAAACGTTTGAAGAGATAACGCTACAACAATACAATATAATTGTATAGTAAAATTTACACAATCTAACACTTTTCTTCTTTTAAATAAATTAATGGCAATCGAGAGATGTTCCTACAATTTCTTTACAAAATGAATGATAATGAAATTTTAGAGAGGCTTACTAAGTTCATGATCTATATCTCTCCAATATGGTAGAAAGTGTTGCCGATTTTCTTACTTATTTTTATCTAGTTCTGTTTGATATAACTTTTTTCGTGCCATAATTATGTATTGTACCTAAACAAGTGTGAATAAATTGGTAACGGTAAGGAGCCTAGCAACATTCTGCTTAATTTGAAGACTAGACCTTTTATTGTTTGTCCTTGAAGAACAAAAATTGGTTTCATTCACCAAGACATAGGTAGCTAAAAGGTGTCTAAATTATGCATGGGTCATATATATATACAATATATCTACCACACGGCATTGATTTTCTATGCTTCGAGTTTAATACGAAAAAATATAAGCAAATAACTGGATAGCGAGCATTTACCAAATGAAGTGTGTGTTTACCTTTTGAAGATTTTGAACTTTTTCCAGCCAACCATTCACTTCCTCTGTCCTTTTCATCTCCCCAGTCTCCTCAGCATCATCGATTCTTCTATGCAGATCCTTCCTAATGCTTTGAAGATTAACCCACTTCCTTTGTAATGATTCTAGATTCTTCTCTAGCTTATAAACATAGGCAGCATGGACGTTACCGCAGCTGAACAAACAGGAAGCAACTTCCCAAAGTACTCCTACAACCTCCATGGTTTTATCTATAGCTCAAACAATTGTTAATACCTCCATTACTTTTTATTTTAAAAAAATGCAAAAATGAAGAGAAAAAGAAAAAAACTCATAAATAAAATATAGAAAAGCAATAATGTTAATGATCATGAAAAAGTATATAGAAAAGGCCCAAGACCCGGTTTTCAAGAATTCAGAACCAAATTAAGAATCTTAACCCTTAACGAGTAGGAAAAAAAATTTATTTATTGTAATTTAATTAAATAATTATGTAAATATGACAGTTTGGGGAATATTTACGCATCTATTGCACATTGTGACGCTCCACTGGGGTGTCTCTCATGAGGGGAAGACGACCAAATGGGACGTCTCTCATGAGGTGGTGACACGTGTCACTTGTTTTTCCAAACAAAATTTAATTTAATCATAAAACTTCTAAATGTCATAACTTTTGACTCGAGTATCCAAATCAGGTAATTCTTTTTTTGATTCCACATAACTTTTCTAGATCTACGCAATGACATCTCATTTGATATATTTTATTTCTCACCAACATAATTTAAATTTAAATCAGGTAATCCTTCTTCCTTATATATTTAGAATATTTATTTAATTATTTTCTTTATTAATACAGATTTTTCAAATTGATTTTTGAGTTTAAATCACAAATTAAATCTTTATTTTATTTTCCTTATTAATAATAATTGTTACTTTTAATTTAAATCACAAACCAAATTTTTTTATAATAAAAAAAAATAATTATTTTTTAATTTAAAACACACATCAAATCTTGATTTATTTTTTGTATTAAATCACAAACGCAAAACTCAGAAGCTTCTGAGTTTAAAAATGTGACACGTGTCAACACTTGTCAAAACCTAACACATCACTAATCACGTCTAAATTGGGTTTCAATCAAGAGAAAATCACGCCTAATTTAGGTAATTTTATTTTTGAAAAACATTCATAAGCCATCATTAATTTCAGACCACGAATAATAACCCAGAAACTTATAGCATTAATCATTAATTTTAAAAATAATATCCTTCTTCATTAGAAATTTAGAATATTTATTTAATTATTTTCTTTATTCCTACAGATTTTTCAAATTGATTTTTTAGTTTAAATCACAAATCAAATCTTTATTTTATTTTCCTTATTAATAATAATATTTTTTATTTTGAATTTAAATCACAATCCAAAATTTTGTTATAATAAATAAAATTATTATAAAATAAATTTAAATCACAAATCAAAATTTTTATTTATTTATTTATATTAAATCACAAATCCAGAAACCAGAGGCTTCTAGGTTTAACCGCTCCTATAATAGCATTCTTACAAATTAAAATTGTGTTTGTGAGAAATAAAATATGTCAAATGAGATGTCATTGCGTAGATCTCGAAAAGTTATGTGGAATCAAAAAAAGAATTACCTGATTTGGATACTCGAGTCAAAAGTTATGGCCTTTAGAAGTTTTATGATTAAATTAAATATTTGTTTAGAAAAACAAGTGACACGTGTCACCACCTCATGAGAGACGTCCTATTTGGGCGTCTTCCCCTCACGAGAGACGCCCCAGTGTGCAATAGATGCGTAAATATTTTCCAAACTGTGATATTTGTGTAATTATTTAATTAAATTGCAATAAATAAATTTTTTTTCCTTAACGAGTAACATATGACTGAATAAGAAATATGTTTATTGTACTGAAAAAAGAAAAAAAGAAACACGTTTATTTTTCCTCTAAAGCGATAAAGTACGCAATTTCGAAATGAGAATAAAAAAAAAATTAATTTCATGCTATCAATTATATTTTCCCAAACAAGTTAGCCTGAATATATCATGATAGGTACTTGATTACACTCACAAGAAACCATGATCAATTCACTACTGCCATTTGAAAACCTTTACACTTCAACTTTAGTTTAATAAACACACACACAAACACTATCATGCAAAATAAAATGGTCTTCTTTACCTTTAAAAGGACGCAAACAGAAGAAAAGAGAATGGTCCCGTGGCTTTTCACACTCATAGGATTCGAAGACATGAACTAGAATTCCAACTTCAACAAATTGGCCATCCAAACCTCTTTTGCCAATATTTAAAGTCTTTACTATTCCGCGAACCCAATATAAATAATTGTTTCTACTGCAATCTTTTCGGTGGCCAAAGATCTTTAAAAGCAACTGGCCAAATATCATTCTAATGTTGTTTTTTGAGTATCTTACAATCTTAGATCCATGCGGCTTTTTTCTAAACCAGATATTAGCACAATAAAAATCCAACAATGTTGCAAATTTAAGTTTGGCAGTTTGGTGTCCGGGCAGAGAACATGATATACGTTAGCAGCGATTTCATGTGGTGGGTCTCAATAATACAAGTGGATCTCGTAAAAAACGATTTCACCCAAAAAAACTTATATAACACACTGATAACATGTAAAGAATTATTTCACTTCAAAATCTTAAACTAATAGGAGAGGCTAGGTTAATGATTTTTATATTATATTTCTCGTAGAAACATCATAGATTAATTAAGTTTGGCAGTTGTATGGAGGTTTAAGCTCATGTTTATTATTTGATATGTTGAGGATGTTTTATTTTCAGATACTAAAGGAGCGGAAATGTTGCAGGGACTGTGTCATAACAAATATATTATTATTTCATGATGTTCGGTTAGGAACCTCGTTTGTTTGTACCCCTTATTAATTAGAAGTTGAATCTCATACCATATTTATGAATATGGAATCAAAATGGCACCGTAAGTAAAAGGATTTAACGTACCCGGAATGTGACTTTCTCCAAAACAGCTTTGATGCGTAACTCTTTTAATTTCTTCAGATCAGATTGTTATTCAACGTCTTCTCCTCTTCAAATGTCCTAAATCAGATATCAACTGCTGCACCCATTAAGAACTATTTTTTTTGTCTCTTTCCTGCTCTCCAAGGCTTCATTCCTTTTTCCCGCTCCTTTTGTTCTCTTTTCTCATTGTTATACGCAGTGTAACTGACAAGCTGGGCTGTTACCATATTTTTCTAATCGAAGTATGAATACAAAGGGACAGTAACCAAAATGTCATGCTTTGGCAAAAAAATTAGCAGAATGCCACGCGAACAGTAAAATCTTTCAAACTGTCACGCGGCATAATTCGCTACACAGTGTAGCAAAATATGCCACGTCAGAATGTACAGAACCAAAAAGTGTCATGTGTCAGAATTGATGAAATTTATGTAGCGAATTTCATCAATTCTGACACATGGCACTTTTTGGTTCTGACGTGGCATATTTTGCTACACTGTGTAGCGAATTACTTGCATACATAATTTGCTACACTGTGTAGCGAATTATGCCGCATGACAGTTTGGGAAATTTTACTGTTCGCGTAGCATTCTGGTAATTTTTTTGCCAAAGCGTGGCATTTTGGTCACTGTTCCAATATAAAGTAAGGAAAAAAAATTATTAATTATGATCGCTTACATTATTTAAAATAAGATAAAATAAAATAATATTTGATAAAAATTTAATATAATAAAAAAATTAAAAATTAGTAAAGCTTCACCTAACTTTTAAGTTTTAGAAAATCAAGTAAAAAATCTGTTATATTCTTAGCGTAACCAAAGGGAAAAGAAAAAGCATAACTCCGCACACACGAAATATACTCTCCACTTTATAGCCTAACTTGACACAAAACACAAACCCAAAGATAGGGAAATTAACATCGCATCAATTCCTCTTTACAGCCTATATAATTTATTTTTGGGAAAAGTTGATACTTTTTTATCACTTACATCCTTATATTTATTGGGTATGGCTCATACTTCGCATGTTGATGAGAACCCTCGTTATCGGAATCAGCAGAAAGGAAACTGAGGTCCCGTAGAGGTTAGGTACTGTTGTAGGCCTCTGATTTATTATAATTTTGTCTTTTCTTAATAGTTTGGGCTTAAGCCTATGAATAATTGCTGTTAGGATTTTCTAATCCTATTTATATTTTATTTATAAATCGAGTGACTTGTAACGAATGACAATGAGGTGAATATAGTACAGACAAGCTAGACGTACCCTAAATTGGGTGAACCAGGATAAATCACTATGTCAATTCTCTCTCTCTTTCTCTTTTCGTTTGCGATTTGTGTGTGATTGTCGATTTCTAACAATATTTTTTTATTATCAATTACTGGTTGTGATTTTATTCCATCAAAATCCACATTTAATATCGTTAGTAATTGAACTAACTTACCTATTTATCCTAATTTTATTTGTTGATTAATCCGATATAGAAAATTTGGCCACCAGTAGTAAATAAGCAAAGTTTAGGTTCATTATAAAGAGATGAAGAACAATCAAGTGTTGATAAACCTTTAGTTTATCTTGTTTTGTAGACTAAATTTACATGAATTATCAAGTTAAATAAGTGAAAACTAGGGTTTATTGATATAAAAACATGAACTAGGCGAATTATGAATTAAATAATTTATATTTGCTTAATTTGAAGGTAATTGATGATAAATGGAAGCAAATATGACACCTGGAGATATAAAGATCAAGACTTGAAGATATGAAGATCTCAATTGAAGAAAATAAAGAAAATCATGTTTCTTGAAGAGGAGGCTTAATGTAAGAACCCACACCATTAATTAAGGAAGTTAATTAATTAATTATATGAAATTAGGAAATAATTTCATAATTGACCCTAATAATTATTATGAGGCTTTAATAATTATAGTAAGTGATTAAGAATGCTGAAAGTCGCTTTTTGGAAGAAAAAGTGCAGATACCGGTTCTGCTATTCAGTATAAATGCGTATCGAAAAAGTATCCCGGAAAATTATAATAAGTTCATGATAATTACTAGAATAATGTGTAGGACTTGTAAAACGAGTTTCAAGACAAAATAATGTGAACTGATGGCAGAAACTGGTACTGGCTATGAAAAACGCGTACCAGAAAGGTGCTCCGAAAAATATAAGAAAAATATGATAATTCTTGTAAAATTGAGTAGGTTAAGAATCCTGAGTTTGGGATTAAAATGCTAAGCGTACCAATTAAAGTTAATACTATGTGTTAATTGGTTAAGTGACTATATATACTTATGTTAGGCTCAAAACCCTAGGTAACTATATTTCCTACGTGAGAATTGAGAGTGGCTGACCAGCCTTGAGCCTTGCTTCATGGTCTCTTCACCATTGTGAGGGTTTGTGACCTTTTCTTCCAATTCTTCTTCTCTTTTGTGGAGTAAACACTTGGGTGTGTGATTGTGAGTGGGTATGAGGCTTTGTTTCTGAGTTTTGGTGGTTGTGTTGTTCTTGAGAGGGGGCTGTATTGGTGAGTTGTAGTGTTGGAGCCTTGGTCT
The DNA here is from genome assembly GCF_033153095.1 of Gastrolobium bilobum. Lineage (NCBI taxonomy): Eukaryota > Viridiplantae > Streptophyta > Magnoliopsida > Fabales > Fabaceae > Gastrolobium > Gastrolobium bilobum. The sequence goes on along the minus strand of NW_026897833.1, from coordinate 329,496 downwards.
TGGTGGTTGAAGCTCCAAGTGTCCACCTTTGTGAAGATAAACCAAGTCTTGAGCACCATTTTCGTATTCTTTGGAAGTCTAAACCTTGGATGCAGATTTGAGAGCTCCAAGAGCCTTTCTTCCTCTGTTTTGGACTTTGGTAAGTTGTACCAACCTTGATCATGTGTTTTGATGAGTAAAAGAGGTGTCTTGGTATGTTTAAGGAGTTAAACAAGTAACTAATAGTGGTATGACCCTTAAACAGTATAAAAATGCATGCTTTAACGTGTTAAAGTGTTAAAAATGGAACCTTGGAAGGATATCTTCGCGAAATGCAGAAACTGCATTCTGTCGCGAAATATCCGGATATCTGCTCGCCAAATATTCGGATATTGGATATCCAGATATGGGGATATGGATATCCAGATATTGGATATCCGGATATGGAGATCAGGATATCCGGATATGGGATATCCGGATATGTCCCCGAGGAATATTCGGATATTCTGGGATTTCGAAGAACAGTAGTTGTACTGTTCATACAGTAGGCTATTGGGGGTTTACGGACCCTAGATTGATGAAGTTGAACTTCTGTAATTAATGAACTAAGTCAGAATCAAGTGATTAATGGCTTATGGCTTGGTATGGAGCCTGAAGACGTAAAACGTAAAGGAAAGGCGTTGTCTTTAAGTTGTATGCTTGTGGACTTTGAGATTATACAGTAGGCTTATGGCTTATGCTTGTGGACATAATTATTGATATAGTATTGGTCCATAACAGATTGTGATTCTGCTGTGTTTGGACTTTGAGCTTGTGGACTCTTGGTATTGGATAGCTAGTTTACAAGGTAAGCTTTCGTGTCCTCGGTTTAGCCATTGTTGATTCCACCATGCCCCTTGGGGGAATGGTTTATATGCATGATGTGTTTTCATGCTTTGATAATTGATATTTGAACTGCTTGTGAACCGTTCAGTGCAAGGGCCTTATAATATGCATATGTTGTTCCATCTTGACGATGAGCCTGAGTATGCAGTGCCATACAAAACGGTGATCCGGGGTGGATGTAAGTAGCACTTGCACATAGTAGGATTTAGACGTACATAAATTCTGCATTTCTCTGGCCGGTAGATAGTATTTGACACACATGGCATGGTTATCTGTTTGCATTGCACTGATTTTGGAACTGATATGATATGTTGCTTTTGAACTTATATTGCTCATGTAAGAGAGCTTGAGGTGGAAGATCCTTGAGGACCCCTTGCCTTACTGATATTTCTTGTTTAGAGATCTCACCCCACGTTTGGGGAATGCTTATTTCGGGTTCAGGTAGTATGGGTACTGATGCCTCTGGTGGCAGGAGGCCAGAGCTTAGCTGATTATGATATTTATGTTGTATTGCTGACATGACTGGATTGGATGCTGTTTATGTTTTTTGCTCTTTATGATTTGAGTTGAGACTTTCTGTTGGGCTTTGTTGCCTTATTTGGGTGAGCATGGGAGTTGTCCATGCCACTATGTTGTAGTACTTTTGAGTCGAGTTGTATAAACTGCTAGTTGGTTCGGTCTACGTGTTGTAGCTACGTGACTAGAGACATACATTATGTTATTTAATTGATGAGGTATTTCAGTTAGCTGTTTATTGCAATGTACATACAGGCAATGTTTTGAAAATGGTTAAGTAATCAAGTTGGTAATGATTAATGACATCATAATTGAAAAGAAAAAGATATTTCGCAATTTTAATTAAGCGCAGCTTAATACGATAACATGATAACATTACCGGATATATACGGGGTGTTACACTTAAGCTTTCAATCTGGAGCTTAAGCCCCCCAAAAACCACAAAAGCCTCTGCCTAAGAGCGCTTAAGCCCCCAACTCAGGGCTTAAGCGCGCTATAAGTGAAGAATTTCCTTTTCGAAGAGGGTGCTCATCACAACGCTTAAGCGCGCTATGTAAATATGCATGGTTGTCCCAGGGATGCTTAAGCTCCCAACAGCGCGCTTAAGCGCCCCTCACGACCCAACTTAGGCTCATTCAAAGTATCCACTTTTGGCACGGGTTCTTTACCCATAAAAACATAATTTAGGGCAGAATTCATCATATTCTTGGCAACCAGAGGCAGAGTAAAAGCAGAGGAAACAACCAGTTCATGTTCGTGAAGCGGAGACTGATCAGAATCAAGTCTGCGCTGGAATTATTGAAGAATTCTCCACTCTAATATGGAATTTGGGGGAGATTTCTTAATTCTTTTCTTTCTTGATTTCACTTTGTCCGACTAAATCTTTATAGTAGTTAGGGTTAGATGGAACTCAATTGATCTATTATGTTTTGAATAATTCTTTACGTTAATTTTCCTTTTTATCATGAATGAAATTGTCTTTTCTTAATGCTTTCTATGAGCTTGAATCTTATAGATTGATCCTAGGTAAATGTATGGCAATAGGAATGTTGGTGCATGATCGTTATGTGACAATTTCATCGTAATCCTTATGATTCTAGGGGTAGACATAGGGTTTTGCGCAATTTTATGATTTTTAAACTTAATACTTATTTTCTTGGGGAATAACCGGGGAACTAGGGTTCTTGCAAGATTATAAAGATTTAGAATGTCAAGGGATTGAATCCTAATTAAATTAAAAGAATCGATTGAATTGATATTAAGGATGATTAATATAAAGAGTGAACTCAGACGTAATAGAGAGGTTGAGGGAAATCAAAATCCTAGCTACGTTTATTTTTCTGTCAAGTAATTCAAATCTTTACATTCTTGTTTTTATTCTTGCTTTTAATTAGTTTTAATATTTTAAATTTCAAATCAAATCTTGTTACAAATCCACAATTGATTGTCGAACTTAAGTTGAAGTAGTGAACTAGTGATTGAATTATAATCCTCATGGGAACGATCTCTTACTCAATACATTGTATTACTTGTACGGACGGTGCACTTGCCGTAATCGCAACAAGTTTTTGGCGCCGTTGCTAGGGATTATATACTTCAACATTAATAGTAACTATAGATTCTTTAGATTGGACCTTATTTTTTGTTATTTAATTTCAGATTTTTTTGTTATATAATCTATTTTCTGGTTTATACGAGGTAGCGTTGACATCGACTCCTTGCACTTCGACCCGGAGATAGAGAAAACAGCAAAAAAATAGAAAGATCGCCAAAGAAAGAAAGCAGCAAGAAAAAGAAGCATCAAGCTCAGTGATACGAGAGGAAGAAACAATGACAAATAATAACAACAATCCATTAGAAGAGTTGATGGATGCATTCCTCACTCCGAGCATGCCAAGAAACACCTCAAGCATCATCAGACAAATGGCGCCAAAGTTCTGGGGGTTACATCTAGCCATAGTATTTTACCCCTAACTGGAGCTATACTTATCTGATTGACGCAATCTTGGTCTCGTTGGAAAGCTAAGAAAAAGATCTACAACTTCCATTAAGACACAAGGGTCCAAATCTATCATATAGGATATGAAAATGGACAACAAGACATGATATCTTTATTTTTACATGGATTTTCAACCTAAAAGTCTTCTTTCACTTGATTGACATTATATAATCACTTCAATACATGATTCCTAGTGCTTTCAAGGTACACATTTATCAAAAGAAGCATCCATGCCCTTCCATCATATATATGCAATAAGCACAATATTACACAATCGCTAAATGTCTTATATACATAATCATGAGACTTAGCTACAAAACACTATGATCAAATCTTTGGCTCCCATCAACAAACAAGATACCAAATGCGATGAGCATAGGCTAAGTCCATCAAAATAAAATATGACAAACATATAGCAATTGGCTTTCAAATATCAATCCTATACATAGGAACTACAAAATGGCATGCATAATCCCAAATGATGCAAAATCTTCATGTATCAACTAGTCCAGATATGGCCACTTGCCATCAGAGGCTCCTGCAGCATCTTTACCTGAAAGGGGGTCCCCACAACACCGGGTGAGATATATGAATACATCTCAGTAAACCAGGGGTCCTTGGAGCATCTCTCCACCCCATAGTTCACTCACAATATAATAGTAATAGTCAGTAAATAATGCAGCAAATACATATCCATGCAATGTGTAAAACATCTCCAGGAGAAATCCCTCGAGCTCTTGCTGTCCTAAGGATACTTAGATGCAAATAGTCCTAATGGCCACCTAAACTACCAAGTATGAATTACGCATCGTCATGCAACATACAAAATATAGGGAAACACCATCCTATGCTACACAAAATGCATACACATATCACTACAAGAAATACGGCGTATAGGCACAATATTTTAACCACGGCTTTATATAGACGGTCAATATTTTAAAATTTTCTAACATTTTTTCAAGGGCATTTTAGCAAATAGCACCCAGATCCATGTATTTCACTTATTAGGGTTGTACATTTTTTCCCAATGGTTTTTCTCTCTCCTCCGTCGTCTTCTTTCTCTTGGGGACTTCGCCAATTTTCATTATCCTTTATGAAAGAAATACTATTTTACCAACCTTAGGAAAACCATCATTTACAATTTGCACGATGATGAACATGGCTCGGGGACGAGACTGAGGCTGCTTGAATCGACAAAGGAGGAGGCAGAGTACAATTTTTTTATTTCCAATCTTTCCATTTCTTTCTAAGGTTCATTTATGATTCGCTTGTTCATTCAATTTCACCTTTGTTTTTCTTAATTTGGTTGATTTATTCGAGATTGTTCGTGTGTGTGATTGTGTTTTATAGAGTTGACGGTGAAGCTTGGTGAGTTGTGTTGTTCGTCGATCACACTGCAGTGTCCATTATCGAACGGTGACTTGGAAACCTTGATTTCGATCACCAGCGATGAAGATCTGGCCAATATAACACTCCTTGCTTGTTATTGAGCATTGATCTCTTGTCTTGACTGTTACTTCATTTTTTATCTTCTTCTACACCTTTGTCCCTGGACTTTTGAGTTTTGAATTCCATTCCCTTCCTTTGTAATGCTCTTAGTATTTTAATGGGGTTTGATTGTTCATGCCGTTTGAATTTTATGGTTGCACATCTCGTGTTCATAAGGGATCATCATAAAAAAATTGAGAACATTTTTTTTTTTTTTTTGCATTTTCTGACGTAGGCTAATTTTATGTTCTTGTTTACTGGCCAAATTCTGATTTTTTTTTTTTGGAATTTTGTGTCTGATCGGTACTATTTTTTTGTATTAGATTTATGTTCATTCGCTCTTGGAACTCGAGAGTTCAACTGTTCAGGTAAATTTATTTATTTATTATTTTTTGGTATTGGTGTTGTTTATGATCATTCATTCACTTTTTTTTGATGAGAACAAACCAAAGGCATGGCTATGATTCACTTGAAACTGAACCATTTGCATTCCTTTCATTGTTTTTTGTTCCAATGACTATATGCAAGCAGCAAGAGAGACTCGGCTTCCTATATACTGTGAAATTGTGTCACATGGTTCGGCTTCCTTCAACATCAGAAGACACGGTTCTGGTGTTCTTGGCTGAAGTGATGGCGACTCTGTCCCATGCTGATTCTAAAAGAATGTATTCATGGTGGTGGGATAGCCACATAAGCCCCAAAAACTCATATTACAAGAGATCAATGTAATATAGGTTCTCAATTGCCATATACCCTTATTGCTTCTCAAATGGGATCTAACACTCCTTGTTGCAACTGGAAGCTTCATGTTTCTTGTATTGCCATGTTCTGTTTCATCATATGATATGCATACCTTTTAGCCTTGACTAATTAATCAATACATCATGCAGGCTAAGATGCTTATTGGTGCTACCTTGCTGGTGATGGAAGAAGACAGGCCAGAATTAGAGGAGGGTGAATTTTACGTACGTGATCTAATTGGGATGAAAGTTTTTATGAAGGTTTGTTATAATCAAGAATTTTGTATGCATATATACACAACTTAAAAACAACTCACTTTCTCCCCCTTCTTATTCATTATTTGAATTTTTGCTTAAATGTCACTTTTAAATAAAACAAGTTTATCTGTCTTTTCTTCATCAGCTGTTTTTCTATTATATTTTGAAGGTATGTTTTGCCATATTAATTTATAGCCTTTCTTCCCTTTCATGGAGCAGGATTAACTTTTTCTACGTATCTCTTTTCTAAATACATATCTGACTGCAAGCTGTTCCTTTTTACCAAGGATTCAGTAGATGAAATACTAAGTGCTAATATTGTAATAAAAAATGAAAAGAGGCTAGTAAGTTAAGCTCGTGAAGCCTTACAAGTTATGTTGTTTGGTACTTGCAATTTTTTGTTTAAATAAATTTTTTTTTTAAGATTTTTGTTAGTTCACCTATTAAGTATTTAATCTGGTGGTCTATATAGGTCTTGGTAAAACTTTGGGGGTCTATATATGTTAATTTTGTTTTACTCTAAAATTGCATAACTTTTGGAAGTTGGTGGGTATAATTTGATTGGTTAGTTCTGCTTCCACTGTTTCCCACTTTGCCTTTGTTTACAACTTGTGTTAATATGTTTAGCATGTGGTACTGGATTTGTTTTTTGAATTTTATCTTTTGATAATTTGTTTTTAACTTGTAATTTATAATTATAAAATTGATACTTTATTTAATAAGATATAACTCTCTTGATAACATAAGCCATTTGTTTGACTTGCTTAACCACACCAAAGGTCACATAAGTTATTACATCACTGGCAAAGAGGATGAACATCAGGTTGTTTTTACTGGTGATGCATTGGTAAGATAACTGATCTATCTTCATTTTAACGAGTCTTTATGAAGCATTTCTGAAAAAAGTACGTGTGTAGGCTAATCTTGCTAAACTCATTGAACTCGTTGGAGATACTAATGTTCAGGCAAGTGAACTGCATCATATTATTATGATTATTTATTTTATTTAGTCTCTGTTTTTTCTTTATTTATTTTATTAATTTTTCTATTCCGTTGGTTTTGTTATTTGGAATATGAACGGTGAAGAACAGAAGAAACTAGATGTACTTTCCAATGAGGTCTTCATCAATTTGATAAGCAGTGGCCGAACTGTGAGTCATTATATCATTATTTATTTCTTTGTTTGTTTTTTTGGATGTTGGTGATGGTTTGATATTTGCACAGTGCATATTGGTTTTTGAAGAAGATGAAGAGGTAGTGTTTGTGGAAACTTCTAAGCGTGGAAAGTAGTTCAATCTCTCTCTTATGCATAGAATAACAGTGTTAATTTGATTCGCCTATTCTAGAATAAATGTTAGCTTTCATTTATTGAGGCTGATTAGTTATTATGCAACTTTTGGTTTTAATTATTTTGTTTTATTTTAATTTTCTATTGATGCAGGTACTGTGTTGTTTTTGACCCCTTGGATGGCTCCTCTAACATTGTTTGTGGTCTAAGTCTTTTAACAACCTGTAGGTGTTTTGGCTTTTTTGTTGAGTTATTATTTAGTTTGGTCCTCAGTTGTAAATTCCATTTTTTATTTCTTACAATTGGATGGAAGTTCTCGTGTTGCAAAATACATACTTTGTACGTAGCTGATATTTGTATACAAATATATTCTAGTATTTTTCTTGCATTATTCATTGGTTTTTATTTTCTTTGGATCAGTATTCAAAAATGATTCAGAATTAATATTTTTTTTATGCAGTGGACACAATTAGCCACGGTCATTATCATGGCTAATATTAAGATTAAATGTAGCTAAAAAAATGTTACCACACTCTATACCATCGTGGCTAAGAGCAAAAATACCTGTGGCAAAATGAATGCGACGCCAGTTTTGCGCACGGGCTGTGGAAGTGTGGCCAATTCATTTAGCCACGGGTTTAGTCATCGTTTGCCACGTTTTTCACCGTGGCAAAAGTCCATATTTTTTGTAGTGTATGTATAACAAAGCATTAAACTACCTTATTGCATATACAACACTATTAATAACCACTACCCATTCCGGGCTTGGTGGAACAATAAAGGGATCAATTTCCAAGGTCCGAAGGCTTACCTCAATGCTTCAATTCAACCTTTGTTCCCCAACACGTTTGCAACCAATCAACTTTGATTTCAAGCTACAACTTTGCAAAATACACACCTATCCAAATGAGTCAATCAAGCTCCATAGCTTGTTCCAATGAGTGGTCACTCAAAGTTGGTTCACTTGCCTCAATCTTAACAACACAATGACATAAGCAATCATCTAACTCGCTAATTGCTCAAAATACTAGAATATCCATAATCCCAAGCATGAATCTTCCATATATTGAACAATAACCAAATGACTATCTAAATTCATTTCTACTGTTTATTTATCATCTATAACAACTTTTACAAAGGACTTAAACTTAAATCAAACCCAAACTCATATTACTCACAATGACATTATTCATCATCTTCCTCAACCATACAATCCCCATGAAAACAAGGTTCAAGGAGTGGAAACTCACCACAAAGGGTTACACAACCAAGGGATGTTGATCTCCTAAGCTCCCATGGAGAGAATCACCTTCACACTCCTCAAATCCTCACAAGGGCGAAATCTTTGGAGGGAGATATCTCTCTCCATAATGCTTCACACTTAAAACTAAGTTAAGTTTATGAAAGAGGAGGAGATTTAGAGTGGTTAAGGCTTTGGAATCACTCAAATCGGTTAAGAATCCATGGACCTAGGGTTTGCTTCTCCCATTTGGTCATCTCTCCCACTCTCTCTTCTCTCTCAGGCTCGACGAAGGAAGAAAGAAATGAGGGGTTGTGATTTTGTGTTTTGTCACTTATAATGGTTAAGTGAAATCAACCGGGTATTAGCTCATCTATCTATTAAACTCCATTCACCACCAAACTTTACCCAAAGGTCTGGAATATTTTTCTATGAATATTTCTAATTTTACTTTTATATTTTGGGTATTTTTGACTACGTCCATTTTTACCCCATAATTTTCACTGAGTGAACTTTTTACCTCAAAAGTGACCCTAATTAATTTAGCTAGGCACTACACTTAATTTTACTTACTAATACATGCTTAATTACTTAATTACATGTAATTTACTAATTAATTAAGTTAGGGCTATTATAATGCACCAGATCCAAGATCAACACACTAGTCCATTGGGCTAGACATTTCTGTCTCTAAGACAAAACACTTCCATTCCATTTTTCTTAAAACAATGCAAAAGCGAAGAGAAAAAGAAAAGAAAAACTCATAAGTAATAATGTATATGCTCATGAAATAATATATAAACATGTGTGTTTTGGACCAATATTAGAGGCCCAAGATATAGAAGACCCGGTTCTCAAGAATCGAAGACCAAAGAATCTTAACCCTTAACTAAGTAATTCAAACTGCCAAGAAGGTTTCCAATCAAACGCGCAACATACGACTGAATAAGAAACATGTTTATTTTCCTTTCCCCCCTCTAAAGTGATACAATACACAATTTCGAAATAGGAAAAAGAAAAAAACAAAGATAAAGTAAATGAAAATATATATATTATTTCATGCTATCAATTTTTTATTTTTTCAGTTAGCCCGAATATCATGATAAATACTGGAATACAATCACAAGAAACCATGATCAATTCACTACTGCCATTTGAACACTTTTACACTGACCACAAATTACGAGCGGCTTAAGTATTTGTGCCACTCCCAAATCCAATGCTTACACAGCCATTGAGGCCAACAATTGTAGGGTCACTTGTACTTCCTCCATTGAAATTTTGATTGGAGTAGGTCTTTAATGGTGTTGGTTTTGGAGATGAAAAATATAATTGAGAAATGACGTACTAGTTTATTGATGCATAACAATACAACTTATAAAGAAAAATAATAAAAAGAAACTACATAACTTCCCATCAATAGAAAAGAAAACTGCTCACTTCATAACTACCCATTAAAGCAGAAAAGTAACTGCTCACTACTTAACAACTCATTAAAACAGAAATAAAAACTGACTCCTAAATAATTAAAAATATTGCAGTTTCTAAAGCATGATTTCTAACACTCCTCCTTGCTTTTGGAGCTGCAAACACCAATCTTCTTCCTTAGATTTTCAAATTTGCTTGCAGGTGCACAAATGGCTACATTTCATTTTTGATAAATATTGGACAGCAACCTTGTTCCACGAATTGGTGGGTCTGGTGGGTCATCTTCTAACTCTTCTTGCCAATGTTCCACTCCTTGCTCTTTGCTTATTTGGATGAGAGGACTTGATTTATGCTTACTCATGGATGCCTCTTGTGCTTGTGTCCAGTTCCACTTCTTATCTTCATGAAAATAAACATCTGAGTGGATCAACTGCAGCTTATTGGAGGCTCTCCAACTTGACTTAGGAAATGGATTTCTGTTTTGTTTGCCAAATTGAAAGGCATTACAATTTGCAAAGGTTGGTAAATAATCTGCAAAGGTTGGTAAATCATTTGACAGCTCCTTCTTCTTCATCAACAACATATTTGAGAGGTGACAATGGCCTAGTCTCTTGTGCCAAGTCTCAGTCACATTCTCCTCTATGGAAACAGCAGCTTGCTCCTCCTTGATTGGTTCAAATGAGAAACTCTTGCCTCTCATTTTTGCTTTGATGATTTCCTTTTCATTCTCATCGTGAATGAGACAAACTCTATTTTCGAAAAGCACTTTGAATCCTTTTTCAATCAATTGGCCAACACTCAACAGATTTTGTTGAATTTCGGGTACAAAAAGGACATCAGGAATAAACTTTGTACCTGAGCAACTTGTTATTGCAATAGTCCCCTTTCCTTTGACTGAAATATAATCACCATTGCCTATTCTGACTTTGGTGATATTGGTTGGCTTTAAATTTTTGAAAAGCTCCCTGTCATTGGTCATATGATTTGTGCAGCCACTGTCAATCAGCCAACTCTCACTCTCTTCACTTCTTGCAAAACACGTTGCCACAAAGAGTTGATCCTCCTCCTCCTCCTCTTGATCAGCAACCTTAGCTTCTTCCTCTTGCTGTTGATTTTTGCTCTTGCATATGACTGCTTCATGCCCCATTTGATTGCACTTGAAGCATTTAGCATCAGGTCTCTGCCAACATCTGAATGGTGGGTGACCCATTTTGCCACAATGCTGACAAGGTGGGTAACTTTTCTTTTCACCCTTTCCTTTGTTGTAATTAGTTTATTGGCTCTTGGCTAGAAGAGCACCTTCAACAACATGATCTTCCCTCATCAATCTTCGCTGCTCTTGGGCTTGGAGGACATGTAGCACTTCTGCAAAAGTAATTTTAGACAGATCTTTTGTGTTCTCCAACGAAGCAATAGATGCTTCATACCTCTCTGGCACTGTTACCAGAATTTTCTCAACAATTCTGGAATCTGCAAAATTATCGCCCAGTAACTTTATCTTGTTGGCAATGCCCAACAAACTTTATCTTGTTGGCAATGCCCAACAATGTGTCTGAGTATTCCTTGATTGTTTCAGACTCTTTCATCCTTTGAATCTCAAATTCCCTCATTAAGTTAAGCACCTGCATGCTTCGAATTCTTTCATCTCCAGCATATTCTGCCTTTAGATAGTCCCAAATTGTTTTTGCCGATTTGAGAGTCATGACCCTAGTAAAGATGGTTGTAGAGATACCAGCAAAAGGCATGATTTTGCCTTTGCTTTTCGTTTTTTTTTTCTCCTTATGATTCTTGATCTGGGCCATGGTGGGATTGTCCGGCAGAGGAAGGACTTCATAATCCTCTTCTACAGCTTCCCAAAGATCCAAAGCCTCTAGGTAAGCCTCCATTTTGACGGCCCAAAGATCATAGTTTTCCCCATTGAAAACTGGAAGAGCTGCTTGGGAAAATCTTGTTTCAGAATCCATTCTACATGTCCCGTAAGAAAATGGCTCTGATACCAATTGTTGGTTTTTGTTGGTTTTGGAGATGAAAAATATAATTGAGAAATGAGGTACTAGTTTATTGATGCATAACAATACAACTTATAAAGAAAAATAATAAAAAGAAACTACATAACTTCCCATCAATAGAAAAGAAAACTGCTCACTTCATAACTACCTATTAAAGCAGAAAAGTAACTGCTCACTACTTAACAACTCATTAAAACAGAAATAAAAACTGACTCCTAAATAATTAAAAATATTGCAGTTTCTAAAGCGTGATTTCTAACAAATGGCTACATCTTCCCACTCTAAATTGTTCCACCACAAGAGCCTCCTTCTATTGTAATCAAGATGTCTTTGGCAGAGTTGGAATTCAAAGGAAAAGCGTCCTCAAATTTCGGCAATCACCAATAGCAATGAATTCAAGGGAAGGAAAAGCCAATGCTCTCTTGTGGATGCTCTTCAGCTTTGGCAAATGATTAAGGGAGAGATGTCTAAGATTTGGGAATATATCATTAGAGTTGTCTCTGTCATCCTCGGCTTCCTTCACCACTTCTTCAATTGAATCACAATTGGCAACATAAAGATACTCAAGAAGCGGAGCATACCTCAGCCATGTCAAATGAGTTATTGATTGACAATCTACAATCTGCACCTGACGAAGCTTGGGAAGATGGAAAGTGTCAGCAATGGGTGAACTTTCCTTAATATTTTCTATTTCCCGTAAATCTATCCATTCCAGATGCTTCATTCCAGATGCTAAAAATGATGCCATATCAAATGACGTGATACTCCGAAGCAGAAAACGTCTCAAGCAATCCCTCAATTTGTTCGACTCGAGTAACTTATGGAGACCTGGGGTGGTTCTTAATTCGATGCACAGTTCTTCCAATTTTGGTAAGCACTCCAACTTCTCTAGTAGTGCTTTCTCCTCTTCTGCACTTAATGATCCAAAATAGGAAATTAATCTAAACACCTTCAACTGCTTAAGACTTTCAATCTCTTTTAAAGAAATGATGTTACAATTAAGATATTCCATAAGCAGTACCCTCAACATTTTCAAATTCTTCCAACCAATTTGCAACCCATTTCGTATTTTCGTAAATGACAGATTAAGGTATTCCAACCTCATTAATTCTTTTATTTCTGTTAGTGGATGGTCAATATCATTGTCTGATAGGTCTAAGACTTTCAACCTTGTCATGGATTCCAGATTCGAAAAGTCAGTGATATTCACATCATCCCCCCGTACACATAGGGTTAAGAGATTTGGACAAGATGGTACTTGCCAACTTCCACTCGCAGCATTTATAATTGAAATCCTTTCCACATCATTCAACCTTTCAAAATCCATTTCTGACATGCCTAATGCCTCCCCTTCAACTACAACTTTGTCTTTATTTCGATCTCCATCACGGGCTAACCATAGTGCCATATCTCTTATCACATCATGCATCTTAATTCTAAATGTCCCATTACGATAATCTTCAACGCCCTCTAAGAGACATGAAAGCTTTAATTTTTCAATGATAGATTCCCCTTCCTCATACATATCATATATACTCTTCTTCATTCTACCTTTACCCAGAAATCCCTCTCCGATCCATCGATCAATTAAATCTTTAACCTCAACTTCATAATCTTTTGGGTATAGTGCACAATATAGGAAGCAACTCTTGTGTGTTTCATCTGGGAGTCTGTCATAACTAAACGTCAGGATACGAAACATATCCTTTTCCAACTTTAGACCTATGAAAGAGAACCGTGTTAAATCACCCATGGCTTGACTCCATGCTGCAACGCTTTTCACTCCTGACATGGCACGTCCCACTGTAACCAGTGCTAGTGGCAATCCTTTGCATAATTTAGCTATATCCCATGCTAACATTTGAATATCTGTGTGACTGCGTAATGTCTCCTCACCTACCATTTTACAAAACAATTCAAATGCTTCTTGCTCTCCTAAACGTTCCACTTCAAATTTCTTCCCCGCTTGCATTTTAGCACACACATCCTCATTCCGTGTTGTGAACAACACTTTTGAATGATTATTAGTATCCTTCGGATGTGGAACTCCCACCTTTTCTAGTTCCAACTCTCCCCATAAATCGTCTAACATTAGCACAAATTTCTTTGTTTTCAGGACTCGATAAATCGTTGCCACTCTTTCATCTGGATTACGTTTGTCCCAAATATAATCATTGATCCCTAAGCTCTTTCGAATGGAATCCATAATTTTATCAATATCACAATATCTAGAAACCACCACCCACAACACTATATCAAAGTTGTGCTGTCTCTTTCCAAATTCACCGTGAATTCTCTTCATAAGGGTGGTTTTTCCAGCCCCACCCATTCCATATAAACCAATCATGTTTACATTTTTATCTTCAATAGTATTCCAGACTCTGTTGAGCATCAAATCCAAGCCTATAGTCTCAACATAAGGCATCTCATCCACCACCCCAGAGTGTAGGTTGTAAGCAATATCAACTAAACGTTTCTCCGAGAGTCCATCCACCTCCCTAAGCATGGCCACAACTCTCTTTCCTAACTTGTAGCTTGACACACAATTCTTTGGGCAACAACCGCTTAGACATTTATTATGAGTTTCTAGAGAACCTTGGTTTTGAATTTCCTCCATTACCTGTAAGCAGTATGTACAGTAAGACTTTATTAATATGCATCAATTTAATATATATTTTTTATATTTGATTTTTAAAGTTTTAGATTTTGTATATATCCTGATCTTTAGGTTTTTTATGTTTATGAATTAGTGAAATAATACAAAAACTATTTAAAGTGATCAAATAAACATTTTCTCTTAAATTATTTAATGAGTTGAATTCAAGATAGGCTTTATTAGATTTAGGGAGGATATATACCCGGTTCAATTTGAGAAGATAGATGAATATTTCCAATATAGTTCGAGATAGTGTGATCGGATATTGATTGAATTTGGTCTCGCTCCCTAATGTTTGGTTTGGGGTGCTTAAGTTGGTGTTCTATCATGTGTTATATATGGTGAAAAATGGGTGATGTGTTCGCATGTCCAGTTTCACACTCTCAGGCTAGTGTTTGCAGAGGTAGGAGTGCAAAAGACCAAAGATCCCCCCTACCTTAAGAGTGTGAATGTTGCATATATAAGTGGTTGTGCTTGTGCAAAATATTATAGGCTTTCAATTGCCTTACAAGGAGGGATGGACCTAGGGAGGGGATCGATAGCATGGGTAGCCGCCCATCCCTAAGTTTTATTTATTTTTATTTCATGTATAAAACGATCTTTTTTTAATAATAATAAATTATTAGTACTAATAGTTAGCTCCCTTCAAAAATATTTATAAAGTTAGCATTTTTTATTAGTTTTAAATATACTTATAATTATAATATTTTATTTTCATCTGTTATTAGAAAAAATTCTGAGTCCGTCACCGCTTACAAGTGGTACAACTATTTTACTAATTTTTTTTAATAATCTCAAAATTATTTTTTTATTAAAAATAAGAACTGTTAATAAATAACATGAGAGAAAGAAATTTAAATCATTTGCAGAATAACGTCTATTTAATTACATTTGTATCTAACTATCCTAATAATTTTTTTTTCAATGTCATATTTGAAAATGTTTGAAGAGATAATGCTACAGCAATACAATATAGTTGTACAGTAAAACTTACCCAATCTAACACTTTTCTTCTTTTAAAATTTTTAATGGCAATCGAGAGATGTTCCTACAATTTCTTTACAAAATGACTGATAATGAAATTTTAGAGAGGCTTACTAAGTTCATGATCTATATCTCTCCAATATGGTAGAAAGTGTTGCCGATTTTCTCTTATTTTTATCTAGTTCTGTTTGATATAACTTTTTTCGTGCCATAATTATGTATTGTACATAAAAAGGGGGAATAAATTGGTAACGGTAAGGAGCCTAGGAACATTCTGCTCAATTTGAAGACTAGACGACAGAGAGGTAAGTAAAAGGTGTTGTTATTTTAGTTCAAACTTTTTATCATCCGTACTTACAGTTAACAAATAAACCAACAAGCAACAAAAGATGTCTAAATTATGCATGGGTCGTATATACAATATATCTACCATACGGCATTGATTTTCTATGCTTCGAGTTTAATACGAAAAAATATAAGCAAATAACTGGATGGCGAGCATTTACCAAATGAAGTGTGTGTTTACCTCTTCAAGTTTTTGAACTTTTTCCAGCCAACCATTCACTTCCTCTGTCCTTTTCATCTCCCCAGTCTCCTCAGCATCATCGATTCTTCTATGCAGATCCTTCCTAATGTTTTGAAGATCAACCCACTTCTCTTGTAATGATGCGAGATTCTTCTCTAGCTTATAAACATAGGAAGCGTGGACTTTACCGCTGCTGAACAAACAGGTAGCAACTTCCCAAAGTACTCCTACAACCTCCATGGTTTTATCTATATCTCAAACAATTGTTAATACTTCCATTACTTTTTATCAAAAAAAAAAAAAAAAAAAATGCATAATCGAAGAGAAAAAGAAAAGAAAAACTCAAAAGTAATAATGTATATGCTCATGAAATAATATATAAGCATGTGTTTTGGACCAATATTAGAGGACCAAGACCCCGGTTCTCAAGAATCGAGGACCAAAGAATCTTAACCCTTAACGAAGTAACTCAAACCGCCAACAAGGTTTCCAATCAAACGCGCAACATACGACTGAATAAGAAACATGTTTATTTTCTTTCATTTTTTTCCCTCTAAAATGATACAGTACACAATTTCGAAATAGGAATAAGAAAAAAGAAAACAAAGATAAAGTAAATGAAAAAAAAAAGTAATATTCCATGCTATCAATTTTTTTTTTTTTTTCAGTTAGCCCGAATATCATGATAAATACTTGAATACAATCACAAGAAACCATGATCAATTCACTACTGCCATTTGAACACTTTTACACTTCAACCTTAGTTTAATGAACACACACAAACACTATCATGCAAAACAAAATGGTCTTCTTTACCTTTAAAAGGAGGCAAATGGTCGGTAACCAACAAAAAAAACAGAAGAAAAGAGAATGGTCCCGTGGCCTTTCACACGCATAGGATTGGAAGACATGAACTAGAATTCCAACTTCAACAAATTGGCCATCCAAACCTCTCTTGCCATTATTTAGAGTCTTTACTATTCCACGAACCCAATATAAATAATTGTTACTACTGCAATCTTTTCGACGGTCAAAGATCTTTATAAGCAACTGGCCAAATATCATTCTAATGTTGTTGTTTTGAGTATCTTACTATCTTAGATCCATGAGGCTTGTTTCTAAACCAGCAATTAACACAATAAAAATCCAACAATGTTGCAAATTTAAGTTTGGCAGTTTGGTGTCCAGGCAGAGAGCATGATATACGGTATCATGGATTTCATGTGGTGGGTCTCAATACAAGTGGATCTTGTATAAAACGATTTCACCCAAAAAAAACTTAATTACATAAATAACACAGAAGAGAAGCTCTGATAACATATAAAGAATTATTTAACATCAAAATCTTAAACTATTAGATGAGGTTAGGTTAATGATTTTTATATTATATTTCTCTAACTATAAAAACATCATAGATTAATTAAGTTTGGCAGTTGTATGGAGGTTTAAGCTCATGTTTATTATTTGATAAGTTGAGGATGTTTTATTTTGAGGTACTAAAGGAACGGAAAGGTTGCAAGGGACTGTGCCATAACAAATATATTATTATTTCATGACGTTCGATTAGGAACCTCGTTTGTTTGTTTGTACCCCTTATTAATTACAAGTCCAATCTCATACCCATATTTATGAACATGGAATCAAAATGGCACCGTAAGTAAAAGGATTTTACGAACCCGGAATGTCGCTTTCTCCAAAACAGCTTTGATGCGTAACTCTTTTAATTTCTTCAGATCAGAATATTGTTATCCAACGTCTTCTCCTCTTCAAATGTCCTACGTCAGACTTCAACTGCTGCAACCTTTAAGAACAATTTTTTTTGTCTCTTTCCTGCTCTCTAAGGCTTCTTTCCTTTTTCCCGCTCCTCTAGTTCTTTTTTCTCCTTGTTATAAAGTAAGGAATATATTCTTAGCGTAACCAAAGGGAAAAGAAAAAGCATAACTCCGCATACACGAAATATATTCTCCAATTTGTAGCCTAACTTGAGACAAAGACAAACCCAAAGATAGGGAAACATCGCATCAATTCCTCTTTAGAGCCTATATAATTTATTTTTGGGAAAAGTTGATCATTTACATCCCTATATTTTTTTATCATCAATTACCTGTTGTGATTTTATTTCATCCAAGTTCACATATAATATCGTTAATAATTGAACTAACTTACCCATTTATTCCTATTTTACTTGTTAATTAATCTGATATAAAAAATTTAGACACGAGTAATAAATAAGTAAAGGTTTCATAGAATGAACAGAGCATCCCTTAAAAAAAATATCACAAAAAAGTTAACATTCGAAATTTTGAATGTAGTCATTTTTAAATAAATGGATCTTTCTTTTATTATTCCTAAATCAATCCCCCATTATTTGGCAAGCAGCTACAATTTTATTCTTTTTATGTTATCATAACAATATTAATTACATGCTACTTATATTATTTTTCTTATAAGTAAAGTAATAAAGTAGTATTATTTTCTTATAATTATATATCAACATTTTTTTCTATTTTTGAATAAAAAAGTATAAGAAATCATATAAAAAATGGGCTTCTCTTTTCTCATGTCACATGAGATATCATCTCTCATGTCATAGACACAATAAGTGGTGGGGCCCACCACTTATTAAAAAAGAAGAAAAAACTAAAAAGATAGCACGAATTTCGATGTCTCACAACATGAGAAAACTATCTCCTATTACATAAGAAAATGATTTCCCATAAAAAATATGGTGTATAAGAATCGTCTCTTAGAATATAATATTAATATTGAATTGTATAGATAAGAGGAAAAGGATAAAAAGAGGCCTTAATTTGCATATTGATGTTGGGGCCAATGCTCTTTGCCTGTTTTTTTTTTTTTTTGGTATTTAATGTGATTTCCTTTATTTTGTCACATATAGCTATAAATTATCTCTAGTAAAAAAATTTCAAGCCCCCCTTCCAACAACTATTGTTCTCTCATCTATTATTATTATGTGTTTTTTCTAGTCATAATCAAGTAGACTTTGCCACGTTTTTATTTTTAGGGTCAGATTTCACTTTTGATAAACAGAACTCCAAACATAAAATAAGGATAAAATGGACAAGTTTGTTTAATTACTAATAGTGTTAAAAGGTGGACTTGGATGAAAAAAAACCATGAGAGGGTAATTGATAAGAGAAAAAAATCATAAGGGTGTAAGTGATAAAAGAGTATTTTGCTCGTCAACGACCGTTTTCCCGTCGCAAACCTTATTTGCAATGGAATTTCGCTCGTTTGCGACAGATATTGCCCATCGCGAATAAGTTGTTTTTTTAGTAGTGCATCCCTTTGGCTTTCTGCCTATTGCTTGTACACAGCGATACCTCCTGCGGTTGTCCTTCAATGATACCACCTACCTATTGCTTGGATTAAACAATGACGCTGTATGTGAGAAATGATAAACTTTGATTCTTATTCTATCATAGCAAATACACTCAATGCATCATTCAACCACCAGCCCTCGGTAACATAATGTACACCAGAAGCAACCACTTTTGCCATCAATGTTCTTCCAAATTAAATACATGCCAAAGGACTTAGCCATCAAAATAAACATGATCAAAGCAATTAGCCATATACCACATACCAATTACTACTACAATGATCATGCACTAAGTCATCCAAAATACATCACATGGCCTCAAAATATACATATACATATGACAATGCAAATAACATATACATCTACAATCCTAGATGAGATGTAATCCAAAATAACCAACTATTAACATATAGGACATCTAGCCCAAATACGGCCACTTGCCACCAGAGGCTCTTGCAGCATCTATACCTGAAAGAGGGTTCCCACAACACGGGGCGAGATATACGAATATATCTCAGTAAACTAGGGGTCCTTAGAGCATCTCTCCACCCCACAGTTCACTCATAGTATAATAGCAATAACTGAAAATAATGTAATAAATACATATCAATGCAGTGTGTAAAAATATATACAGGAGACATATATCCCTTGAGCTCTCTTGTTGTCCTAAGATGCAAATAGTCCTACTAGCCAGATAAAATACCAAGTATGAATTACGCATCATCATGCAACATACAAACACAGGAAAACACCATCATATGCCACTCCCAATGCATACACATACGTATAACAAAGCATTAAACTACTTTATTGTATTTACATACACTATCAACAACCACTACCCATTCCGGGCTTGGGGGAACAATAAATGGATCAATTCTCAAGGTCCGAAGGCTTACCTCAATGGGCTTTCAATTCAACCTTTATTCACCAACAAGTTTGCAACCAATCAAACTTTGAATTCAAGCTACAATCTTACAAAATCCACACCAACACTTGGTTCACTCAAATAACCAAGTCAAGTTCCATTGCTTCCACCGATTCTTGGTCAATCAAAGATGATCCACTTACTTCAGTCCTATCCACAACATGGACACAATCAATGACCAATCAAATCAATGGCTTGGAATGCAAGAAAACTCACAAACCAAGTTTGAATTTTTGAAAATATCATAGGATACCCAAAAACTCATTTATATCGGTTAAATCATCATCAAAACAACTTTTCCAAAGGAATTAAGCCTCAATCAACCTCTAGACTACCCCACCATACATGCATATTCATTAAATGGAACCCTAACATAGCCATCATCATAAAACTCAAGGAGAGTGAGATTTCTTACCATAGATAGTCTTAGAATCACTTAGGGAGTAGATTCCAAGCTTTAATTCAACTAATGGGTCACTCCAAGTCCACCAATCTCAAGTTAGGGCACAACTTTTCTCTCACATTTTCTCTCAATGCAAGGTTTTTTGGTAGATTATGGATTAGGAGTTGTATTTGCCTCACAATTCTAAGCAAGATTGGTCCAAGATTCAAAGGATTTGGTTGAGAAATGGAGGAGTTGTGTTTGGAGCACTCACAACAATGGCTTCTCTCCCTCTCTAGCGATGATGGCTGCACAAAGAAGAAGAAAGAAAATGAAGCTTATTTGGCTTTCTTTCACTTAAATTACTTAAGTTAAGTTCAACTGGGTAAAAATTTATCTATTTATTTACCTCCATTCACTTCCAAACTTTATCCTATGGTCTAAAATATTTTCCTAAGAACATTTCTAATTTTACTTTTATATTTTGGATACTTTTGCCTACACACATTTTACCCCATAATTTTCACTGACTTCATTTTTTATCGCAAAAGTGGCCCTAATTTATCTAATTAAATATTTCCTCTAATTCAACCCACTAATACAAGATTAATTGTCTAATTACATGTAATTAATTAAATATCGTGGTGAGAGATATTATAAAAAACCGATAACCAGACTGATTTTCTTTAGATTAGTTGAACCGATGGGACATGTAATTTTTTTTTAAAAATAAAATAAAATAGTGAAATGCAATGCTTTTACACCATTACTAGCAAGACAAATCCCTAAATTGCAACACACATATATGTATATTTAAGTATTTGAATATTTGTATGAAATTTTAAGCATAAAATATAAATTTGCATATATTTATCTATGTCATCCAATTTAACCAATTATTTACTAATTAAATCATTAACTCAATAAACCAATATCCCAACTGAGTCGATAACGGGAATAACATTGGTTTATATTGCTACTTGGCAGCGAGAGAGATATGATTTTATAATTTTGTAATACAATTTAGATAACTTCTATACTGAGGTGTAATGAATATTGGGCCACGGAGCTGAAAGACATTAAAATGGTCTAATGAGCTCTCTTCCAAATGGAATATTAAAAATACATGATTTATGATAGCCCAACTTAAAAGCCCAAACTGAAAATCCATCCAAACCCACTCTGGTCAATTCACCCGCTGCTGCCAATTAAAACCGACCGCTGTACAACCTGTGTCTCCATGCAGGTCCATTTATACATGTTACATGTTGATGTGCAATTATAAGTTTATAACCAAATAGTACAAGGGATTGTAGTTTGTCCTTTAACATGACACTATTAAATTTTCTACACACATAATATTTTGTGGGACCCGTACTTTTTAAAACAAAAAAAATTAAAAAAGTTAAGGCACGCAAAACGAATTTCTATAACATTACACAATTACTTTTCCTACAACATAACTCTTATAAAACCCATAGTATAATCAGACATATAGATTATGAAGTAGGTAAATGATAACCTAAATTCCTTTTCTTTCTTTTTCCATACTCGTAAAATTTTTGGGCCAAAGTATAAAGGGGAGTATCAAAGGGGAAAAGAACTAAGATTCATTGCTCAAGTTTAAACAACAAAGTCCTATGTAAATAAAGACGAACAAGGATAACATTTCTGTTGCTATTTGAAAGCTTCTAAACAGGATGAAGATGCCAAATTTTCAGGTTTCTGAACCAGCTTTATGTTTCTTCAAATCTATAATGAAGTGCATGATTGGCTGATTGGCCATTAACTATTGTGTGGATAGTAACTCCTCAAATCTTTCAAGTTGAGCAATTTGATATATTTAGTTGAACCCCTCTTCAATGGATACATGCCTTAGTAAAAAAATATAACGCAGAATACTAAGAAATAATGATTTTTTTTTGGGTTTTAGTTTTATCCTTTAACATAACATAACAAATTTTCTTACTCTCACAATATTTTATGGGGCCCACACTTTTTAAAACAAAAAAATAAATAAAAAATTCAGGCACGCAAAATGAATCTCTATAACATTACACAATCACTTTTCCTACAACATAACTCTTATAAAACCCTTTTTTTTATCCATATAATTTCAAACAATAGTAATTTCATGCTAGCAAGCTGATACCAACACAACAACATTAACTGAAGTTTAAGCAGGGGTGTTGTTTATAAGATACTGTTTAAAAGAAAAAAGATTAAATATTATTGACATAAGCACAGTATGTATCTATCCATCTAGATTCTTAGAAACAATCTCAAAGGCTAGAACAGGCCCAGCTAGCATCAACACCATGGATGATCTTTTCATGTAATGTGGCTCCAGCACAAGCAACGATACCACGATCAAGCCCTTCCAAATATAAACCTTTTGAGAAATCCAAGGAACTACCCCCAGCATCTGTTACCACACCTCCAGCCTCTTGTATAATGACAACACCAGCAGAATGATCCCATATTTTCTCCTTGTAACCAGCCCTAGCAAACTTCATGAAAGCCGCAGCATCCCCACAAGCTATTGCTGTATATTTCATCATGCTGTGAACTCTTAATGGCTGATTACTGCATACATTTACAAATGATTAATAAGAGCTATCTTTTTACTAGAAAGTTACATTGTCTTTCGTGCCTTTTTCCAAGTGATAATTTAAATATATAGCCTTTTTCATTGAGATAAATGAGAATGTAACTAGTCATTAAGTAAGGAATGTGCAACTACTCATCACAATTTTCAGCTTGCCAACATATTCTATGAACCTTTTCATTTCTATGATATTAAATTAGCAAAAATGATTGGGTCTTTCACAAAAATTTTAATATGCATATAATACTAACTGAATACAAATAAAAAACATATAATACTAACATTTAATATGTTGGAATATCTAGACACCTGACAATATCACTCATGAAAAATCAAAAGACAGAGAGGGTAACTGACATTGAAATGGAATGAAATAAAAATGAACCTGAGACCAACACTTTGAGCCAGTCCTTCAGTAAAAGAGTGGCTTGAATTGGCCTTCTCAACTGGTTCACAGAAAGTGGCCAATGCTGGGTTGTCAATGGAAGAAACAGAAACTTGTTTTGCATGATTTGGCCACACAAACTTCTTATTGACATGGAGCAGTTGTTGGATCCAAGCCTTGCCACTACCCCTTTTAGCATAAATTACACAACCTTTATTCCAAGTTTCAGAGGTTGGAGTCAACTTGGACATAATCCTATGATAATGGTGATGATAACTTAACCAGTCCTTTCTCATTGGGTAGTTAGGACACCCTAGAACTCCAAGCATCACTTCTCCATTCTCTATGAGTGATAGAGCTACAGCATATTGATCTCCACCTACAAACCCCAATGTACCAATAAGAGGACCAAGTACCCAAAATCTTCCAGAAGGACCCCCAACAGAGTTGCAGCGACTAATGATTTCAAGAACCTCTGAAGTTCCAAGAGCTGATTTTGGTTCTTCAACTCCAAATCGAGGTGCTTCAGCTAAACATTCATTCACGGTTTTAACCACAGCATCTAACAGTTTACATGCATTAGTATTTGAGAGAGTGTGACCATCCTTTTCAGCTAGAATTGAGATATTTTCACCCACTAAACACTGGGACAATATCCAGCTGACAATTGCTTGCACACTCCAACCTATATAAAAAGAATAATGAATACTAAAATTCAATCATTACTGAAAGTATGAATATAAATTCACTAGCTACCAGAAATAGAATGATCAGTAGTGTCCCAAAAAATGTTTTATTCAGAAATTCCAGAGACTAATATGCAATAACCATCATATGACCAAAGTTGTAAAGAAACTTAATGAAAGGAGCAAGCTCTACACCAAAGATTAGCCTAATATTAAGCATACAAAAACATTTTACAAAGAGTGTCAGTCCAAAATATTTTTGTCCAAAATACCTCAAAAGTCCAAAAACAATCTCTATTTGGTGATGCAACAAATGGTTCTTCGAAGGAGTCATCTTGATAAATATCAAGGGAGATTATAGAGCTCTTTTTCTGTTAAATATTGTTTTCCTTCCAGCAGCAATTTGTTTTTTAACATTTTTTCTATTCTTATTGAGAGGATAGTTATCCTCCTCCTTTACAATGTTCCTTACTTTACTTCTAATATAATTTCTTTTTTTTTTAACAAAGTTTATAAAAGGGTAGGTTTTATATATCACTTCACTTCTTCAGTGGTAATATAGTCGAGTGTGTTCGATAAGGTCCCTGCACTTTCATGCTGTAGACAACAACTCTACCCCAAAGTTGTTCCAATTTAATATAAAAATCCAACTCTAGAAATCCATATAAACCCATATGTTTAGTGTTTACGACAGTGCAAAATAACCGAACGTAACTCAATCAAATAGTATTTTTTTTTTTTTAAACCAGTTTTAATTGGTTTTATAAACCATTTCAAAAAATTGAACCTGAAAAAAAGAATTGGTTTAAAAAGCCATTCAGAATCAGCTTTTATCTGTTCTGAACCAATTATAAATCATAAATTGGTTTTGAAATATAAGTTAATTCCGAATTGTTTTCAAATGGGTTGTGAATTAATTTTGAAACGTTTCGAAAAAAATAAAACCAATTTAAACTAATTTAATTCGGTTCAGAAAAAAAAAAAAATTTGATTTGGATCACTATGCACACCCTTAATAGCATAAAGTCAAAACTCAACCCATTAGCTAGTTAAAAAATAAAAAAACTAATCTTCTGTAAACGCAAACAAGAGACCTCCCCCTACACACACATATCACGAATAAAATGTTCAACATATTAGAGAGTTTAATTAGGAACATTCACCTGCAACTGTGACTGGAGAAATGTCACCCTTGGATTGGACATGATCGTTGCTCATAGACATGGAAATCAAAGTGTCTTGCACTTTCTGACAGAGGAAGCATGCCATCTGCACTGCTCTGACAGCAACATCCAACTCTTTGGAATATTCCTCTTGTTCTGAGACAAGGCCAAACATTTTCTGGTCCTCCTCCATCAAAGGATAACAATAAATTTGGTCGAAATTTGACACAAAACCAATGTGGCTTAAGAGGTTGTTGGGGAATTTATGGTGTAGGGACAAGAAGCATGAACCTGCTGCTGCTGCTTTTACATGGCTGAGTGTGAAGCTGTCACTTCTCCTCCTATGTCCTAACACACATGGTAATTTTACACTCAAGCTAGCACAGTATATAGGCATGTCAAGTACTCAACAAGTTTTCCCTCTCTTTGGTATGTGCTTAGTAGTTGGTGGTTATTACTTATTAATAATGTGCGGATATTGGTAAATAAAAATAGGGTTTACATTTGTCATTTAACATGACATAACAAATTTTTCTACGTACACAACATTTTATGAAACTCATACTTTTTGAAGAAAAAAGAAAAAAAAAGAGCAAGTAGGACACGCAAAACAAATTTCTATAACATTACACTAGGGGTGGCAAAACGGGTCGGCCCGCCCCGACCCGCCGCCAACCCGCCAAAAGTGAGTTGACCCGCCCCGCCCCGCCTCTTTAATTTGGGTTGAAATCTTCAACCTGCCCCATTTTATGGTGGGTTGACGGGTTAACCCGCTTAAAAAATAAAAATAATTAAAAATAAATTATATTTTATTAATATTATAATATTACTTATTTTCATATCATATTCCCCATAGTTTTTTTTTAATCTTAAGTCTAAATGTATGTTAATATTTAGTCAGATATTCTTTACAAACTTGTTTTTATCTCCATACATAAATTACCTTTGTCATAAATAAAGTTTTTCTTCTATATTTTTTCTAGAGAATACTAAGATAACAAAAAATTGGATATCACAAAAGCTTAAAAACAAATAAAACACTACTTAATAGTAAAAAAAAAAAAATTAACCCAGCTAGCCAACCCGCCCCGACCCATCGCCAACCCGTTTTGACCCACAACCCAACGGGGCAGGTTGGTGGGTTGAAATATGTAACTCAACCCGTCCCATTTTGGCGGTTTGACCCGTCGGGTTCAACTTATATTGTCACCTTTATATTATACAATCATTTTTCCTACAATATAACTCTTATAAAACCCATAAAAATATTTATAAAACTGAGTTTCCTAGTAATAACATTTGTCACTTCCAAGTCTTTTTCCATCATTAAAAGCAAATTGTATTAGGACTGGAATCAATTATTTTGTTTTTTCTGAATGCATGCTGTATAATTAAGCCAGGAGGTAAGTTCAAAATTCAAGTGCTAAAAATAGCACTTGTGGAGGGTCTAATCGTATTGTGTAAAGATATTAATCTCACCACTTAAGGTATAATAATATCTTCAGTCTTGTAATTTTTTAGTATTTCATAAATGAAAATAACCTTTTTTTTCTACCACACTCACTCTAGGGTTCCACTAATTTTTTTTCTCTTTTCTTTTTACAATAGAATTATTCATTTTTATCTAAATATAGAAGAAAAGATTTTTTGTACAAAAATAGAAATATAATTTCCTTCGTAATATAGAAGAATCTTGCCACATTTGTGATCATGTTAGGCTTGAATTTAGATTAGTCAACCTTAATTAATGACGGTTTATACTTAAAAAAGGTTTTTTATATAAATTTTTTGTCACGATAGAATAATTGAAATTCAAAATGATTTTTTATTATGATTACTGAACGTAAACATTATGTCTAAGTTTATAAACTGAGAATTTGTGTATGAACATTTTTTATTAATGAGTCTGGAGTATTATGTCGTAGACTGAAGTTAGTGTAAATTTAAGATTTTATTATTGGGAAAAGACTTAGTTGAAAAAGAAAACTACAAATAATTACCTAAAAGCCATCTTGCATGAGTAGCATAAATTAAGGTATAATATATAGGTTATAACAAAAAAAAAAGGTATAATATATAATATACATTCAAGCATATATAAGTGATGTAATGGTATCTAAGATGGGGTTTATATCGTGTAAAATCTCTCCAAATGTGACTCATGTACGTTCTAATCATTCAGTACATACACCAACACCCCTCATATTAGTTCAATTTCACAGCTACTTTTGTCATCCTTTTTGGAGCAGGGAAAAAAGGGAGCTCCCCTGTATATGCCTTTGTATTGTGTAAGATCTGAGTCATAATGAGCTCATCATAAACAAGATAAAAACCACTTTTTGATCATAACTCCATCTTATTGATCATTCTATTTTTAGCCGCAATCGGAATTTGGAAATGTAACTAATCAATTAGCCAATTGGGTCAATAATTATGGCTGATGACAAATTGATAATAACCACCACTGAAGCAGGGGACCAGAGATCAGAAACATTATGAACGCATAAAGTATACCTTTGTGACTTTGAATGACATAGCCATGAGGTCTTGAATGAGTTTTGTTGTGTTTAGTTGTGAAATTTATGTTTTTAATTTGAGACCCAATCTATTTCTCTTGGAAAATTTCCTAATGGGCACTGTAGCTTGATTTAACACTCTATTGCGTGCACGAATGTGAGACAAAGTGCATCTCTTACCGAAAGTTGAGAAAACTCATTTGTTGCTGCCACACACATAATTAATGGCATTCTAGAAAAATAAAAAAATTGGATAACTTGAATATTCTGGAATGCTGGCCCTTCTTCTTGGCGATAGCAACTATGACGTGAAACGCTTCTTGCTTCTTAGAAAAGTACTTGTATATTCCTCATGACGTGAAGCAAATGGAAGTATGATCTCATCGATTCCTTCACATATTAATTGGATATTACTACACACCACTTGCTATATGCTTCGATTATGTCACAGACTAAGAAGAGCAAATCCTAAAATCTTATTTATGTCTCTTCCTTTGCTTGATTTCCATCATCTTTTCCTATAATCATTTATGTCTCTTTTTTTTTTTTTTTTTGGAGTTACCCAACCCTAATTATCTCTTTGAGACGAGTTGGCTCCCTCCGGTATCCCCACGAGCTTCGACTCTTTTGAGCCGGCTATGGGACTAATCCGGAGTGCGGGGAAACAGTGATGGCTAAAGGTTCAGCCCCCTCTCCAAGAATGCATTCAGCGGGAATCGAATACATATCCAACTCCACTAACTCAGCGCCAAATTACCAACTGAGCTGCACCCATTGGGTTTATTTATGTCTCTTTCTAAAATAAAATATTATTTATAATGTAATATTTACACAAATAAAATGTCACTACCCAATTTCGGGGAATTGTGATTTCTGTTTGTGTTGGCATTCAGTTGAATAGTGCAATAAAACTCATACTGCAGAATTCTTTAAATCTCTTTGAACTGTTTGCACAATCTAGTTCTGCTTGATTCTTTTACTATGTAATTTATATTTATTTTTTTTGCAGCTGGAATTGTTCTTGAGGACAAGAATTGGCCACCATTTTTTCCAATTATCCATTGTTCCAATATGATAAATCGGAATGTCCAACCTAATGATTGATAATGTTTATGTTAGATTTATGTATTCTCTCTCAAGTATCTATAAATGAGATACTATTGGTAGTAGGCAGATCATTGTGCACAATAATAAACGACATAATTAAGGCATGGGATGTGTGCACAGTAATAGCTACGAGAGAGAGAGAGTTTTGAGTGTATGTACCTTATTGATTTAATCCCTTATTTATAGATGAGTTACTTGGCAGGAGTGGAATTCTGGGCCTCTTAAGAATATTGGAGGTCCAGCTTTTGAACCATTGGTGTCGTATTATGATCATTGTTGTGAAAACCGGACCGGACCAGCCGGATCGACCCGGAACCCGGTGTGACCCGGCCGATTTTGGTGAAAAACTAGTGACCTGGCCCGGGTTTTAAAAAAAAAAGATTTTCAAAAAAAAAAAAAGTTTTCCAAAAAAATCATAATTGACATATTTGAGTGATCTATTACTTATTGACTTACATAAGTTATGTACCTACAATCTTAATATTATCTCAATTATGCAATATGCAGGAAATTTTGATTTGATAGTTAGAGATGTCGTTTACCGAACCTGAAACACTAATATAACAAGCATTATGTGTTTTTTGATCCTTTATTGGACAATAATGTATAATTTATTATTTTTATATTAAAATATTTAGAATTTATATTATTTTTTTTCAGCTATTTGAGTATATTTATAATTTTTTTAATATAAATTCTAGATTTACATGTAATCACCGGGTCATGCGGTTCAACCAGTGACCCACTAACCCAGTACCTCGACTGGGTCATTGACCGGGCCGGTTTTAATAACATTGATTATGATTAGTACATTTAAGAAATTTTTCCTTAATTGCCTCTTAACTATTAACTATTTTTGGGTTTTCTATAATGTGAGCCTTTGTCAGGTCCGTAACAGTTGTCCCTCAGCTCGGCAGTCTAATTGTCCGAGTTGTCAGGGTGTATATTTTGTTAGACTTTAGTTCTATCTGACAGGTATATATGGGTCGTTGTACACCACTTTTGGTCGAATTGGCGATTATTTTTACTTTTCTTAATATTTAGAGGTCGGCAAGGTTCTTTGGTTTGAGCCTTTTTTTTTGCTTTTTCTAACAATTCGTATGGCTTCAGCTATCTTGTTGTGTAGAATTCTTATCTCTGACATTCTCATTTGCTTCCCTACCTTGTAGCCTAGGTGTCCTAACTCCTAAGTGAAGCATATTGAATTATTAATCTTGTTGATCAAACTTTCGTGACGGGGGTCTCTATTAGAAATTGAAAAAAAAATTCCTTTAACTTTTTTGCCGGGGTCTTATCTTGACCTTCCTAAGCTATGAAGTTTTAGCTAGAATCCATGTATTCTTGTCGATTTGTGTTCCGAATTTATTCTTTCTTATTTCACTCTTTCTTTTGTGCCGGGTTTTATAAGTCGGGTATCGAGTATGCTCTTCCAATATTACTCCCTCAACCTTTTTTGGCCGATGTACATAACTCGAATTAGTTGACCAATCTTTTTTATTGTCTCACTGAGATCTTGACTTATAAGGATTGTTGTCATATTAGGATTAGTACATTTAAGATATTTTTCTTTAATTCTCTCTTAGCTGTTAGTCATTCACGAGCTTTCTATAATGTGAACTTTTGTCAAGTCCATAACATCCATCACGATATTGCTAGTGAAATTTCGTTAAGTCTTCAAGCGATGAATGTTGTTATGACCTTGGCGCCTTCTATTTATGCTTTGTGTGAAAGCTAATTAAAAAAAAAAATTCTTATTTCTTATTTTCTTTTAATTGCCATCAATGGCTAAAACTTTACATCTAAAGTAGCTATTGGAAACCTTTCATTCTTTCTACCCCGTAATTTTTTGAAAGGAAGGTTTATAATAAAATTTAAAACTTGACTAAAGTAAATACTGTTAAACTAGTTTTGCCTGTACGATTGAAACCATTAACCTGACAGCTTGGAACTAGCACGGTTTGTGAGTAAGATAATGGCTTGATAAATGCGTTGTCTGATTATTTGTTCTTAGCATGACGACGTGTTTTGAAGTAATTATGATCACAATAGAATGTATCTATCTTGAGTATCCTCTAAGTCATGTTATTTTATACCCAAAAATGATGTAAGCATGGGATGTGGTTCACGGTCTTGATGAAAAGTTATATTATGCGGGACGAGTCTTTTGCCTTTCATGGAATGTTATAGCTGTTACCTATGTAGCACTGATACCGACACGGAACACGTGACACGATACGACATGACACTCCGACACGTTAATTTTAAAAAATATTAGATTTCGACACGTTAGGACACGTTTTGATATTAAATAATATTTTCAATTTATGTAGTGTATATTATATTTAATATTTAATAATTTAACAAAAAAATGAATATAAACTTATAATATTCATAAATTTTGCAAAGAAACATAAAATATCTCAAATATTTATATTAAAACCAATAAAATGGTAATCGCAATCCAAAAAATCTAATAGTTGGAACTAAAAACTCAACGCAACCTTTGAACTTTTTTTTTTGAATTTCTATAATACATGTTAAAGTGTCCGAGAGTGTCAGGAAGTGTCGGACACGACACTTCAAAATTTTTGAAGTATCAATGCTTCATAGGCTATTAGTGATGCTTGGATTGGGGGTAACGGTGAGTTTATATATATAGAGGAAGATCTTTTTGGGTCTATTTGTGGGCCATGTCTCGTAGGCATAGCTAAACAAAGTGTTTGTCCCGTAATAATTGACTATTTGGGGTGGTTGTAGAGTCTTAAATTGCTCACAATGGACTAAGATGTTGATGCTATGTGTCAGAGTACATTAGTTATCCTTGAAGTATTGGTTGTTGGGTCCTTTGAGCCCTTTGTGGACTGGGCCTCATATCCCTCGTGAGATATGGATCAGGTGTTAAGGTTAAGACTTTCGAGCAATATAGATTTACCACTAATGCTCTGACCTCAATAAAAGTTACTTTGTGGTCTTATGAACTCCAAACCATGTTGGAACAATCCTGTGCTCAATCTTTATTCTTCTATCATCAATTTTTTGTTTTTCTAAAACTCTGCAATCATAGAATATGTACGTTACCTTATCAATATCAAATTATCAACATTAGAA
The DNA here is from genome assembly GCF_033153095.1 of Gastrolobium bilobum. NCBI lineage: Eukaryota > Viridiplantae > Streptophyta > Magnoliopsida > Fabales > Fabaceae > Gastrolobium > Gastrolobium bilobum. Next base: position 297,271 of record NW_026897833.1, on the reverse strand, counting down.
GATGAGCTAATTCTTTTATGTGAAATCATTTTCACATACAACATTGGATTGTTTTCTTATGTTGTGAGGCATCAAAATTCATGTTTTTCTTTTTTTCTTTTTTAATAAGTGGTGGGCCTCATTACTTTTTGTGCCTGTGATATAAGAAATATTATTTCATTTGATACGAGAAAAGAAAACCCTTCTTTTAAAGCTCGTGACGAATTCATAGTTCAATATAAATATCTGACAAAGCGCAAAAGATTTGATCGAGCCTCACTTGCAAGGAACGAAAATTCAATAGAATAAGCCCAGTATGCTTTGGGCCATTTTCACTTGCAGTTAAACTATTATGGTTAACGAAGATTTCCGGTTAGATAAGCCCATACTCCAAAATTACGTAAAATTATAGTCAAATAGTCCTATTGATGTCGTTTATTTTTATTTTTATTTTTGGTAAACCATGTCGTTTATTACCATGGGTAATTTTACAATAATTTCGAAGAAAGTTACGATTTTAATAAATAAAATTAAAATAATTTTTATAAAGTTATACATGGATTCTAAATTTAGAATAATTGTAACTTTTTTTGTTTCATGATGCATATAATTTTTGTCAAAAAAATTTAAATTTATTATTCAGTAGAATTGCAAGTTGGGGAAGGATATTGTGATAATCAAGTTGTGTTATTACCAAGTGACTACCAATCAATCTCACCTGTTAGAATATTAGATATGATATGATTAGATTTGATTAGATATGATTGGATTCTGTCTTATCCGTAAATAGTCTGACTGTATTAGGATTAGGTTTGGATTAGGTTTGGGCCTTACACTTAAACCCATTAGGGTCTCTATATATTGTAACTCCCTGACACAGATCAATACACAACGTATTCTTTTACATTTAACTTGGTATCAGAGCTCTTTCGTTCTAGGAACCCTCGCTTCCGCTCAGAAACCTTGTTTTTTGCTTTAAAAACCTAAGCCCACTGCTTAGGAGTCCTCTTTCTTGTCGTGCGTCCTTCCGGCAAGCCTTCTAGGGCTGTAAACAGCCTCTGAGTGATTTTTCCAAACGCGTCAGCACCTCCGACGGCCACCGGAACCACCGCCCGCCGTCAGAATCACTGTTCAGGCAACCGGAGACTTTTTCCGGCGACTTTTCCGACCAAACTTCACGCGATCAGGACCCTCTCTTCCCGGCGACCAGGTCTGTGGTGGTCCGGTCAGCAACGCATCTCCCACGCGCCGTCACGCGCCACCTGTCTTCACTGCGTGTGGGCTTCACGCGCCACCTTCTGCCGGCGCGTGAGCACTATTCCGGCGGCTTTTTCCGGCCGGTCTTGGACAGAGAAGCTCGCCTTCTCCTCCCCTTTCTGGATCTGTGATTGTTTCTATGTGGGTCTGACCTTAGACGCGTGGTTCTTCTTGATTGGATATCATTTGCCTTCGTTTACGGCTTTTATATTTTATCTTTAAATGGCAGCAGCATCTCCTGATCTCTCGGAGGTTAACTCTCCTTCTATTGTTGCAAATATAGCTCAGTCAGACAAATCATCATTTGGTTCAGGTTCGGACTGTGCTGCACTCCAAACCCCTCTCAGGAAGGCTTCTCCTCAGTCTCAGCCTTATACTGGTAATCCTGTTGCTTGTGTTTCTCATTCTACATCACTTGGCACTTGGATATTTGACTCCGGTGCTACCGTTCATCTCTGTGGTAATAAGGAACTCTTTACATCTCTTACTTATTCTGATCATTTACCGTCTTTTACCCTTGCGGATGGAACCAAAGCCCCAGTTCGTGGGATTGGACAAGCTCGTCCGACCTCTACCTTGGCCCTGACATCTGTCTATTACATTCCTGGCATCCCTTATAACTTAATTTCTATTAGTAAGTTGATCCACTCCCTCACTTGCACCATTACTTTCTCTAACCATTCTGTTTCTGTGCAGGATCCGGGTACGGAGAAAATGATTGGAGTGGGTCGTGAGTCACGGGGGCTTTATTATCTGGATGTGCCTCGTCCTTCAGTAGCATGCTCTCTCACAGAATCTCCACAACTTATCCACAGTCGCCTTGGTCATCCAAGTCTTTCAAAGTTGCAGAAAATGGTTCCTCTTTTGTCCGGTCTTCAGTCTTTAGATTGTGTGTCATGTCAACAAGGGAAGCATACACGCTCCTCTTTTGCCAGTCGAGTCAATAAACGAGCTGATGCCCCTTTCTCTCTTGTTCATTCAGATATCTGGGGTCCAAGTCGTACCTTGTCTGTCTTAGGTTTTCGGTATTTGGTTACCTTTATTGATGATTTTTCCCGTTGCACTTGGACCTATTTAATGAAAAATCGTTCTGAGTTATTTTCCATTTATAAAAAGTTTTCTACTGAGATCCATACTCAATTTGGTGTTTCTATTCGTATTCTATGTAGTGATAATGCTAAGGAATATGTTTCTATTGATTTTTCTAATTTCTTGGCCACACAAGGTACTTTACATCAAACTACTTGTCCTCACACTCCACAACAAAATAGGGTGGCTGAACGTAAAAACAGACATCTCTTGAAACTGCCCGTACCCTTCTTATTCATATGCAGGTTCCTCTTCACTTCTGGGCAGATGTTGTACTCATCTCTTGTTTTCTCATCAATCGCATGCCTTCATCTGTGCTCCACAATGACATTCCTCATAGTCTATTGCTTCCAGATGTTCCTCTTTATCCTCTAACTCCACATGTCTTTGGTTGTACTTGTTTTGTTCATGATCTCACTCCTGGTAAGGATAAGTTAACATCCAAAGCCTTTCAGTGTATCTTTCTTGGTTATTCTCGTCTTCAAAAGGATTATCGTTGTTATTCTCCCGACCTTAAGCGTTACTTAGTTTCCGCTGATGTCACTTTTCTTGATCAACAACCCTTTAATTCTATCCCATCTCAGATGTCACAGGTTGATCATGTACTTCCTGTCCCTTTTCTTGACTTGTCTTTGCCAGCTGCAGGTGCTTCTATTCCAGATGAACAACCTATTGTTTCTATACCTGAGGACCGTCCACTTCTCACCTATCAGCGTCGCAAAACTGTGCCTCCTGTCGACTCGACTCTTGCTGACTCATCGCCCACTGTTGTTGCTTCTTCCCCTCCGGATCCTTCATCAGAGACTCTTCCCATTGCTCAAAGAAAAGGTACACGTACTACTCGTAACCCTTATCCTCTTTATACCTTTTTGAGTTATGACGGTCTTTCTTCACCTCATTTCACCTTTGTTTCTAGTCTTTCTTCTATTTCTATTCCTAAGACCACAGGTGAAGCACTTTCCCATCCAGGATGGCGCCAAGCAATGCTTGATGAGATGACTGCACTTCATTCCAATGGCACTTGAGACCTTGTTTCTGCTCCTCCAGAGAAGTCTATAGTTGGTTGTCGCTGGGTTTTTACTGTGAAAGTTGGACCTGATGGCCATATTGATCGTCTCAAGGCACGTTTAGTTGCCAAGGGTTTTACTCAAATCTTTGGCCTTGATTATAGCGATACATTTTCTCCGGTCGCTAAGATGGCGTCAGTCTTCCTCTTTCTTGCCCTTGCTGCTGTTCGTCACTGGCCACTCCTTCAACTTGACATAAAAAATGCCTTTCTTCATGGTGATTTACAAGAAGAAGTTTACATGGAGCAACCACCTGGTTTTGTTGCTCAGGGGGAGTCTGGAAAGGTGTGTCGTCTTCGGAAATCCTTATATGGTCTCAAGCAGTCTCCTCGAGCATGGTTCAGTCGCTTCAGTTCTGCTGTTCAGGCGTTTGGCTTAATCCGCAGTAAAGTTGACCATTCTGTGTTTTATAGGATTACATCTCCTGATAAGTGTATCTATTTGTTAGTCTATGTTGACGACATCATTCTCACCGGAAGTGATCAAGGCGGAATTCGTCAGTTAAAACAACATTTGTTTAGTACATTTCAAACAAAGGACCTTGGGAAGCTGCGTTACTTCTTGGGAATTGAGGTGGCGCAATCAAGACATGGCAATTCTATCTGTCAAAGGAAATATGTCTTGGATATCCTAGAAGAAACTGATATGTTGGGGAGTAAACCAGTTGATACACCTATGGATCCTAATGTCAAGTTATTACCCGGACAGGGGGAGCCGTTATCTGATCCTGGACGTTATCGGAGGCTAATTGGGAAGCTCAATTATCTTACTGTGACTAGGCCAGATATTTCTTTCGCTGTCAGTACGGCCAGTCAGTTCCTTGATTCCCCTTGTGATTCACATTGGGATGCTGCTGTGAGGATCCTCCGATACATCAAAGGAGAACCAGGAAAAGGTTTGTTGTATTCGGATCAGGGAAATACAGAGAAATTTGTGGTTACTCAGATGCTGATTGGGCAGGATCACCCTCGGACAGACGCTCTACTTCTGGTTATTGTGTCTTCTTCGGAGGAAACTTAATCTCATGGAAAAGCAAGAAATAACCTGTTGTTTCCCGATCTAGTGCAGAAGCTGAGTATCGTGCAATGGCAAATACTACCTGTGAGTTGATCTGGTTAAAGCAGTTGATTCAGGAGCTTCATCTTTGTGAACAGAAACAACCCATGACACTCATCTGTGATAATCAAGCTGCGCTACATATATCCTCTAATCCCGTTTTTCATGAGAGGACCAAACATATAGAGATTGATTGTCACTTCATTCGGGAAAAGATTCAGTCAGGAGAAATCAAGACAGCTTTTGTCAACCCGTCTAATCAACTAGCAGATGTTTTCACTGTTAGATCGATCATGTTGATCCAACGGTTATATTTATTTCCATCTTTGTATGGTCATGATTCCCCATATTTAAAGTGAAAGCATTAAATATGGGAAATCATAACAATACAAAGGTGAAAATAAATATAAAGTATTAAATTTGGAGAATCATGACCATACAAAGATGAAAATAAATATAACCGTTGGATCAATATAATCGATCTAACGGTAAGATTGATTGGTAGTCACTTAGTAGTAACACAACTTGGTTGTCACAATATTCTTTTCCTTGCAAGTTTATTCAAAATTATTGTAAACTAAATTATAGGGTGTCATTTTTATTTTTATTTTCTACGACACTGTTGTGCACGCTGTATTGATACGTAAAAGTGTATGTGTAATATTTTAGAAGTTCAAAAACGTTAATAGTATAAAGTCCAAAATATTTATTACAGCATATAACAAATATATGATCAAATCTTCAAATTTGAGTTCATTTATAATTTATTTATGAAACGAATAATCCAAACCATACAAGTGCTTCCCTCAGTTTTGGTTTTTCGTACAAGAGAAGAGAAGAACCATTGAACCCGTACACTGTACCACTTCTGAGTATCAAATCGTAATAATAATAATAATAAAATAGAGTGCACCTAGGAGGGTCAAAACCGTCAAAGCGGTCGAAAACCAGTGGCAATCTTTTTAAATATAGTCGAAAACAATGGACATTTTGGCAACCTCAATCCTATATAATCAAACGTCAAACGCTGCTCCATCCAAACACAAAGAAAACCTTCTTTGGATACAAGAGCTTCTAATCCTCTTTTCTTCTTAGCTAAGCAGGGAAAAAAGCACAAAGAACAAAGAGAAAGAAATGGGAGGTTCAAGAGCGAGTGGCATGATGAAGGGTGGAAGAAGCATTCCTAGAAGATATTCAGAGCGTCTACTTCCAAAGAGAGGACAAGTGAAGATTGGAATAGTGGTGGGGCTGGTTATCTCTGTTGCTTCCATTTTCTCTCGAAGTAGAGCTTCAGCGGGTGCTTCACCCTCTCACCTCGTTCACTAAGACATAGCTCGCTGAGGAAGTAAAGCAATCAACGAGAAATTTTTTGATCCTTTTTTATTTTGTACAATTTGGGGTTTTCTTATTCCCTTCTGTTGTGTTCATATGTAAATTTTTGATCCTTTTTTGTTGGTAAATCTCTTGTTTTCTTGGGAATTAATCTAATCGGTTCTTGTTTACCTTCTACGGAGTACAAAATTTTTAGTTGGATCTGCAACATTGGATTAATTTTAGGCTTATCTAAGGGCAAAAAAATTTATTCATTTTAATAAATTAATTTCGTATTTATTACAGTTTTGAAAATAATTACACATTTATTTATTGTATAATAAGACACTCATTTTGGGTGTCACCAATAACGTTTAAATTGGCGTCACTCAAGATGCAATCACGCCTAAATTTGGACATCAATCATCATGCGTTGACACGTGTCATATTTTTTTTTCAAAAAAAAAATTTAATCATAAAACTTCTGAAGACCATAACTTTTAACTCGAGTATCCAAATCAGATAATTCTTTTTTTGATTCCACATAACTTTTTGAGATTTACGCAATGACATCTTATTTGACATATTTTATTTCTCACAAACATAATTTAAATTTGCAAGAATTATATTATAAGAGCAATTAAACACACAAGCCTCTGAGTTCTGGGTTTGTGATTTAATATAAATAAATAAATAAATAAAATTTTGATTTGTGATTTAAATTTTTTTTATAATAACAAAAAATTGGTTTGTGATTTAAATTAAAAATAAATATAAAAATAATTATTAATAAAGAAAACAAAATAAAGATTTGATTTGTAATTTAAACTAAAAAATCAATTTGAAAAATATGTAGAAATAAAGACAATAATTAAATAAATATTCTAAATCTCTAAGGAACAAGGATATTATTTTTGAAATTAACGATTAATGCTATAAGCTTCTGGGTTATTATTCGTGGTCTGAAATTAATGATGGCTTATGATTTATGAATGTTTTTCAAAAATAAAATTACCTAAATTAGGTGTGATTGCCTCTTGATTGAAACTCAATTTAGACGTGATTGGTGACGTGTCAGGTGATGACACGTGTCACATTTTTAAACTCAGAAGCCTCCGAGTTCTGGGTTTGTGATTTAATATCAAAAATAAATCAAGATTTGATGTGTGATTTAAATTAAAAAAATAATTTTTATTTTATTTTTATTATAAAAAAATTAGGTTTGTGATTTAATTTAAAAATAATAATTACTATTAATAAGGAAAACAAAATAAAGATTTGATTTGTGATTTAAACTCAAAAATCAATTTGAAAAATCTGTATTGATAAAGAAAATAATTAAATAAATATTCTAAGTCTCTAAGGAAGAAGGATTTTATTTTTGAAAAACATTCATAAGCCATCATTAATTTCAGACTACGAATCAAATCACAAATCAAATCTTTATTTATTTTTTAATTTAAATCACAAATCAAATCTTTATTTATTTTTTATATTAAATCACAAACTCAGAACTCAGAGGCTTCTGGGTTTATCCGCTCTTATAATATCATTCTTACAAATTTAAATTATGTTTGTGAGAAATAAAATGTATCAAATGAGATGTCATTGTGTAGATCTCAAAAAGTTATGTGGAATCAAAAAAATTACCCGATTTGGATACCTGAGTCAAAAGTTATGGCCTTCAGAAGTTTTATGATTAATTTTTTTTTTTTGAAAAAAAATATAACACGTGTCAACGCCCTGATGAGTGACGCCCAAATTTAGGTGTGATTGCCTCTTGAGTGACGCTAAATTTAGGCGTCATTGGTGACGTCCAAAATGGACGTCTTATTGTGCAATAAATATGTAATTATTTTTAAAACTGTAATAAATACGTAATTAATTTTTTAAAAAACATTAAATAAATTTTTTTGCCCTTGTCTATGTTCCAAAAGGAAAGCCACTAAGATTTAAAAAAAAAATGTCTTAACTAATAGACTATTTTTTTTTAGGTAAATAACTAATAGACTAGTTTTAATTAACCATGCCGGTCTTCAACTTTGAAACAGAGGAGAGATTTGGTTTTTTTTTGAAAAAATATATATAAAAACTGGAAAAAGAAGAATAAAACAGAGGAGAGAAAAGATTTTATCGGAGAATAATGTTAGGATTTGATTTTTCTCATGTTACATGAAATAGTTTCGCATATAACACATAAAAAATGAATAGAACCCACTTTAAAAAAAAAATAAAAAAAGTGAATTTCATTCATTTTTTTATATGTTATATGAGATAAATATAAATTATTTCATATAACATAAGAAACTCATTTTCAGTAATATAAATGCAAAACCATTTTACTCATATATGTCCTGCATTGTATCCGAGCCAAGGTACCCTCATAGATGCCTGAGGCACGTGGAACTTGTCACATTATGAAGATATAGAGACTCAGTGGGATGCTGTCATTTTTTGTCGGCAACTTTCCCTAATAGGCATACTGTCCACTCCACTGTTATGTACTTAGTTAATGAATCGTGTAACAAGTGTACTATAAACACTTGTTAAAGAATTAAAATATAAAAAATTTAATAAAATATAAAAATTAATAGATTTTATAAAAGTTATGTTGAAGAAAAATTGATTCTATAATGTTATAAAGATTCATTTTGCGTGTCATAATTTTTTTTTTTTGCTTTAAAAAATATGAACCCCGTAAAATATTATGTGTATAGAAAAAAAATTTATATCATATTTAATGATGAATACAAACCACAAACTTAATACGTTGAAACTTTAAAAATTATATTACTACTAAAACTATAATTTTACTGTCACAGTGAGTGAGCTAGTTCCAGTACCGTTTATCTTTCCAAGTTTATGAAACATGTTTACGTACAATGTATCATCTGAGCAACGTATTAACTAAGGCAGCCTCCCCGCCATAATGAATCCTCACGTGTAAAAAAATATGATATGATTAATAATTATGATTTTATAATTATCTATTGTAATATTTTTTTTTATTATTATCATTAATTCAGTATAATTATGATTCTCCACATGACCATATCATTGTTGTTACATAAGAGCAGTGTTGTGAAATCCGGTCAAATTGATTCAGATCCTGGTGAACCGGTCATCGGATCGGTTCGAGTCAAATACCGGACCAGACATGTATTGACTCGACCAAAATTGGCAAAACCCAGTCAAAATCGGTGACCCGATTGGATCATCCATTTTTATTAAAAAAACAAACAAAAAAATAAAATTGTTTCATCTTGTCAAAAAAAATGTAAAACTCATTTAAATTTTTTTATAATTTTATTTGTTAGTAGTATATTTTTCTATAATGACCTCAAATTTCAGCTTACAATACTAAAACAATTTGCAGAACAAAAAAATAAGAGAATGTGACATATGTCATTTCAATGTGAATGAATTTGAAAAATATAAATTCACAACATCTGGCTTTTTTAATGTCATTGAGAGATATATTATGGGGATTTTAAGTTGCAATTTAAATTGACATACTAATAACGTGCATTTTCATTTATTTGTGCTTTGTGAACTTGTAAAAGTATGATTAAGTAACTTTTGAGCTTATTTAGTAAATCTTGTTTAACTTATTTTATTTTTATTTTTCGGTACAATATTTAACTCATTTTAGATAAGAAGAAAATAATTAAATCTATATGTTCATATTTATATATCCGTCAAATGGTCCAACCAGTGACTCACCGGTCCAACCAATGATCCAGTATCCCGACCGGATTGATAATCGGGTCGAGTTTAATAACACTGCATGAGAGGGTCTAGATCCCTTCCTCACTTATTAGGGTGTAGGGGTGTAAATTGGCTAAACAGGCCTACAAGGACCTACGACTTAGCCTATATCAAGACAGACTTGGCTGATTACATATAGTCATATAAAGCAAGCGTAGACTTTTAAAATTTTTATCTAAAAAGTAGGTCGTGAGTTTTTTTTTTTTACATGTCGGACCTATAAACTTACAGTTTAGCATATATGGTATTATTTATTTTAAATAAAATAAATAAAATAATTTTGATAATACAATAACATTATTTTAATTATTTTTTAAATTATTGTATTTAATGGGCTTAAATAGACTAAAAGATCTAGATCAAGGCTTTTATTTTTTAAATATAGATCAAAATAGACTTATAATTTAAACTTATACAAGACTAACATGCTAGGTCAAACTTAAAATATTTTATACAAATATAAATTATTTAACTCAAAATTTAGACTAACCTAACCTATTTACGAATAAATTTTTGGTGCCACAATTGTACCTAGATTTAGTACATTCCACTAAGGAGAACATTATATTTCAGCCAAAAAAATTTCTTCTCTGTCAAGTTTTCTCTCTCTTCTCTAATATGTAATGTTCCTATTTGTAAAATGCACTAAATCTAAATATAACAATAATATCAAAGATTTAATCCCTATTTACGGGAGTATTGAGTAGAAAACAAATGGATTTGATTAATTGAGCACAAAAGCACTCAATGTATACCCTTTGTGTCGCCTTGTTGTGTTGTCAAATCAAAGATGTGGTTTTCAAAAGCAAATGTAGCATTAATTAGTGGCTAAGAATCTTATAGTTGGAAGTGGAGCTGTACTACGTTGCGGCATTCCTTCCACCAATATCAATGAGATTCTCCACGTGAATAATATGCAACTTGACACAAAACAACAATAGCATTGTTTTCTCAATTGAAAAATTAAAATTGAATAATTGGATTCTATTTTTATATCAAACTTGTATTGTAAGATCTTTAATTTAAAATTTGCATACGTTATTTTTGTTAAATTAAGGCAAAGATTTTTCCATGTTTTGACAAACTTGTGCACTATATTCCTTTTAAAAATTCATCTCCCTTTTAATTCTACCCATCCTAAGTTACGACATGAGTGGCTTTTTTTATAGCTAAAAGCGTCAAAAATTTCATCAATAGAAAATTAATTAAAAATTATATAAAAAAATCAGGAGCCCGAAGTGGGTTAAGGTGTAATAGTGAGGGGACGTTGCTTGTTTCTACAGTTCCAATCTTCTATGACAGTAATAGAAACAAACCACAGCCAATTCACGAAACAATTGAAATGATTTCTTGGTTGCTAGTGAGTGCATGAGTTATTGATCCTTCAAATGTCATAACCAAACGTGTTTATTGCTCTCCAAATTCCATCTTCACAATCACCTTTTATGTACTAAACTTGTGGAGAGTGCAGAGTACCTAATTGGGACCAACCGATTTCATAACTAGTCCTCCTCCAGCGATGGAAAATGTCTATAGGCATTGTAACTTTTTATGAGGATACCACTTTAATAGATCCAATCCACTTTTAACATTAATGGCAGCAATCAATCATAATCTGTGGGACAATGTTAAGTGTTCTAAAGTATTGCCTTGGTGGGCCAGCCATGTCTATGACTTGCGATACAAACTTAATTTAAATATTAAAATTTGCGGTGTTGCCGATTTGTGGCTCTATTCTCAAAAGTCAAAAGCGACATACTAGATAACATAAAAGAGATATAAATTACAAATATGATTGTATATTTGAGGATAATTCATGATTGGAATTGTTTGAACTCAAATATAGTCACTAATGAATTTTAAGCAATTTTAAATGAAAACTTTATATTGCATCTGCATTTTGGTTTAGTGGGCAAGTGATGGTTGAATTAGTTGTCTGTAACTTTTTTGATTTTATAAGATCTGTGATTTAATTAAAGATAGATTTACTTCAGAACTATGAGATTTAGTATTTACAAGAATTTTTGTAAACAATATAAAAATTAACTAGTTTATTGCTTGTCTCCTAGCTAAATTTCTTGAGATTACATGTGAAACATTGTCGTACACTTGTACTTTGTTGTAAATATTATAAAGTAGATGAAAATAAAATAATACACTGAGGACTTCCGTTTTCTTAAGCCATTATGAAACAAGTATATTTAGAGTTAATAACTCGTAGTAAAGGAATATATGACGAGAACCCCTCATCCTTTTAGGCAATGGAAATAGAGCTTGTTTGGATGAGTTTTTTTTTTTCTTTAAAAGCTGTTTTTTTTTAAGAAAAAAAGTACTTTTCGTTTTTAGTTTGTTTGGATGTCTGCTTTTAGAAAAAGAAGAAGTCAAAAAAAAAGTCAAAAACCTACTTTTTTCAGAAGCTAAAAATTTTAACTTAAAAACAGAAGTGAAAAGCCAAATATATTTTTCAAAAACTAAATATTTTTATAAAAATATAAATTGCTTTAACTTTTGTAAAAATACTTTTAAAATAAAAAAGCGATAAAAGTTATCTTTTTTAAACCGAAACAAACGACCTCATGAGATATACAATGGAAAATTATAAATTTTAGCTTCTTCTAATAATTCGCTGTCATGAAATTTTCCTTATTTTCTTATTTTATTCACTCCAAATTTGAATTCATTTATAATTTATTTATGAAACGAATCGAAACCATACATGTGCTTAATTCAGTTCTGGACAAGGAAGAGAAGATGCACTGAACCCGTACACTGTACCACACCGTTTCCGAGTGGGAAAAAATAAAATAAGACCATCAAAGTGGTCCAGAACCAGTGGCAAACCTTTGAAATATAGTCGAAAACGAGGGACAATTTGGCAACCTCAATCCTATATTAACCAAACGTCAAAAGCACTGCCACATCCACAACTCAACCAAACACAAAGAAAACCTTCTTTGGATCCAAGAGCTTCTAAGTCCTCTTTTCTTCTTTGCAAAGCAGAGAAAAAAAAAAACACAAAGAACATAGAGAAAGAAATGGGAGGTTCAAGAGCTAGTGGCATGATGAAGGGTGGAAGAAGCATTCCTAGAAGATATTCAGGGCGTCTACTTCCAAAGAGGGGACAAGTGAAGGTTGGAATAGTGGTGGGGCTGGCTAACTCTGTTGCTTCCATTTTCTCTCGCACTAGAGCTTCAGGAGGTGCTTCACCTTCTCACCTCGCTCACTAAGACATAGCACACTGAGGAAGGAAATCAATCAGCGAGAAAAATTTTGATCCCTTTTTTTTTTTGAACAAATTGGGGTTTATTTTATTCCATTCTCTTTCTGTTCATATGTAAATCTCTTCTTTTCTTGGTAATGAATCTAATCGATTCTTGTTTACCTTCTACTGAGTACAAAATTTTTTGTTGGATCTGCACTGCAACATTGGATTAATTTTAGTCTTGTTTAAGTTAACAAGAGTAAAAAAAAATTACAAAGCTAATGGACCAATTTTAATTAACCATGCTGGGCTTCAACTTTGAAACAGGGGAGAGATTTATTTTCTTTTTTAATAAAATATATAAAGAATACATCTATCTTTTTAAATGATATAAGTTTATATCTTTTTAGATCCTAACTGTTAATTTTCGTCCATCAACGATTATAATTTATTGGATTAAAATGATTAATTAATTAATAATAAATTTGGTCCATTAAATTTGGCCCAATAAATTATAATCGTTGATGGACGGAAATCAACGATTAGGATCTAAAAAGATACAAACTTATATCTTTTAAAAAGATATATGTTTTTTCCAATATATAAAGGGTTTATTATTATTGTAACTTGATAAATTTATTTTTTATATATATAAATTGTATGATTTATATTTTTAAGAAAAGATTATATTTATAATTTTTTGTTTTCAAATTAATTTATTTAATCGGTTATATATTCTTGATTGACGTCGAATCGATTATATATAGTATAATTTATAAATTTGTAAAAAAAAAATTATAAATGAATTTTTTTCTCATACTTTTATTATCTTAAAGAACATAAAAAATATTAAACTCATATTGAAAAGAGAGAGAATAAAAAATCAATGGTGTCGCTGGAAACATGAAACGTGCAGCAATATCCCACGGACAAGATTTTACTATGCTTATTCCGATATTCAGTGTGATCTAAAACCCACCAAAATTGAACAGTGTAACACTAATTCATGATATGTTCTATAATTCTCAGTGTAATTTGACTGTCATATATTTCATCTACACGTGGCTTCCATTTTTTTTAATTTAATGTTCTGTCTACTGAATTTTTATTTTTACTCCTTAGCAGCAGGGAGCCTTTATCAAATATAATATTTTCTCCTCACCTTTTCTAGTGTTGGAGAGTCGTCATGTCAAACTGTGGTCTTTCAAATTAAGTGCTTGACTAGGCTAAGCAAAGCAACAACTTGTCTTAATGTAATAGTCAATAATTGGGATTAACAATGAGTTTGGCAACTGTCACTCATATTTTTAAAATCTCGCTAATATTTTTTTATTCTTCGAATCTTTTTTTCTCTCAACAGAATCGGATATGATTTAATCAATGAATTTAAATATTATATTTGCAATACATTGTATTTGTCAAAGATTCAATGCCCTGCAATTTTCTTTGAATACAAATTGATCTACTGTTTTTCTAAACCTACTTTTATTTCATTTTTTAAAATTTAATTGGTAGCCAATGTTTAATTCTTTCTATTATTTACTATTCTCAAATATTATTATAACTAAAAAAATTCGAGTAATAGTTGTTTTTTTACAGTTTAAAGTTAAAAACTTATTCCTATATAAGAAATTATATATTTCGTTAAAAAAATTCATCCTCGATAAGATTTGAAGAGGGTATTTGGTAAGGAATTTTTTTGAAATTTCCGGAGAGTGACAGTAGTAATTCCATTTATTCACATTTTAGTATAAAGTTTTTGAAATTTTTTTTGAGAATCTGATTTTTTTCAAAATTTTATTTTGTGTATAATTTTGTTTTTAAAATGTCATCAAGAATACCACCAAATGTGTGGTATTCTTGGAATCTCATTGAGAAATTTTTACTTTTTTTTTTTTGAGACAAAATTTTGTATAATATTTTAGTCTGTCAAATAATTTTTTAATAACATTTTTAGAAAAATGATTTTTTTACCATATTCCTAAAAGTCACAGACAAATTTATTTCCTACCAAACACAAAAGTTAAGTTATAGGGAACAATAAAATTAAATTATAAAGTTGAAAGATTCGTGTCTGGATATGTAGGACGTAGTTATCAGCAGCAGGTTATGATTGAAACTTCATATATTGCAAATTGAGCTAAGGTGGGTTGCACCATGGTTTGGATGTAATAAAAAAATGGTAGGGCCTTGAGCTAAACGACAAAACGTCACCGCAAAGGACTGCGATTCTCCAAATTCAGAACCGCCTGTATGTGCCATCCATTTCACACTAATTAGAGGAATCGTGCACGTGTTTTTAATGCAACAAAGATGATAATAATAGACATCATCACAACTCACAAAGCTTACGCTTATTTTAATCTCCCCAAATTAAATTATGGAAAATATTATTCTCCTTTTACATAAGATTACTCTTCTCTTATTCTCTCACTTTGATATCTGTACCTCATTTTTTTTTTCTTGTAATGGTGGGACCCACCTATTTTGTCTCTACAACATAAGATTTCTTATGTTGAAGGAGAATAATAAAACTCTTAAATTATATATAAACCCCATGCTGCTGGCCATTTAAATATAGCCGGCATTCGGGACCAGCGTTATGTTGTCGCCTACTGAAATTGATTTGATAACGATATTCTTCATTTTTAATTGTTTTTTGTGATCATCTTTATTGACAAATAACACACACTATACCTCTACATTTTAAGGCCCAAATTGTATGATCTCATTATTACACAGCAAAAGGATTTAAAAATATTAATGAAATAAGTTATCAAGAAGCACACTTCAAAATCTCTGACATATTGTGTCTGATATTTGATATTTTTTTACATTCACCGACATTTTAATATTCGCTGTAAATATTCAAAAAAATTCAAAGGTTATGTTGCGTTCCATTTTAAATTTCAACTATTAGATTTGTTGGATTACGATTACTATTTTATTGAGTTTAATATAAACATTTGAGATATCTTATGTTTATTTGTAAAATTGAGGAGTATTATGACTTACCAAAATAAAAGTAAAAATTGTGGAGTATTATAAGTTTAGCTTTATTTTTTTGTTAAATTATTGAATATTAAATATAATATACACTACATATATTAAACATATTATATAATTTCAAAACGTGTTCTAACGTGTCGAAATTTAATATTATTTAGAATTAACGTGTCAAAATATCGTGTCATATTGTATTTCGTATCCCGTGTCGGTGTCGGTGCAACATAAAAAATAAGTATAGTCAAATAATAAAAATTATATAAACATAAAGTAGAGTATGTAAATATATGTTACTAATATCATATATATATATATATATATATATATATATATATATATTATTTAATATAAATTCAAATTATTAAATCTTACTTTGATCACCCTTATCACTTTTTTCGTATTATGTCATGGCAAAACTAATACACGCATTTTGACGTGCAACTATATTTATCTATTTTTCAATCGAAGTCCTTTATTTTTCTTTTTGCAAGATTGGCAAACAATCAGATTTTCTGGGCCATAAACTTATGCTCGTTAGAAATATAGGGCTCAACCATCTTAACATCAAAATGTCACATTTTGGCATCATATTTACTTTAAACATTTTCACACCAAAATAAATATGATTTTAGCTTTTATATTTTATTAGTCTAAACTCTACATATTTTTAATCTCATGTATGACAGGATGTTACAAATAACCTTTTTGTTTTGGTTAAAAATTACAGCTATGAATTTGTATACTCACTGTTGAGCATTAGCATCTTGACTATTGACCCGTTTTTCTTTACCGTGTGTATCTATTTGCTTTGTTAATGAAAAAAAATTACTCTTATGCAATATTAGAGTAGTTTATTTCCTACGCACTCATTGAAAACTGTAACACTCCTTTTATTTTTATTTTTTAAAAAGGTGGGCCTCATCACATATGTAGTTTATCTTCTCATATGTTGTATGAGAAGATCTCTCATACAACATAAGATTAAATGAACCCTTGTTAAATATATTAAAAGACCAAATTATTTGCTCTAGTTAACTAGTGTTGACCATTGACCTTGCTATCTTGCTGTATTCTATACAATTTAAATCCGTGGTACACTGCTACTGACCATAATTAACTGTTGACCTTGTTATAATATGGACAAACAACGCTTGTAAGTTGTATTTTTATGCACAAATACATGTATTATTTAATTGTTTTATGCATATTATTTATTTAGTTTTATCTCTTTATAATTGTTTTATATCATTCGGACAAGACGAACTATATACGAATGCTACTTAGTTTCTCTTTCTTTTTTTATAAATCAAACTATTAAAAGCGATGTTACTTTTTTTTTTATAAAGAGTACTATAATAAATTTTAGAGAATGATCCATTTACAAATTTTTTTAACAAAGTACACTAAGTATGACCGGTTATACACTCTTGATTGAAATATGACCAGTCATACTTAATATAATTTGTAAATAAAAAATTTACACATATAACCTTCCCCATAAATTTTAACAAAAGTTTATAATGACTTATTTTTATTTTATACTCTGTAATCCTTTTCAAGCCCTATATATTGGATCCAATATCAAAGCCTACATCTACAATCTTGTAGAGGGCTCCCCCATCAGCATAGGATTCCCTCCCCCTCCTTTGTTTTGCGCTATTGTCTCTGTACATGGACAATAAATTCAGCATGCTTAGCCTGAGAAAATTAGGCTGGCTAAGTGACAACTCCCCATTTTCTCTCACAAGCTTGATAGATAGAGGCATCTTTTCTCTAAATACCCGTCTCACATATTGAAACGACATCTTCTCTTCTATACAACTCAAAAGCTATTATTCTGCACATTTGTGGAGCACTCTAGCCTCTCTCACAAACACCCATTTGATATGCTGCATCATGGAGATCATCTACAATATTTTGGTCTCTACAATTACCACCGTAAACATTCCTATATCAACATATTATATCCTCCAATGATACATTGATGAACCTCCTCCAGCTCACATTTACAAATAAATTTTGTCAATGTGTTTTCTCATCTTTCCATAAACTATTTTATTTATTTAAAAATTATTAACTTTTTTTTTATAAAAATTAAGAAATTAAATATCTTTTATTTTAGCTCTTTAACTTATTTCCTAGTAATTAACACACATTAACAGAAATAACTTTTTTTCATCAAATAGAGTTGAACTTAAACTTTAAAAACAAAAGTGTTCCAATATTTGCTAGTAACTAATGAAGTTTTTTTTTTTTCCCTTTTATTTTTGGAGAAATAAGGTGAAGATGGAAATATCAAAAGGTAGGTTTGACTTTAGGGGACGTTTGGTACACGTCATTCTTCAGGATTTTCGAAAAACTGAATTTTTCTAAATTTTTAATTTCAATTTTTAATTTTCGAATATTATTGTAAACTGAATGTAAAAGTTATATTTTAAAAAATCGAGATTTTCGGACAAAAAAATATTTCTCCTCTACCAAACGACCAATGTTATGCGGTCAATATCAAACAAAGAGAAACAGGTACACCCCCTCACGAAAGTCGTAACAAAGAAAGGCTGCACAGCTAGCAACGAATGCAATGTCAAAATCGTCACCGAATGGTTAATGAATCAAAACCCACGACTCCGAGAGACAGCATCTTTGATTGAGACATAAACAAAAGAACAACATTTAAAAAAAAATGTAGTAATTTATTAGAAAAGAAGGGGCACTCTAATAAGTTCAATTCAGCATCTATATATAAGTGGAACTCTACGAATTATAACGATACAAAGCCTTGTGTTTGTGTTGTGTGTGTGTCTCTATTGGGGATAGCTGGTTAAGCAGCCGTTGAGGCTAAACTTGATTTTGAAGGAAGAAGAGAAAAAAGGAAGCTAGGCAAGGCAAAGATGGGTGTGGTGGTGATGATCACAAGAAGGGATTTGATCAACGGTAGGCATTTGTCCAGCACGAATATTTCTAGCCGCTTGATCCCGAAAAGGGGCCAAGTGAAGTTGGGGATTGTGGTGGGTCTGTTTCACAGTGTCTCCTCCGTCTTCTCCTCCTTCACCACCCGATGTATTCACTTATCTTGATTCTTTCCACAACCATGTTTTGACCCTTATGGAGTTGCTAGATTAATGGTATTTTGTGAACTAAAAAGTTGTACAAAGATCCTAATTTGCTTATTAATGTTACATACATAAATTGTAGTTTATTTCCTAATACCATCTAATTGATTGATTGATAGTTCTACCTTATAGGTATTTTGTGGTCGAGTAAATTTATTCTAACACAAACCCAACAAGCCGTGGTCCATGGTCGGAATTTCTGTTTATCTTTATTGCAATGGAAACAAGAAATAAAATAATCGTAATTTTTGTCTGAGCATATTTTTATGCTTCTCTAAACAACATGCGTTTCACAATTCACGAGCAACGTCATGTTTTAATTCATTATATATTTATCGTTGATTAGACCTATAGTGTAACCGACAAACAATCCACGAATTCAATGTAGCGGTTAATACAACGAAAGTCAATAATTCATTTTTAATGTTCAATACTGACATTATTTTTAGGGTGCATATCTTCTTATGTTGTAGGATAGCAGGAGAGAAAAAAAATAGAGATAAGTTAAATGTGGGTCCCACATTTTAAATTAAAAAAGAAAAGAAAAATCAATTGGCACAGAAAACGAATTTGTGTAGGAAAAAGTTCTTATCTCATGTAGAAGGAGATAATGATTTCCCTTATTTTTATTAAATAATTCGGATTCATCCTTTATTACTGAAATCGGTATAAAATATAATTCAATATTAAAAAAGTATTTAAAAAATGTTAAGAAAATATGTAACTAATATTATTTTTCTACGCGTTCACAACCTTTTCAAAAAACATAAAAAAGGAATAAAAACCCTATTTGATACTCGATAATAACCTTGTCTTAAATTTGGAAGAGAACTAAATTTCTCCTTCTTGTTGTACATTCGATGATTATATAAAAGTCTTGAGTTATAGTAAAAAAAAAAGAGAGTCTAGAGTTATACAGTTAAAGTGGGATCAAATTTCAGGGATTTGACTTTTTATAAAGGCAGCTTGCATACTTATGAAGTGAAGGGAAAATAAATAAGAGTTACACAAAAAAATTATTAGCTATTAAGATCATAAAAAAAGAGTTTAAAAAATTGGGCAAATTTATCCATTTTTCCATGGGAACAGTAACAGCGGGTTAGTGATAAAATATTAAAAGCATAAAAGGAATTTTTGAAACTTTTTCCTTGCAATAATTTAAAAAAAATAATGTGAAAAATAATATGAAACTAAACAAACTAATGAGGTATATGACCATTACAAATAAAGATTGTTCCGTTCAAATATCATCTACATGTATCTTTTTATGTTGTCATTTATATGTATCTTTTACATTTGTCGATTATTGTATTATTATTATTTTTTGTGAACTTCGATCATTGTATTTAAATACATCATTGTTATGTGTCTATATTTATATATATATATATATATGATTGCTAAAGAAAAAAATAATATTATCCCAATAGTTTAATATTTTGTATTTCATTTTGATTCAATCTATTTATTTTTTAATAAATTAAAAGTTAATATTTGAAAAAAATAGAAGACTAAAATAATATATAATAGAGCACTAATAACATATTTATTTATATTTTTTTTAAAAAAATTATGCTATCTAATCTTAATTTAAGTAAATTACAAGAGTGCCCAACAACTTAATGATGAGCATATTAATTTTGATTTGTTTTCACAACGAGAAAAAAAAATACAATTATAAGATTATTAACATTCATTTTCTTTATATATTTTATTAACACTTATATTATATTTCTTCATTTGTTTTCTTAAAATAAACCTCTAATTACTTTAAAACACGAAATCCCAAAATCAGCATGTCTTCACGTGGGCAAAAAAATTAATTTAATGCTTTTTAATAAAATAATTATGCGTTTATTACAGTTTTGAAAATAATTACGGATCTATTACACAATGTGACATCCTTTTGGGCGTCACATGAGGCGTCTCATCCTAAGGGGAGACGCCTCAATGGGGCGTCACTCATCAGGTGTTGACACGTGTCATATTTTTTTCTAAAAAAAAAAATTACTTTAATCATAAAACTTCTGAAGGCCATAACCTTTGACTCGGATATCCAAATCAGGTAATTCTTTTTTTGATTCCACATAAATTTTCGAGATCTACGCAATGACATCTCATTTGACATATTTTATTTCTCACAAACACAATTTTAATTTGCAAGAATGGTATTATAAGTGAAATTAAATCCAGAAGCCTCTGAATTTTGATTTTGTGATTTAATATAAAAAAAAAAAATTTGATTTGCGATTTAAATATTTTTTATAATAACTTTTTTTATTATAACAAAAATTTGGTTTGTGATTTAAATTAAAAATAAAAATAAAAATAATTATTAATAAGGAAAACAAAATAAAGATTTGATTTGTGATTTAAACTAAAAAATCTGTAGAAATAAAGAAAAAAATTAAATAAATATTCTAAATCTCTAAGGAAGAAAGATATTATTTTTGAAATTAAAGATTAATGCTATAAGCTTCTAGCTTATTATTCGTGGTCTGAAATTAATGATGACTTATGAATATTTTTCAAAAATAAAATTACCTAAATTAGGCGTGATTGTCTATTGATTGAAACCCAATTTAGAAGTGATTGGTGAAGTGTCAGGTGTTAA
This sequence comes from Gastrolobium bilobum, assembly GCF_033153095.1. Taxonomy (NCBI): domain Eukaryota; kingdom Viridiplantae; phylum Streptophyta; class Magnoliopsida; order Fabales; family Fabaceae; genus Gastrolobium; species Gastrolobium bilobum. The sequence continues at coordinate 275,809 of NW_026897833.1, read as the reverse complement.
CACGTATCACATTTTTAAACTCAGAAGCCTCCGAGTTCTGCGTTTGTGATTTAATATAAAAAATAAATCAAGATTTGATGTGTGATTTAAATTAAAAAAATAATTTTTTTTATTTTTATTATAAAAAAAATTGGTTTGTGATTTAAATTAAAAGTAATAATTATTATTAATAAGGAAAACAAAATAAAGATTTGATTTGTGATTTAAACTAAAAAATTAATATGAAAAATCTGTATTAATAAAGGAAATAATTAAATAAATATTCTAAATTTCTAAGGAAGAAGGATTACCTGATTTAAATTTAAATGATGTTTGTGAGAAATAAAATATATCAAATGAGATATCATTGCGTAGATCTCGAAAAGTTATGTGGATTAAAAAAAAGAATTACCTTATTTGGATACCCGAGTCAAAAATTATGGCATTCAGAAGTTTTATGATTAAAAATTAACTTTTTTTTTGAAAAAAAAAAATATAACACGTGTCAACACCTGATGATGAGTGACACCTAAATGAGGCGTCTCTCCTTTAGGTGTGACGCCTTAAAGAGACGTTACATTGTGTAATAAATATGTAATTATTTCCAAAACTGTAATAAATGCATAATTAATTTATTAAAAAACATTAAATTAATTTTTTTTTGCCGTCTACACATAGACAAGACAACTGTACAAATAAGGTGCAAAATAATACAAACTTTTCTTACCCTATAGCTCTGATTATAAATACAACCGTTTCTTAACTCAACTTTTGATATTGATAATAAAATTAGAGGGAAGATACTCTAATAACTAATTTATGTTACTATTAAATTACTACTAATTAATCTCATCATTAGATCGATTATGTCGATCTAACGGTTATATTTATTTTTATCTTTGTATAGTCATGATTTTTCATATTTAATACTTTATTTTTATTTTCAACTTTGTATGATTATAATTTTTCATATTTAATGCTTTCAATTTAAATATAGGGAATCATAACCATAAAAAGATGGAAATAAATATAACCGTTGGATCAACATAATCGATTGAGATTAATTAGTAATAATATGATAGTAACACAACTTGATTGTTATAATGTCTTTATCCATAAAATTATTGTTTCGATTCTTGAAAATTCCCCATTTTTTTAGTTATTAGAATCTCATCAAATTGCCAATTTAATAAACAGCTGTGGTGTAAATTGGTATTTGAGCGAATTGTATGAACTGTAAGGTGCAGGATACGCCAAATAACCTAAAGTTACTTTTTATAAACAGAGAGAAGAAGATGAAGACACCGAGGATACATCTTCATTGTTCAAAACGATTACTTCTGGTTAAAAAAGAAAAAGAAAAAGAAGAAGAAGAAAACCACTTTCATTTATTTGGCTTCTTGTCTTACCCTTTAATTTCCAGTCACCTCCTATCCTTCCTTCATATAATTAGTGAGGTTATCTATAAGTTCTTTACAATGAATTCGAAAAATCATCTTTTATTGTGAACACAAAATATGAAGAATAATTAATTATCGTAAATTTTTTCAATTGCAATTGCTTTTTTTTTTATTTTTTATTTTTATTTTTTATATTATCATATAAATTATACCGTGATTACAAAGACCAAAAGAATGCATAGGCTAAACAACTCAGCCAAAATAATGAGACAAAAAAGTTGACAGGTTTTGCTGCAACTAAAATGAAATTTCAACCTATTCTGGTGTTGTCTCTGCCGAAGACTAAAGTGGTTGCCCAGTTCACAGCCACGTAAAACCTGTTTCTCCAGCTTATTACACTTGTCAGATATGCAGAACGCCATACCAGCCAGCTAACAAAACCAGCAAGTGACAACCCCTTTCCATCCTACAAAAATATATACATATGTAACACAAAAATCAGATGCTATTTTATGAGTTTACTAAGGTTCTTCTTTGTTTTAATTTTTTTTTTTAGCAGTATGTTTCCCTTTCTAAATTATATATAATTTTGTCTCTGTTCAGATTATATATATATATAAAGAGAGCGAACCAGAGCAATAGTAAAGTTGTTCTTTCATGACTGAAAAGTCATGGATTCGAATTCAGTAAACAGTATCTTTGCAATTATGTAAGAGTAAGGCTGCGTATAAGGATTACCTCCACTTCACACTCTCTAGTCGGGTTTAACGGGGAGTGTTTTTTTTTCAGATTATATATATATATAATATCAATTTATTCTTGATCAAAATTTATTCCTATTTAATCAAAGTGATAAATTTTATTTTAAAGTAGAGCAAAATAATAGATGAGTCTATAACTCCATGCTGGAGGTTAGATATTAAAGATAGAATTACAAAATTTCCTATTATATACCTTTGATTGTCTTAGATCAACCAGTGCTTTATAGCCACCTACTGATGCCATGCTCCCAAGATGCTTGTACACAAAAGGCTCTCCAAGTGGTATGCCTTTTGCAGAGAAAGCCTTGCCTGCATTCTCTTTCCCTATTTTGTTGAACAACTCCACAAGAAACTTACCCTCCCTTTCAGCAACCTGTAAGTGACCAATTTATAGGTAAGTATCCCACTCTTCAGATCATGGGACATGGACAAGCTATTGATGCTTGTTTTTCCAGCAAAGAATGGAATAGAAGCTTTCCTACTTTTATAGTAATATATTATGAATAGAATTCCTATAGTTGCAGGTTAGGTAACTATTATTTTGATGAGCACAATGTCATTACTCATTCATTAGCCTTTCCAGTTGCAGGGAATGACTAAGCCTATAATATGAACAATGACAGATCACATGAATAGTTGAAGTGGAAAGTGTGTATCATTTTAAAGGACATAAAGTTGTGTCATTTTAAGTGAGAAAAAGAGATAAATTATGAGAGAGAATGAGTGGAAAAAAGTTTTAAAGGCGTGAGTTTCATCTCTTTGTGAAAGTGAAAGATATAAGGTGTGTCATTTAAAATGACACACCTTTTTCCCATAGTTGAATATTACAAATAAATGGTGCGTAGCAATACATATATTTTAGTATAGCCTGAGCAACTACCAAAAGGACCATTAGGAAGAGCCTGGATAGTATCCTATTATTAAACTTGTTCCACCAAGCTCAGGAAAAAACATATAGAGATTACAAGCATTTACCCTCATTTGGGAATTTTCTTATTGGATTCAAGGACAACATAGATCAATATAGGCTTAACTTTAATTAGTTCTTTTCTTGATCACTTTATCCATTTCAGTTGGCAAAAGAAGTCAAAGACAAAGGCTAACCTGAGCTAGAGCTGGAAGCACTGGCTTTCCAGTTTGTTCAAGAAAACCAGCACAATCCCCAAGGGCAAAGACATCTTCCACAGAGGGAACACGAAGCCATTCATCAACACCAATTCTGTATCATTCAACAACATTAATTTAATATATATCATAGATAGAAAATGGGCTTTTTGACCCTTATAACCCTTTATTATTAATTAATTACCGATTTGACCTTGATTATAAACTATTTCAAAAATTTAACCCCCTCAGAAAACATAACACCAATCTGCCCCTGTTTGACCGTTGACCACCAAGCCTACCCGGGTACACCCCTCTGTACCCGGGTATTTTTTGAAATTTTTTGTCTACCCGGGTAGGGAGGCGTGTACCCGGGTATTGTTCTTCGCACCTGAGAAATTGCTTGAATTATTTACCCGGGTAGAGAGGGGTGTACCCGGGTAAATCTTCAACCACCCGGTATGATTACTCTTTGGATCTCTCATGCACTCTTCTTCTCCAAGCTTTGAATATGGAGGCACCGACTATCACGTGCTCTGCCTCTGCAACTTTTTTGGGTCTGTAAAGCACACAAATATTTTTCAATGATTATTTCAGAAAGAGAATTCTCAGTTAACAGTATAAATCCACAACCACAAACCTTGTCTCATGCATGTCTTCCCTGAACGTGATAATTCGTCATTTACCAGTAAAATGAAAAGCTGCATGCTCACACTAAATTTCTGTACCATGAACCCTGTCTTTATTTTCTTTCCGTCTCACTCTCCCCAATAGACCCGGTACCACATTTATATATAGGAGCGCGATTTTGACGTACATAAAAGTAGACCCCATCATAATCGATACGAACAGAGACCGCTTTGATGAGCAGTAAAGTGTTGATGTATGGAAATTCCAAATCCATTCTCAAAGCTAAAAGCTCTTCAAATTGGTTAGGCATGCTTAACTTGATAATACTGATCTATCTCATTAGCTGTAAAAAAGAGAGAAAAAATACCAAATGGGTGGTCGAAGATTTACCCGGGTACACCCCTCTCTACCCGGGTAAATAATTCAAGCAATTTTTCAGGTACGAAGAACAATACCCGGGTACACGCCTCCCTACCCGGGTAGACAAAAATTTTCAAAAAATACCCGGGTACAGAGGGGTGTACCCGGGTAGGCTTGGTGGTCAACGGTCAAACAGGGGCAGATTGGTGTTATGTTTTCTGAGGGGGTTAAATTTTTGAAATAGTTTATAATCAAGGTCAAATCGATAATTAATTAATAATAAAGGGTTATAAGGGTAAAAAAGCCTAGAAAATGAGCAAAAGAGTGAGGTGTTTTTATTTTTTCGCTGCACGTACCTTCCACCAAGAGACTTGGGAAGATTTAGTGATTTCACAAACTCAGAGGGACCGACCCCTGTGGACCAGACCAAGAGGCCATAAGGTACATCAGTTCCATCACTCAGAACTATCTTTTTGGGATGCACCTCCTTCACAACACCCCGCATAAGCTGAACCCCAGACTGATACAAAATTGTATGTGTCAGACTTAAACTTGAAAGCTGAAACTATGAGGCATGTAGCAAATCTTGACAGACTAAAATGTATGATCAAAACTCAGATGAATATACCTTTGTTAAGTGCTTTATTGCATATTGCCGGAGGCTAACATCAAAGGATGACAGTATCTCATTTGCCTAATCATGAAAAGTTAACATAAAGGTTAAGTACACCAAATTCAATCTCTACTCACAAATAAGACTTTGAAATATAGAACTAAATTCAAACAGGTACCTCAATGAGTGTGACGTGAATGTAATCTTTAATGTGAGTATAGCGCTCATGAACATCTTTCATGATGAAATCACTCAATTCACCACTAAATTCCACTCCTGTAGGTCCACCTCCAATAACTACACAGTGTAAAAGGCGTTTCTTTTCTTCTTCTGATATGCCTGTTACATGGAAACGTTTTAAGCCTTAGGCTTCAGCAAAAAAATGACTACTGCATAATAGAAACTAAGCAAACAAAATAAAAAAATAAACCATGTAGAACAAATTTAAATGGCTCCTGGAGAAGAAAAATACTAAATGAGAAAGAAATCTCATGCTCTTTTTCAGATGAAGGGATAAATGTGAATTAAAGCCGAAAAAAGGACAACTCAGAATATGTGAATGACATAGAGAATTGTTGCATTGCCCAAGTTTATTTTCTGTCAAAATGACTAAACTAAGTGAGAAGACTTAAACTATGATGTTACATGAAATACCCACCTGGATTTTCAGAAAGCATCAGGTTCAGAAGAAGTCTCTTCCTTATTTCTTGAGCATGGTTCACTTCACGAAGAAAAAAAGCATGTTCCTTAACTCCCTTGATACCAAAAGTTAAAGGCTCAGATCCAGCTGCAATCACAAGCTTGTCATATGCAACTTTAAATTGGTAACGCTCTCCAGCCGATCCACCATTTTTAGCTGCCTCACAGTAGACCTGTTGACATATAACAAAAATCACTAAGCATTTCACAAGAAAGCTTCAGAATTCAGACTGCAGCATTTTATAGAAAAACTTAGTTATAACCCAAATTTACTAGTCCATTAATATTCCACATTGTGCATTCCATGATTTTTAGAATTTCCAAAGCATTTTTAAACAAATAAACAAAGGGTAAATAATTTTACTAACTTCGTGTTTGCCTGTGTCAATGCCAGTGCAAGAAGCTAGAAAGAAGTAGGAGTTGGGGTCCCTTGCTATTGCATCCTGTATTCTGCTAACAGGCTCAGCAACAGACCTGAATTCCAGGGTTCCAACGCATGTTGAAGCCAACAAAGGAGTATAAACCATATGATTCCTCGGAGATATGCACACAACATCATAAATTTTGGTATCTAGCCCTTTAAGGAACCTACAAGCAGCCCAACCCGTACCAAGAACAACCACCCTGGGCTTTTCACCTGGCTTTGTTGCCTCTAGTCCTGCATATCTTGGCTGATCATACTCCAACTCTGACTCAGACTCCTCTATAACCCTCTGTGTGTTAACTGAAGGAAGCTGATAGTATGGAGTTCCTGCTATTCCCCTCATTGAAAAGTTCATATAGTTCTGTTCCTTAATTCTTGGAATATATGAAAACTTTCCACTTGCTTCGGAATTCACACGGGAAGGTAAGGAGCATTTGCATGTGTATGCTCCCTCATTGAACATATCCTTCTCATGTGCATAACTACCAAAAGCACCTCCTGATCTTCTCAAATTGGCCCTAGCAATCCTTGCCAATGCCATTGTTAGAGAAACAGTACTGGAGGCAAGCCTTTACACCGTCTAAGCTTTCTGAAAAGACCAAAGTTCAGAGTTTTTAGTGCTTTCAAGTTTTAACTGTTCAAAGGAGAAGAATGATATGTTTAACAGGAGATAACAACATATATATATATATATACAATTTGGTAAGCAAATTTGGTGCTTCAGAACATGAATAGAGACAAAAGGAAGGACAACTGGAGTTTGAGGGCTGCAAAGAAATCCTCAGTTGACGATCATCGTTTCCAAGAATATGGGACAAGAAAACAAAAAGTTAATATGGCTCTGCTCATCAGCCATTGGCAGATACAAAGAAAGATTCCCGTTAAAGTTTAGAAACTCCCAAAATTTTAACTGAGTCTACAATATTCGACACAAGTAAATGACACATTGAACTTGACACACTTGTTTAGAATATGATGGATACCAAGACATGTCATTTATGTCTAAGGTGGTTTGGTAAAAGATATTTGTATCATTCAATTTTAACGGGTTAACATCATATTAACTTTTGGTGATGCTATCAAACATATTGTCTAAAAAAACTGATCTTATTGAACAAAAAGCTGATCGAGTTAGATTGTCATAAAGATCAAGAGGCTATGCTGTGAATGATTCATGATAAGCGTTATAATTTTTGTAGAGTTGTCCACCCAAAAAAAATAAAAATAAAACCTTTTGTATAGCTTGCACACGGTGGCGAAAAACAAGCTCATTTAATCTCAGATTCAAAATCAGAAGATGAATTTGCATTAAAAGAAAAAAAAAACAAAAAAATTGATGTTCAGAGCTGAGAGGACCAGAAGTTTGGTTTCATTCAAGAAAAATGACCAACTAATTCATAACAAAACAGAGGTATAGAAAGATCAAGAATTTGGTTTTGTCACATTTACAATCCACACAAAAAGCAATGTGACAAAGACATATATAACATCGATTCTCAAAGTCATAACAAAAGCAAGACCACATAAACCAAAGTAAGTTAGCAGAAAGAACAGCTTATTTAGCACAAACCAAAGTACCTTTTTTTTTTTCCCTGTTGGGAGGTTGTAGTTTGGTTATGAAGTGACGAGAGATGAAGATTCAAGAATGAGGCTTTTTCAGGCTTTGTTGGTATGCCAAATTCTCATAAAAAGTTGCAAGGTTTAAATGTGGTGCTTTGCAGGCTGCTATTAAAGTTGGGAGTAGTTAGATACATACGTTATATCTTTACATATACCTTATTCCCATGTGACAAACTGCGCCGCCTTGAGACCCAAGAAATTAGGTTGTTTTTTGAGATTCCAGAAGGTTTTACTTGTTTTTCAAGTATGAATTGTGTGTTTGAAAGAGTAAAATATTGCCAAGTATATAATAATCTAACGGCGGTCCACATGCCCAAGTTATTGGAAAGAAGCACATTTTCCAGCATATGCTATTTCTTATTCTTATGCGGAAGCAACACTAACAGTAACGGTGAACATTTGACATGGTAGAATGTGAAATGACGTTGTTTGGACGAATACAAAGACTACTCTGTCCCTGTAAATTGGCATTTTGTGTTTAGTAAGTGAGAGGATAAATGAGCCTTTACGTCATTTCATACGTTATTTAACAAGATCTGATTTAGATTATATTATTATTCTCTCTCATCTCTCATTATTATTAATTATTTATTTATCAATGAATAATTGTAATTTTTATATGATATGATCATATTAAATACCATATCATGTTAAAAAATGACAAGATATAATAACATCCCCTCCTTCCATATTTGAGGTAATGGAAACTTCCAATTCTCATGAGGCGGCTAATAGGTCAAGTGGACGCGGGAAGGAAAGAAACTGGTCAAAGACGGTGCAATAAAAAGTCTTGCGGTGACGCGGTGATGAAATTTGATCAACGGTTTATAATAATGTGACAACGGGCCCCACAGTTTGTGTCTCCATGAAATGAGTTTTTCCTTGAATCTTCCGTACGTGTCAAGTTCCAGCCTCCAGGTATTGCGGAAGTGTTTTCTTCTTTTGCCACAATGTTGGAGGCCCATTGGGCTGAGTGTGGCAGACATCATTTTATTGTGTGTTTCAAATTCAGTCTCCGCAAGAATGGATCCTCTAGTCTTGCATGATGATATCATGTGAGGCCATCTCTTTCGTTTATAGGTAAATTAATAGTAATTTTTTTTAATATTTTTTCCAATCTGTTTTCTCAATTAATTAATTTATAAATGATCGAGATCTTCTGATATGATGTGACATGAAAATATCCATTTCCCTAGACAAATATCTATTCAATGGTTAACATTTCCTTTACTTTGACAGTTCTTGCTTTATGTCATATTTCCTTGTTGATATGTAAGGGAAATTGACCCTTTTATACTGTTTTGAATAGTATTTACTAGTATGTCACAATTCAATAAAATGCTCCTAAAATATCATCACATTTTTGCTATGCCACCACACGAGACTGGATTGGATACATGACAATGTGTTGCAGGTCACAAATCTCACATAGCAGTGTAGCGAGATTCATAGTCAATGTGGTAGACTACTATATCTGTGAAAAGCTGTCTACGTAGCTAATCTCGCTGGATTGCCCAACGAGAATTGGTATACCTTTTCCACGTGTCAACACCTTAGCCTATCTCATTGGGCTGTTGACCAAAAATGGTTGAAACCGTAAAACCAACAAATGTATGTAATCCACGTGTCACATCCTCACCAATCTCGTTGGGCAGGCTAGCGAGTTATTTGCAGCCAACTCCCTATATATATACCCCACCACCCACTACTCTCAACTTTTTCACTATCTTTTTACAAAATTTGTCTATGTAATTGTGGATTTTCATTTTAAGGTTAGTATTTATTTTTTATTATCGTCTCTGTAATTGTTATTTTTTATTATCCTATGATTTTTTATATTATTTTTATTATCTTATGATTTTTTATATTAACACATGCTAATAACAATAATAATATAAAATAAATACTAACCTTAAAATGAAAATTCACAATTACTTAAACAAATTTTGTAGAGAGAGAAAATTTGTAGAGAGATAGTGAGAAAGTTGAGAGAGATGGGTGGTGGGGTATATATAGGGAGTTGGCTGCGTATAACTCGCTAGCCTGCTCAGCGAGATTGGTGAGGATGTGACACGTGGATAACATGCATCTATTGGTTGTACGGTTTCAACCATTCTCAGTCAGTAGCCCAGCAAGATAGGCCAGAGTGCTGACACATGGAAAATGTACACCTATTCTCATTGGGCAGTCCAACGAGATTAGCCACGTGGACATCTTTTTGCAGATGTGGCAGTCTGTCACATTGTCCATGAATCTCATTACACTGCTGGGCGAGATTTGTTTGTGGCCTACAAGACACTGTCATGTGTCCAATTCAGTCTCGCTTGGTGGCGTAGCGAGAATGTGACGTGATATTTTGAAAAAAATTCATTGCATCGTGGCATACTTTTTTTTTTGTGGAGATTACAAGGAATTGAACACAACACCCTACACTACACACACTCCTAACACACACACCCCACACCACTAAGCTAACCCTAGTGGTAGCGAGAATGTGACGTGATATTTTGAAAAAAATTCATTGCATCGTGGCAGACTAATAAATACTATTCAAAACGATAGCAAAAGGGATGATGTCCTCATATGTAAACACTGTTGCAATGCCAATCAAAGTGGATTTGCTCAAGTTTGCTGTGTTAGTTGCTATATTGCTGCTTTGGAGTTTATTGGATTTACATGTTGCAATGATGGAGATAGTTGTTGCTATGTTTGGATCGAATGAAAAAAAAAAATGATATAAAATTACATTAATTGTTATTGTAACCACATTAGTTTTTTTATTTTGGATTGTTTAAAATCTGGTGATATCCGACTGTTTAATTTCACCACATTTTAAACAATCCAAAATAAAATAACTAATGTCGTTACAATAACAATTAATGTAGTTATTTATATTAATTGGGTTCATCTACTATTAATCCCAATTAGTTTGGGATAAAAATAATGTTGATATTTAAAATCTGGTGATATATAATTAACCTTAAGAAATACATTTTATCCCATTTCATCTAATATCTGCATTCTCTCCCTTCCCATCCAAATTTGAAATATAGAGTGAAATTTATTATTTATTAATCTCTTATCATTTACTCATTTTATAAACATAAATATAAACTTTCCATCATTTTTTCATGAAATATTTAAATAATTCTCAAGTTTCTCTCTTAAGTGGGCAATATATAATCCCAGGAGACGCATCTTACCCTAATTTAAATGTTTATATAATAAACCCCTAAGGGTAGCTCAATTGAAAAGTTGAGCGCCCAAGGATCTGCCTTGTCAATAGTCAATGCAAATTCTTAAAATTTTTTGGGGGCTAGAGTGCGAAAAAAGCTCCTTTTCGGTTGGGATTAGTCTGAGAGAAGCTAGTCTTAGGACCGTACTCTGAGAACAATGTGGTCGGAGGAAATTGAGTAGAGACACCCTAAGTTATATTACAAAAAAATGTTTATATAATATGAGATTAGTATTTGTACTTTTAAAGAACATAAAATTATGTCATTTTAGTCAAAATTGCAGTATTTTATAATGAGTATTAGAGAATAACATGAATTATTAAAAAGGTCGTCATCTAACATAATAGTGAGAGAAAGAATTAAACAATAGAAATCATGGTAGAAGAAAATGAGATTTTTTTTAATTTAAATGTTAAATAAAAAACAGTCATTCGTTTAAAAGAATAAATATTTTTGCCATAATATATTTATACAAACAAAACCAGACTTCAGCTGAAATGCAAGTTATTGAATTTACCTGTTGAATTTTATTTTATTTTATTTACAAAATTGTTCGTTTGGTTGATGAAATGGCTATACTTTCACCTAAAAATAGTATTGTTACAAATTGGGTAGCAATATAATTGTTTTGTTGGTGGGTAAACCTTCACATAGTTGCAGGAAAATTAAGTTATTTTTTACCTATGGGCTGTTGTTGAATTAGTCCATTAGGATCTCTTAAGTGGAATTGTTGATGACTTTGCGGACTAGTTTTTAGGTTGGGTTTTTCATCATGTTAATATTGCATTTTCTAGGTATGGACTGAAAGTATCACTGGTTCCATGGAACAGTCGTTAACCCCAATGTTGATCCTTCTTTTGAAAGACAACTGAATATTCAATAAGGTTAGGTGAAACAAGATTGCTGACCACCAAAGAAGTCCCATTGCCAACTACACTACCTGCATTAGGTAGAGATGAGGAGAGTGTGATGTGAGGTAACTTTCACGTGCCTGTGCCTATTCCAAACCAAACAAAGTGTCCTCTACACAAGGCTCAATGAAGACTCAAATTAATAGGTCAAGAACTAAAATTGTGTTACTTTGAGTTAGAAGAATTGTCAAATGGAGAGCACTGAAGTGAAGGTCTTCACTTTTGGTACACCCCCAATTGACAGCAATATATATATATATATATATATATATATAGAGAGAGAGAGAGAGAGGGGTTTATATTTCTGCGGTTGCTGTACATACAGCAGTCAAATATTTACCATATATATACATGAAAGTATTAAATGTGAGAAATCATAATCATACGTCTGTTCTGTAAAGCGGCTGTACAAATGATTTTACCATATATATATATATATAGGGTAATGTTTTTCTTATGCTGCTGAAGAAAGCTTACCTCATGCCTTAGACTCTTCGAAATTTGAGCCATCAATTTCTTTTTTTCTTATAGTGTAAGATCCACTTGAAAATGTCTCTATAGGAGATACTCTTATCTTCAATGACATGAGAAAAGACAATCCCATATATATATATATATAGTAGGAAATGATCCCCTAAAGATGTGTGTTCAAGCTTGAGCAATTCTAGTCTTAGGAGTAAAAATACGGTTGAGGATAGCTGCTAGTCGCACACCACCTTGAGCCAGCCTTTTCTCCACAATAGGTAGCCGAGAAAGGAAGTAATCATCTACATTATTAAATAGAATAACAAAGTATGAGAGGTCATCCTTTACATATTATGAAATCTAGTAAAAAAAGTTGTACAGTGGTGGCAATCATCCAATGTTGAATAATTTGGTGCATTGTATTGGCCATGTGCAGTAATCACCAAGTACAGAGAAAAATATGAGACAGACTTTAGATTTTGTTTTTATTATTGTTATTTGATAAAATAAAAAAAAGGATTCACTAGAAGAGAAAAAGAATGCAATCCATGAGGACCAGTAGTCCTCCTAAAATAGAAAAGAAAGAAACAGATTCACTCAAAAAAAGATAAAATCAACCCCTTATCATATAAAACAAGGAAACTCCATTGAAGCTAAGCAAAACAAGGAGGCTCCAAAAAACAAAACTACCCCACAAAAGATGAGGAAGAGAAAGTATCTAGTTGAAGATTCTGGAGTTCCTAAAATATTTTAGTTGTAGATGAGAAAGTAGGAAATACCTTCCAATGTGCTTCCTGGTGTGGCATTCTTGTACGCAAACTTGCATGCTAAGCTAATGCTTTCAGAAGCATACCTGAATTGTAATCAATCAAATCATGATATGTAGTTTCTTTACAGAGGTTGTGTAAGAAGTTTTGTAATTTCTAGTAATATGCTAATATAGTAATATGGCAAATCAAGGGGAGCCCATGGCTGTCAAATACACAAGCAAACATTTTACAACACATGGATTAATTAGGGAATTTTCACATCATGAATTCACTGTGTTTTCAAGGTGCAGAGTTATGATAATGAGGCACAGCATATGTGTTACGGAATTAGAGGATGTAGTTCCTAAGAAAAGCTATCCAGCTGTTTGGAGAGTTTATTCCCATAGGCATGAACCTTTTAAAGCTGTGGAAGGTAGGTAGTTAGAAAGGGAACAGTAGTTTGGGTTTTTGGTATAAATAGACACGTGTGATTGGAAACGGATGCTGAGTGTTTTGTTAGTCTCATAAGGAGAGTCTCATTGTGAAGGGAATATTTCCCTTGCTGAAGAGCTAGTCTCTTGTAACATTTCTTTTCCAGAATCAATAAACATTCCCTGTTCCTAAAATTCTTTCTTCTGTTGCGCTAATTTTCCTATTGTGAATTCTTTTAGCTGTAACAAAATGAGTCCATGAAATCTGAAAATATGCATATGAAAATATCGAATGCCAAGCAATACAAAGTGTAACCAGTTTAATTCTCAGCAACCAATCAGACAAAACTAGTGTAAAATGATAAAGAAGGTTGGACAGGATATGTATTATGCATATACCGATCTGGACAAGCTGTGTAGTTGTGTGCACAATGTTCCCAAATCGATACATCAGTTGACCAAATATCCTGCAGAAAGTTAGTAAAAACTATAGTCTCTTGGGCCTATACATAATACAAAATACAAGTCCAAGAAAAGTAATAAGCATGTCCACAAATGAAAAAAATTTCACTTTATCTATGCTGGGTATCTTCATCATTTGAATAAATGCATAAAAATATAGGGGAAATAAACTTACTGTAATATTCCTTTGAATAGCTTGTATCATAATTGAAAGATCTGAACCATAGAATGTTTTCAGAGCAGACTCAATGATCATATTATCCCATACCTGGACCCAATCCAAACTTACCAAATTTAGTCAATTTACTGCATTATTTACAAGGACAGATTGCACAAGCATAATGACAAACAGATCAAAACCAAAATAATATGTGGAAGAGCTCCATGAAAATGTAATTAAGAAGCAATCTCAAACTTTGGCTACACATCCTTAGCTATAGCATGTGAGAATAATACAAGGTTTCTCAAAATTTGGCACCAAATACTAAGTTTAGGAATCTATGCAGAGAAGACATAGAATTGAAGTTAAAATTCAAATTTATTCCCTTTTCTTTAAATTGGATAAAAATCTTCAATATTTCCCTTGCCCATCTAACCTCTTTGTCCCAACCACAATCAATAAAGCCACAGCATAAGAAATCAATAATCATATGGAGTTCTCCAATAAACCACTCCCCAATAAATCCCGACTAGAGAGGGAAGGGGCGAAGGCAATCCTTATACGTAACTTTATCTTTTCATATTTGCAAAAAAGTTATTTCCTAGATCCAAATCCGTAACATTTTAGTTACAAAGGAATAATTTTACCGCTGCACTAGGCTCGCGCTCTAATCATATGGAGTTCCAATGCTGGTAAAAATTCTATTAGAAAAGAATGAATCTTTGATAAAAGACAAGATGAAAAGAAAAAAGCACACTCTCCATCAATCAAAAATACTCCATAAACAATGGGATAAAATGCCTAATACATAATAGTTAGGTAGCATAAAGCAATCAGCCTGCATCAACTAGCATACAATCTGATTCTTAAGACTTACATGATGAAGATTTGTTTTCCTCCGGTACCAACGAACTGTTATTGAGTTTCCACCTAGGTCTCCTGTGAAACCAACATGTAGGGGCTGCACCAGAAAATGGGAACTAAATCGAACCCTTTAACACAAGTTTGGAGAAAGAAAAAAACATATTTAACCATATGATTGTAATTTTTACATTGTACATAGAGAATAATGTCATAACCCATTCCCAGCAATCCTTGTTTTAAAGTTTCAAGTTCTCTTTTGTCAACTTAACTACCTATAGGTAAACTCAAACTCTGATATGCCACTCAAGCAAATCAAGGACAAAGATTTGAAAATCATATGCACTTTTTAGACCAAGTATAAATTTTGCTGTTTATTAGATTTTAAATAGGAACCAGGAAGAACAAACCTGATGAACATCCCCAACAAAATGAGACAAGAACATAAGTGCCTCTGTCAAATTATCTGTAATTGATAAAGAAGGAACAGCAAATTCAGGGACCTATCTTTGTATGGAACGAGCAAGTTAAGAATATATTCAGTAAATGCTCACAGTTTAATTCAGATGAAGTGTCTGCATCAGCTGATTTGAGTTGTATTGTATAATTGTATATCGCTCCGGTAACACATCTATGTTTATGTCCATAAGAATCATGACAGTCTCCTATAAGAACCATGAGATACTTATAGGAGATTGAGCAGTCTAAATATGCAATAATGTTAACCACAACAATTTCATCTAGACAATTGTACTAAAGAGCCAAACTTACTGCAGTATTCATAGTTACATCTGTAATCTGGTGTGTCAACATAATGTAAGGCACTACTCCAACGATAGTGGTAATTATGCCTAACCTCATCAGCCCAAGAGCAAACTGCAGCAAGATCACCTTCAGCAGAATCTGGAAGCAGTTGTTTGACTGCAAATAGAGCATCTTCAGTAAGATACTCCTAGAATTTCAAACATTCAAAGACCTTTGATCAGCCCAACAATCTCTGAACAAAACCTCTTATACTCCTCAATTCAAATTCTAACTTACCCTTCAATTAAATATCAATACTCAATCATTTAGCATTCATGACATGCTCTACACTTCAATATCCCATCTATTATTTATTTATTTATATCTAAACCAATTTAGGGTGTGTTTGTATTGGCTTTCAAAGAAAGTCTTTTTTATCACTTCCTTATTTTAAAAGTACTTTCTATAAAAGTTACAACTATTTAGATTTTTAAAAAAATATCTGATCTTTGAAAAAAATATTTGACTTTTGACTTCTGCTATTTTTAAAAGTTAAAATTTTTAGCTTCCAAAAAAAGTAAATTTTGACTTTTTTTATGACTTCTGCTTATTTTTAAAAGCTAACGTCCAAACGGACTTTTTTCGAAAAGTGTTTTTTTTCCCTTAAAAAAACCAGCTTTCGAAGAAAAAAAAAGTCCATCCAAAGATGAACATCATGGAATATCAATAGGGGTCAAGAGTAGTTGTTTAAACACTAGAAAATAACTGAGATATGAATGTAGAATCAAATGTTAAAATTAAAATTTCACAAGCTTTGGCAACTAAAACAGATGGTATGTTTACCTGTGTTATCTTACAAATTGCGTAGTGACCCTCCTTTCCCCAACCCAGAACAGCTGGCAGTGGCATCAACAACAGAAGAAAGATCACTCTCACTCTCCCATTACACAGTAACTCAGAGACACCCAAATTCATATGCATTTCGTACAACACAAGTTCTCAAATAATGGGGGAACAGACAGACATAGACGAAATCATCGTCAGTGTTTTTTGCTAATACCAGAATGCTAAATGTGCCACGAATATTTTAGTGCTAAGATTCGTAGAGGACCCAAACCCCAATTAACAGGTGACTTCTGTCTAAGGAATGATGTCATGGATGAGTGTATATATAATATTAAATATTGTTATTCAATTAAACTTAAGATTTTCTGTAATGATAAACAAATTTAACAAAAATTAAAAATTAGTATAACACTTTAAAATATGGGGAAAGCATTTCTACATCTGTGCCACAAAAATAGATAGAAAAAATAGAGCGGGATCCTCGTGTCGTGTCATTAGTTTCTCTCTTCATTTTTTTTTTATGTGGCAGAAAAAAACAGACGCAAAAATATTTTTCCCTTGAAATAATATTACATAATAACTTAAATACATTAGTCTTACATAAATATAATTAAAAAAATTTATATTATAAATACTACATATGCATTCTAAACTAAAAGATATATATAATTTATGATAATTGTTTATCTTATTTAACATAAGATAAAATCTTTTTTTTTCTTATACTCACGTATATAAGAGAGAGGAGAAAGAAAAAACATAAATGAATCTCATTCCTATCACTCAATATGTGTGTAAAAAAATGACATTTTTTAAATGACATTTTCACATGACTCGAGTTCAAATCCCAACGGCTGCAGCCGGTTTTCACAACACTGCTCACATATATAAGAGAAAGGAGAGAGAATAGGAGAGAAAAAAAAAACATAAAAGTGTAGGCATTTTTGGATTTATTTTATTTTAGGAAAAATCTTTCAAGTAAAAGATTTTTTGAAAAGATTTTAAAAAATAATTATTTCTTAAACAAATGGGTTTTCCTTTATAGGGAATAGTGGTAAAGCTATAAGTTGAGTTGAGGAGATTATCAAAAAAAAAAAAAAAAAAAAACTAAGAGCAAATATCTTTTTTGGTCCTCAACAAATCTCACGATGTCCGCTTTAGTCCCTAGCAAATAAAAAGGCCCATCGTGGTCCCTAAAAAATTCAAAATATGAGTACTAATATGGGTCTTTTTTGAATTTGTGAAGGACTAAAATTTCAACTAAATGAGTCCATTTTGAATTTTTTAAGAACCACGATGAGCCTTTTTATTTACTAGAGACTAAAGCGGGCATCGTGAGATTTACTGAGGACCAAAAATGATATTTACTAAAAAAAAAAAACTATAAGTTGAGGAGGGGAGTTTCATTCTTCCTATTAACAGTGGTTCTCTTCGTCATTTAATTAGTAAAGTTAAGAAAACGAGTCACTTAATTTGCAGCGCTACAATTTTTTGCAGAATGTTTCTTGAAATAATAACTTTGAAATAGTATCTATTTTTTTTCTAATTATATTATTATTCTTTACGAAATAATCATACTTGATGATCACATTTACTTTTTTTTTTTTTCGAATTGAAGAAGAAATTCAAAAAAAGTTAAATGTAGTTTGCCTTGTTCATGTGATCGACATAGAGTAATTTAACGAACAATAAATTAAACGGGATTTAGAAAAAAATTAACATTTAGCCAGCTAATAAGAGACGTGTCATGTAGGTTAAGACACATTTTCACATGTCTCCACTGAATATGTGTCATTAGTTAAAAAAGTAATAATTTTTTGGGAGAATAGCTCCTGCCGTCCCAAGCAGAAAGTTATTCTTATGCTAGTGATATATTCTTTGCATTTTATTTTTTTTTTGTTAAAATGAAAAAATATTTGTTTTTTTAAAAGATATAATTTTGTATCATTTTAGATATTAATTATTAATTTTTTTCAATCAATGATTATAATCTATTAGGCCAAACTTATTATTAATAAATTAACCTAATAAATTATAACGATTGATTGACAGATATTAACGGTTAGGATTTAAAATGACATAAAATTTATATTTTTCGAAAGCACAAATATTTTTCTCTTGTTCAAATATGATAGGGCCATTCAAAAACTACATCTGCAAAAATTTCTCTTGTTCCGTGAAAGGAGAACAACAAAGCCTAATAATTTTTCCCTCCTTATTTTTATTCCTCCTCTCACCCATTTAGGCAGAATTATCATTTCATATAAGTACGAGTCAAATTGTTATTTTTGTTTATTAGAATAAATGGATATTTGAAGGCCCAAAAGGCCTAATATTTGAAGGCGACATGAAAATTATTCAAATAAAACATCTAAAAAACAATTTTTTTTTAAGAGAAATGTTCATGTCAAATTGAAGCTTTACGATAATCAATTTATTCCAAGCTTGACATGTCGATTTTCAGTATCTCAAAATGAGGAAAGATGTATCATTGCACAAGCACATGATGGTGATAAAGAAATGTTGGGATCCTCTGGTAAGATTTATTTACCTAAAATAATTAGCAGTGTTTCTTTAAGAGGTCATTACATTTTGTTTAAGGAAATTGCTTCCTTGGACATGATGTGCATGATAAATGGTACAGCTGAAAGGAGAAATGACTTATACATGATAATCAATAAAGCTTCCCAGAATTCAAGTACGGCAAATAGCAGCTGTGGAGCTACAAGAAGTAATGTAGATGAATCTCTTCTTTGGCATAGAAGATTGGGACACTTCTCAAAGGATGTACTACAAAGAATGTCTTTGTATTTTCCTTTTATTCCTTCCACACATGTAACTCCATGTGATATATGTCATTTAGCAAAGCAACGAAAGCTTCCTTTTAGTTCCAGTGAGACTAAAACCAGTAAATTTTTTGATTTGGTGCATACAGACATCTGGGGCCGTTTTTCAACTACATCAATAAATGATCATCGTTTCTTTCTTACTGTTGTTGATGACTATTCACGTTTTACATGGATTTTTCTTATGAAAAGCAAGAGTGAAACTAGACAACATATTCATGATTTTGTAGCCATTGTTGAAACACAATTCAACACTTCCATTAAGTCAATTCGAAGTGATAATGGAATTGAATTTGCTATGAATGATTTTGACAAGAAAAAGGGAATTCTTCACCAAACCAGTTGTGTTGAGACTCCACAACAGAATGGTTTAGTAGAACGAAAGCATCAACATTTGTTAAATGTAGCTCGTGCATTTTTATTTCAAGCTAACCTGCCACTCACATTCTGGAATTATGCCATTCTTCATGCTGCACATATTATCAATCTTCTAGTTCACCTCTTCTGGCCAACCAAACACCATATCAGAGATTATATGGAATGCCCCCATTGCTGATTCACCTACGGGTTTTTGGCTGTTTATGCTATGGTTCAACCTTGCTAGCTCATGGCACCAAATTCACTCCTCGAGCTCGCAAAGCTGTGTTCTTGGGATTCAAAGAAGGAACAAAAGGGTACATCTTATATGATCTAAACTCGCACCAAATTTTTATCTCAAGGAATGTAGTCTTTTATGAAACACATTTTTCATACCAACCGAATCATACCATACAAAACACACCTTCAAGTTTATTTGAAATAAGCCATCCAAATGAACCTCCTTATGACAATTTTCTTCCCTCCACACAGCCACCTAACCCCCCACATTCACCATACCTTATGCCAGATGTAACCATTTCTCCCATTCCCACACAAACTCACATCCCATCAACCATTCCACATACCACACCCAACCTATCATATTTCTTACCTCCTTCTGATTCAGACGCCTCACCTAACATCCATGACAAGCAACCAACCTCAGAACATGCCACCTCATCCAACATCAATGACACAAACAACACAGATGGCAATCTTCGCCGCTCCTCACAGGTTCGAGTACCTCCAAATTATCTTGTTGATTATCATGTTGGGCTCTCCACAGCTTCCAAGAGTCCTCCAAGTAGTTCCACATTTCCCACAAGGTATCCCTTATCCAATTTTATTTCATATGATACTTGTACTCCCTATTATCATCACTTTTGTTTGACATCTTCATCCTACACTGAGCCACGCACATATATACAAGCTGCCAAATTCACACATTGGCTGCAAGCAATGGAGAAAGAATTACATGCTTTGAAACTAAACAATACTTGGGTGGTGGTACCATTACCTGCTGGAAAACAAACAATTGGGTCAAAATAGGTTTTTAAGATTAAATATCAATCCAATGGATCCATTGAAAGGTACAAAGCAAGATTAGTTGCCAAAGGCTTTACACAGCAAGAGGGAGTCGATTATTTTGATACATTCTCCCCAGTTGCTAAGCTAACTTCCGTACGCACATTGCTTACCATAGCTTCTATCAAAGGTTGGTTCCTCGAACAGTTGGATGTAGATAATGCTTTTCTACACGGAGACCTCAATGAAGAGGTTTACATGGATCCTCCCCCTGGCCTCTCCTCTTCTGGCAATCTTGTTTGTAAGCTCCAGAAATCATTGTATGGCCTTAAACAAGCCAGTCGTCAATGGCATGCAAAGTTGTCTTCCGCTCTTTTGTCCTTGGGATACATTCAAGCACATGCAGATCATTCTATGTTCACACTCAGAACTGAGTCCTCCTTCACAGTCCTTCTGATTTATGTTGATGATGTCGTTTTATCTGGTGACTGCATGACTGAAATACAACGAGTTAAATACACCTTGGCAAGCTACGCTATTTTCTTGGCTTAGAGATTGCACGTTCCAAATCTGGCATACTTCTTAACCAACGAAAATATGCATTGGAGTTACTGACAGATGCTGGACTTTTGGCTGCAAAGCCTGTCCCCACTCCCATAGTACCAGTTTCATCTACCACTCAGGCTCAAAGTCCTCTCCTATTAGATCCTACAGTCTATCACCGATTGATTGGAAGACTTTTATACTTAACTACAACCAGACCAGACATTGCATATGTTGTTCATCATCTAAGTCAGTTTGTTGCATCTCTGTGTGCTCATCACCTTACAGCTGCTCACCGGGTTCTACGGTACTTGAAGAATGCCCCAGCCAATGGCTGTTTTATCCTTCTCATGGTTCCTTGTCTATACGAGCATTTGCTGATTCCGATTGGGCATCTTGCCCTCTTACCCGTAAGTCTGTTACAGGCTTTTGTGTTTTCATAGGAGATTCGTTAGTGTCTTGGCGTTCTAAGAAGCAGACAACTATCTCTCGTTCATCTTCAGAAGCAGAGTACAGAGCTCTAGCCAGCCTATCTTGTGAATTGCAATGGTTCCAATATCTTTTCCAAGATCTTGGCTTATCCTGGCACACTGCCTCTGTCTATTGCGACAATCAATCCGCTATGTATCTTGCTCACAATGCCACATTCCATGAGCGTTCTAAACACATTGACATTGACTGTCATGTTACTCGAGACAAGATACGTTCTGGTCTAGTCCGACTTCTTCCTGTATCTTCAGCTCATCAAATCGCACATGCTTTTACCAAGCCACTACACTCCTCCACGTTCATTTCTGGTATTTCCAAGCTGGGACTGGTAAATATACTCAGTCCAGCTTGCGGGGGCTCTTACAAGAGTCATCAAACTCAAGCCCAAATCAAAAGACAATTGATCCAGGCCCACAGTATCAAACACAAAACAACTTCCGGGTTCCACACAATACCAAGCCACATGGGACCAATCATAATAGATAAACCAAATCTGTTTCAGTTAATTGTTGAGTTTATTAGAATTTGTTAGTTAGTTAGAGTTTGTTAATTAGCGCTGAACGTTCAAGCTTTACTTTGTAATTATAAATAGCCATATGTAATTCATTTAGTTCAATTAATGAGAATGAGGAAATTTTCAATTTCAAGAATAGAGAAATTGAGTTTAGTGATACTCATGTAAGATACAAAACTTCAAAAAAAAAAAAAAAAAAAACTATGCTTGTAGATAGTAAATTTATGCTTAAGAAAATTATTGGCAACGTTATAATACGGATATGATATATGATTATTTTGATATACATCAATATCTTGCAAGGATTATGATTTGAGCCTGATTTATTTATTCTTAATGATTTAAATCATGAAAGGATTTTTTTGTCAATGCCAGATTTTTGTGAAACCCTTTTCATTGTTACTTTCACTCGTATCAATATCTCATTAAGTGTATTGAAGATAAAAATATCATTAAAAATATTTGTATTTTTTAATATTTAATTATGAAGTTTTGTTACTAGGGCCGTTAATTTTTCTATTGTAATATTTGTATTTCATAGACTTGTTATTTTTTTGTATTATAGAGTGTCTTTATACCTTATGTTTATTCAACAGTATGTAACTTGATATGGTTAAATAATATTTATATCTATATCATTTATTTTATAAAATTTATATTCCTAGTTTCTTTATAATATAAACGTAGTATTTTATTCAGAAAAAAAAATAGAGTACATAGTTAACGGAGGATCAATAATATTAAATGTGGGCTGAAATAAAATGAGGCTGAAAAGTAAGGTTATAGGGCTAGCCTGCGAGCTCTGACCCATTTTGACAGGTTTAAGTGACAACAACATATTAGACGTGTCTATATTAATATAGGTTAATCCAATACATGGACAGGACTGAAAAATGGGGCTGTGATTAGTGTATTAATTTTTGAATAAAAATCATAGGTACATCCGGTATACTAAAAATGTCCACGGACAGGACATATGTGAAAGATTGTTAAATTACTTTTAGGGGGTGTTTGGTTCAAGTTTTTGAAGATGATTATCGGTAATCCTTCTTTGGTAAATGTAATTACCACGTTTGGTAGAAGGAATAAATTACGATTCCCGGCTATCCAAGGATTACCGGTAATTTGATTTATAAAGAAAAGTCACTATTCAGATTACCAAAAATAATATGGTAATTCGGAATACCAATCAGAATACCAAGTAAAGGGAAAGCACAACAATAAATTTTGAGACAAAAATACCCCAATACACATAAAAATCTAGACCCAATCTATCAATTACAAAAGTAAAAATAGTTTGGGGTTATTTTTGTAAAATAACCTCATATTCCAAGTCATATTTCGTTCTAAACCAAATATGGAATCAGTAATTTTTACCCAATATTTCCAGTAATATTTTGGCGAACCAAACACCTCTTTCATAAGATTCCAAGTAAACTCAATTTCTACTGAATTCCTATTAATCATGATTCCCGGTCACCAAAAAATTTCTCTTGTACCAAACACACCCTTATTTTATACGTATATTACCTTAGTACGACTTGTTATGTTATTTAAGACTTATATTTGTTTAAGAGAAATATTTAAAGTGCACCGGAGTACGATGGAACTTCCATTGAAAGCATGACACTTGGATTAACAATACAAAATTCTCTCTCCTCCGTACTGTTTGCACAGAAAATGCCAGTTTCTCATTGGTTTATCTCACCGAATCTCTTGTGTACCGGGTGTAGTAAAATTTCACTATTGTTTAAGATTCATTATGTTGTTTTTTTACTTCGTAGGAGACATGTTATTTTTAATTCAAACATATTATGTAGAATATATCTTCTATTTCATATTTTGATATCTATTTTAGCAGTTTATTATTTTTTTTTAATGTGGTAAACTCTTGAATTTTACTCAACTCAAACTAAAGCGAGTCAAGTGGAAGGAAAAAATTCCTTGACCAAATCCAACGCACTGTTCAAAAATATCCTAAAGAATACCAAGAAAGTATTATTTCTGCTGTTAAAATTTGTTAACTAAAATGTTCGACGATATTTTACACCGGTGCAACATATTTTCGTGTGGACAAATCCGATTTTCCAAATCAACAAAAAAGTGATAAATATATATAAGGATTAATGTTTCTTTAAGAGATAAAATTCTCTCCTACACACACATTAAATTGTGTAAGGCTCATGTGTAGCTATATGAAGAGAAGAGAAAAAAAAATATGAACCCTACACACTCTTATGTGTATGTAAGATATAAAATTATTTATTTTATCTCCTATAACATAAGAAATACTATATATATATAGGAATAATATCTATCCTTTTAAATGATATAAATTTATATCTTTTTAGATCTTAACTGTTGATTTCCTTCCATCAACGGTTATAATTTATTGGATTAAAATTATTAATTAATTAATAATAAATTTGGCCCATTAAATTTGATCTAATAGATTATAACCGTTGATGAACGAAAATCAACGGTTAGGATATAAAAGGATATAAACTTATATCTTTTAAAAGGATAGATATTTTTCCCTATATATATATATATACACTTCTCATGTCGTTACAAAAAAAGTTCTTTTTATAGCAAACACATATTTACTAGAATACGAAGTCGGATCTTGTCATTAAAAAAAAAAAAAATCAATGGGTCACATTTTTTCAATGTTTGCTGCAAACTTTTGCTTTTCACAGGAACTATAGAAAAAGTAAATCTATAAAAAAAAAAAAACAAATTTATAAGTCAGACAAATATAACTGCTACACTAATGCCAATAAAAGAAGGGATTATGAACTCTTATGCAATAAGAGATAGTAGTTTTCTACCAAGACACAACCTTAATAGGTTTCACACTTAAAAGAAAAGAAAATGAAGGCTCAAATCTCTATCTCTATGAGTGTGTAAGACAAGGATGTTTTCTTATACAACATGAGAAGAAAATTATTGCCCATAAAAGAAACAGTCGCGATAACAAGTAAAAAAAATGCACATAATAATAGGGATGTGCATGGGTCGAATCGAACTGAATTGGTTTAAATGGTTCGGTTCGGAAGTAATTCGGTTCGGTTAGAAACGGTTCAGTTCGGTTCGGAATCGGTTCGGGTCAACCCTCTTTTGAAAAGAAAAAAAATTAAAAAGTAAAGTTATAAAAATCAATTTGGTTCGGTTTGAAAACGGTTCGGTTCAATTCAAAATGGTTCGGTTCTTAAACTGGTTCTAAAAACCGGTTCGGTTCATGAACTAGTTTTTTAAAAACCGGTTCGGTTCATGAACTGACTTTTAAAAACCGATTATTTTAAAGGCGATTCGGTTCATGGTTCTGTTTATTTTTTTATTATTTTGCACACCCCTAGATAATAATACTCAACAAAGGCAAGTCCCTTGCTAGTTTTTTGTTTGATAAAACTAAGGGGAAAACGATGCATCTTCTGCTTTAAAAAGTTTTATAGAATTACAAAGCAGAGACTTTCGAGGAATTGAGAAACAAATGCATTTGCTAATATTAATTGTGATTGCCATGAAATCTTCCTGGCTGCGATAAATAAATTTGCTGCGGGAGAAATTGGAAAAAAAGAATGGGGAGGATAAATGCAATAAATCACTAAGCCCTCAAGAAAGTCCCTCACCATTCAAAGGCAATTTAAACAGATGCAGCCTGCTTCACATGTTTCACAACCTAAACACTTTCCCCTAGAAATTAAGACGACGAAAGTAAGTAATGCTGCTCACGGTTCTACTTCTAGGATTGTATTACAACAACAACCGATCTCTGCAAACAAACCAAACAAAAAAAAAAAAACATTATTTTTTCAGAGTTAGATATTTGGCCTTATTTCTCACATCCTATTACATTAAGAAATGTAAAATAAGAACAAATAAACAAAAATCTAGTTAATATTGCTTCAGAAGAGAATGTTTCAAGGATAGAAAACAAATGGGTTCTAACTATATAACTGGCAATCCACAGCAAGCAATGCGTGCTAAAAGTTTTAAGACTAAAATTAAAGAGAAAAGAAAGCGAGCAGAAAATATAGGAAATAATCATTAATTGATGTCATGCTGCTACTGTGCTTCACTAGTTGTTCATAAAACAAATTGACGTTTTCAAAGAAATTAAACAGATTTTTATTGTTATTTTTTTAAAAATAATGACCACAAATATTGCAATGATATTGTGACAAGTCAATAGTAAGCGCACGACATTCAAATGTTTTATTCAGCATCCATACTATTATTCATCGTGATTGAAAAGTGGGAAGGAAATCATTGTGCGCATCGCTTGGCAGCCAAGGCTATGGATGAAAAGTTCAGATACAAGGAATACTTGTCTCCTCCATCTGATTTACTTGCTGAAATTTCTGCTGATATAGATATATAGTCTATCCATAGGAAGTCTTTAGTTTTGCTTTTTGGGCCTATGCCCTCCCTATGTACAAAAAAAAAAAAAAAACAGAGACACAATTACATTCACTACATTCTCAAAAACAATCACAGATGGAGTAGTAGATTAAAAGCAAAGTTAAAACTGTCAATACGTGGGAAATGATCAATTAGATAGAAGTTAGAGTTTGCAAACCTCATTAATAGTTTTCCATAATTTTTTTGAAGAGCTGCTTTGGTGCTGCAAATGCAAAAATGGAATCAAAGAAAGAAAATAAGATGTCCAAACCAATCAGATCAAATAAAGTACAGACCAAAAAACTAGGATCGAAAGGTATATGGAACTTAGTTAATTAGAATTTGTACGTCCAGCTTACCCGGCAATCCAGTAAACTTCTCATACTGTTCATATGCTTGTCCAATAAACATCTCCAATCCTGTTACAACAGTGGCTCCTGATTCTTCTGCTTCCTTCAAGAGTCTAGTCATTTTGGGCGTGTAGACAGCATCAAAAACCAGGGAGTAAGATTTCAAAGCATGCTGCAAAAACAAAGGAATGATTAGTTCTCCAGAATTCAACTTACTCATGTTCCATATCATGAGATTTTGTGCCTTAATGGAAGTTCATACTAATAATATTTGATAATGCACCCATCTAGAACAGAAACACGATGGGCCAAAATTAAATGGATGGTGAAAGTGTGTTTATTTGGGCCAACGCTTGATTTCCAATAAAAAATGAGAATATTTTTGTTGGCTAAGTATTTGATATTTTGCTCAAGTTAAATTCAACTATACCAAATGAACACACAATCCTAGAGAGTTTCAAACCACAAGGTCAAAGTCACAGACAAGGCTTATGAAGCATTTAGGCATTATTAACCATATTGATTTCCAACCAAACTTCTGTTAAGTCAGGGATATCATAACGTAAAATGACATATAAAATTTTAGTGAGATCCAGTAATGAAATATGCATTTCCATAACCAATAATCATATTTGATTTGAATAGAAATCAAATCTTCATTAGGAAACTGGGGGTAGATATAATGGTCAATAACATATCAAATTCAAGACTGCCACTACCGTTTACTTAAATAAATAAATAAAAGAAAAAAAAATCCACTAATAATATTACAAGACCCTAATTGGTATAGCACTGCCATATTAAAGGAGCAAACCTTAGAAATTGGTGTTTCATCGACTTTTGGTTGCATTCCTATTGACGTTGTGTTTGCAAGAATCATATCATCCTCTGGATGGTAATTATCTAAATCAGCAAGGGCTAAAGCATCTCCTCCAATTACATCAGCAAGTTCTCTGGCACGATCTATATAAATAATACATATAATACATCATTTAATGCTTAACAAGGAAGAAAAGTAATAGCTAAGATTGTTTCTGTCAGATAAGCTATACCGTGAATGCAATATACTGATTCCAGGGCAAGCAAAACTATGCCATATATTATATTAATAACTCAAGTACCAATACAGGAAGGTTACATAAATAGAAAATGGAAATTAAGATCTATTGAGACTTGAGAGATCATTTCCTCAATCATATTTAAGTAAGTAACTGATTCTCCCTCTCTCTCTCTCTCTCTCTCTCTCTCTCTCAACACACACGTATGCTATTATCCAAAACTTCTATCAAAATTTTGCATCCACGTGACAATTAACTGAACAAACAAATCTACTGACATGAGTGGAATATAAAATAGTAAATAGATTAAGCCTTCTATTATTTAAGAGAGGAGTTTTAAAAAGAAAAAGGAGAGTAATGCATATAAAGGTAAACAAAAGATGAAAATTGAAACAGGCTAGACATTAACATTTACAGAATGCAAGTTGTTTTATTAAGCTCGTGATCAATATATCAGAAGAAGTACAACCCAAAGAGAACAACCGAGATGCTTCAAACCACTATAATTATTCCCAAAATCATGTAACTTTTTGCTATAATGATTGATTTTTCTCTTCTAGACCAGAAATGTCTCACGAAGGCAATTCTCATCCTTAAAATCAATTATAAATATTCATTACATTATCAGCTATCTTCCACATATGATGTTTTGTCAACAAGGTCCTAGAAGAACCTTTCACAATTCAATGTGTTTTAACTTTAAGCAGGAAAATACAAATAATGAAGCTTACCATAGGTGCGGTTCGCAACCACAATCCTTGCTCCTTTCTCTTTTGCACCATAAGCAAGTGCCTTCCCAGCACCACCAGCCCCAATAACAACAAACAGCTTACCAGCTAATGGCGAAATAGCTGTGCCACTACCATTATGTTTACCTGCCAAGAAATAATTGAAGTACACAACATCTTCAGAAGAACAGTTACCAAAGGCATAAATTGCTTAGCCACTGAATTTCACATCTACCTCGTAGCCCATCCTCAATTGCAGAAATAGCACCAACATAATCTGTGTTATACCCAATCAACTTCCCATCAGTGGGTCTTCTTATAATGCAATTCACAGCTCCTATTAACTGCACTTGTAACCAATTTGAAGTGTTTACAAAAAAGGAATAAAAACTCTTCGAAATACTGATCCATGATTGTCAAACATGCATTGTAACACAACATGAATTAATAACTAAATACCTTAGCCACTGGATCAACCTCATCACAGCACTTAAGTGCTGCCTCCTTGTGAGGAATGGTAACACTGAAATATAAATATTAAAGATCAAACTCTAGTAGCTGTGTGAGAAGTTTAACTATGTAACAGAGAAAAATGGTTGAAATAAAACAATGCACTAGTGACCTGAACAATGAAAAAGAGATAAGGAGTAACAAAAGAATGAAAGAAAAGAGTCTAAAGGGATAATTTGATGAGTTCCAACAATAGGACAATATTTATAGAAGGGGAAGAGAACTAGGAATCATATAAAGGGTTCCTTGGGAATTTAAGCAAGGGTTTAATTGTATTACAAAATATAAAGATATAGATTCACAACTGCTTAATTTTTTCTTACTTATATACCACTAGGGCCTACATCCCTAGATCTGAAAGGATTACAATATGTATGTGCCTCAAGGGACCTTATGCTCATAAAGTTCAAAAAACAAAATAAAATAACACTAATAGCATATATATGACTGAATGGCATACCAGAAGTATCATAAAAGATGTGAACCAACTACATTCATTGGCCAGCAGCTTGGAAATGTTAGGGTGCATTTGATTTTTTTTGTTTTCATTTTCAGTTGATATATTTTAACTAATAATTACAAAAATGCCACCTTTTTTTCACTTTGTTTCTCGTTTTCATGATTTTGTAAAGGAAAAACTGAAAACAACAAAAATCATGAAAACAAGAAGCAAAATGAAAACCAGGTGGAATTTTTGTAATTATTTCTTAAATCATAGCTGAAAATGTACACAAAAAGCAAACCAAACAGTAACACACCCTTAAAGAAAGATTCATCAACTCTAAACAGTGAACTAACATGAAATAAGGCTTATGAATTCTAAAATTCAAATAAAATTAATCATGAAATGGCTTAACGAGATTTTACATCCACGCTTGATTTGTCAAATCAATGTTTGAGCCGTTGAAATACTTTGACAACCCTTTCTAAGTTCTGAAATATTTCTAGGTATCCTCAACACTTAGTATAACAACATATCAATAACCCAAGTCACTAAAGTACAAGCAGTAGACTAATAGAGCTCTTTAGCAAACCCAGGAAAAATTTCCAGCATGCAAAAAGCATCTAGAAAGTGTTATCATAATATAACCACAGCAGATATGCAAGAAACATCAAACATTAGATTACATAAATTCAAACAATCTTCGAAAGGAATTAGAACCTGAATCCCACAAAATCTGTTGATGAGTAAGTCCTGAGAAAATTGGCAAGATCATCCACCAATAAGAATACATAAACTCCATCAAAACCCACTGACTTGTAGGCTTCATTGTACAATATGGGTGATTTACTGTGACTGACAGGCTTTCCAATGATCCCATATACTTTTGTATCAGGTCCAAGTTGTCTCAAATTGTATAGATCCAATAGATCCTTAAGCGTAGGTTGACCAGGAGCTGAAATTACTCCTGACTTGAGGGTACCAAAAGTCAGGTACCCACCAAATTTTGTACAAAGTATACGTGAAATCAATCCCCTATCACCCATTACAAGTCCAATAAATGGAACCTGTAAAATCCAACAATGGTTATGCTAAATTAATTATTATCATATAAAAAGCCTCAACATAGTAATCATAAATTTCAGTGCTACCAGTCAATATATAATCAAAACCAGACGAATATTGCTCGAAGGGAAAGTGTACGTATAAGGTCACCTGCTCATGAGAGATAAAAGAGAAAGTATACGTGGAATTAAAATTTTGTTCAAGTTTCCATTTGTAGACATACGCGTCTTACTTGAGAGTGCACCATTATTTGAAACATGCGTGCCACATCAGTGATCTCCAAGGCAGTTGTAGCAATCTTCACTATGTCTGCCCCGGTTGCTTGTATTCTAGCCACAAGGTTGCCAAGATCCTCAACTGACGGAGTACACTGATAGTTGTGAGATGAAACAATGACCTTGGTTTTATTGAATGTCTTCCCACGTATAGAGTCATAGAACTGAGGAGCAACCTTTGGAGATATGGCAGAAATAGGAAATGTTTCAGAGTTCAGACATTAGACAGCAAATAATATGAAGACAGTATCTGGCTTCATCAAATGAAGGAAAAACGTTTAAATGGAAGACAAGGATAAATTATTTGCTTTCAGGTCCACTATCTTATATTTCTAGACACTACTTTGATTATCAATATATGAGAGAAGTTACAAGCATTCAACCTGCAGCTGATTTCGTAAAGAAAAGCTCAATGCCAGATGCTACTAACGTGAGATATTTCCACTAGAATCATGCGAAGATTGAAATTTAACCAGAAACCTCTACAAAACAATCTAAAGGCATCTTTGGGATATGTATATTTTCTTCAGCATCATCATGATGAATAATTGATTCATAATGCATGGAACTGGTAAACAAAGAGCATAACTCATGAGGAATGGAATATAATAGTATATACAAATAAACTGCAGCCAATTTTAGTCCATAACATAATGTATTGGCAAAACTAAGGAACTAGATTCAGCCAAATTTAGTACAGTAGAATAATCATATCAACATAACCTACCCAAGAATTACTATTTTTCTTCTTCTTTTTTTAACAGAACTCTCCCAATTTGTCTGAATTGAGTAAGATAGCATTTAGGGTTATATATCTAAGTATTTATATTATAACGAAGATATTAGTGGAGTGCAATGCTCGATTTATATAGACAAGGGGAAAAAAAACCTGCAATTCAATGTCAACGTAATCAGCTCCCAACTCCATGGCCAATCGTAGTGCATCCAATCGTCTGTTTTCATCACCATCATACATACCACCCTCCCATTTTGGCCTTAGAAAAGATATTGAATTTCCATCATTTCCATATCATATCATATCAGATCATAGTGATCAACAAATTAAGACTTAAAACACAGCACGTAGCATACAAAAAAGCACAAGATTTGTAAAAAGCTGGCAAACCTGTAAGTAAACAACAAGGGCAAAGCATGGTCTTGAATCAGAGTGTTAAGGTCTTCATAAGGGTTGAAGGTGTTCAAAGAATCTAATCGTATTTCAACAAGGTCAGCACCACTAGCTTTAGCATTATGTACATCAATCTTCATTTGGTCAACTGATTCCCCCATTATAGGAGCACAGATTAAGGTTTCACTCTTCCTCATTCCTTCACTTCGCGATGATGGCGACACAAGCTGAAGAACACCACAAAACAATGATTAAGATTGAATATGAAGAAGCATTAGAAAGATATTATGCATCTTGGTAAGTTAAGTTTACATGGATTGAGTTGGTTGCAGTCTTGCAGAGAGAAAATCACCAGAAAAGAGAAGAAACAGAGAATGAGGAAAGTAAGAGTGTTACCTGAAGGTCCATTGGAGCGTGTTTGGGGAAAAAAAATGGAAGAAGCAGATAATAAGATGACGATGGCTTTTGCGTTTTGCGTTTTGCGTTTTGCGTTTTGCGTTTTGATGAAAGGGTAGGTGGCTGCCACATCACTCAAAAAGGAAGAAGGGAGTAGTTGGGGTTGAACTTTTTTTTGGTGGGTAATGCTTGCAACTTTGTCACGCAATGGTGGGTGGGAGTGGGACAAACAAGGACTATCAATTTTATTCTATCTATTTGTCTAGCTCTAGAAATTATCATAATTAGAAATGTTATTATATATCACTTGTGTACTAACACTTTTCCATTTTAGAAATAACATTTTTTATTTTTATTTTATTTTATGCATTTTTCTTAAAACTTGACATATTTTTATTTATTTCATAAATTACACACATTCCCCATTTTTTATAGGCAAAGATCATGTATTTAAAGTGATAAGGAAATTGTTCCTTCGAACTAAGTTGAATAAACCGGTGGAAAAAAAAAAAGTGTTTAGCCTTGTATTCTCTGGTGATCTTTTACCATGTGTTTGCTACAGAAATGGCACCACACATTCCCCTTGTGAAGTTCATGTGCACCAGAGAAATTGTATTTTATGCTTTTGGTAGGTAGAAATATGTTTGGTTGAAATGATTTTTAGGGTGCGTTTAGATGATTTTTTTTTCTTTAAAAGTTGCTTTTTTTCAAGAAAAAAAACACTTATCGTTTTTAGTTCGTTTGGATGTCTGCTTTTAAAAAAAAAAGGAGAAGTCACAAAAAAGCCAAAAACTTACTTTTCTTCAGAAGCTAAAAATTTTAACTTCTAAGAAAAACAAAAGTCAAAAGTTAAATATTTTTTTCAAAATCTAAATAGCTTTAACTTTTGTAAAATGTACTTTTAAAATAAGGAAGTGATAAAAATTACTTTTTCTAAAAGCTTAAACAAACGACCTCTTAATATGGTTCAGAGCCCGATTCTTATGTAAATGGTGTGTTGAAGAGAGGCAATATAAAATATTGAATATCTATCACTTAACAATTTAAATTTTTGGGTTAAAATAATTTTTTATAAGAACATATTAAAAATAATTTTTTATAAGAATATATTATCCTTCCTAAATATTTGATACCATTGAGTAATGGTTACAGATAGCATATTTAGAATAATGAGAAAAAAATTATTCATTTGTTTATAGACAGCTTAAGTTATTTTATATATTTTCATGTTGCATGGAGAGATTCATTTGAGATATAGACTTCAATGACTCCAGAGAATATTAGAGCACAAGGTCAATGAGAAAGATGACTTCTATGGAGTGTTTGGTAATTGGTAGAAGTTTTTTTTTTTTGAATTTCTGAAAAACTAAAGGTGATAATCTTATTTACCCACATTTTGATATGAGATTTCTAAAAAAAATTCTGAAATTTTATTTTGTGTGTAATTTTTTTTAAAATACTATTCAGAGAGTGATATTTTAAGATTCTCGTGGAAAGAAAAAATTTAATACAACCAAACATAGTATCAAAAAAATTAACTTATCAAACAATTTTTTGGCAATGTTTCTACGAAACTCAATTTTCTACCATATTCCTAAAAATCATAATTTCTGGATAAAAAAAAAATTATCTTCTATCAAATGTGCCACAGGAAAAACGCTACGGAAAAACAAACAAACAAAGATCGCCGGCTTAGGTGGAACATAGGAACCAATCAACTAACTTTCTTGGCTTTTGAACAATCAAACTTGACGAATTTAAAATTTTGGACCAATATAGCAATTCCTTCATATACTTGCTCAAACTTATATTGTGCAGTAAATGTTACATAAAGATACATGAAAAACTTTGACACTAATATTGTGGAGTTTGTTCTCAACTTTGTTTTATTTTTTTATTTTATTTTTCATAATTTCAATTTATTTCTTCTATTAAAAGACTTGATCAGACAGAATCACGAAAATTTACCTGCACCAGCACAGTTTCACAACATTACAAAGTTAAGGCCTTCACTGTTCAGTTACAAGCCCCATACTCCACAAGACATATTTTCAGAACTACCACATAATCTAGAATCAGAACTAGCCTTGCTATCGTACTCTTACAAAAATTTATTCAATAAACCTACTGTTTCAGTGCTTTGCCACCTCAAAGGGACCAGGATCTTGCTTTACCACGAGTGGAAGGAAGCAACCACATAAAGGTCAAATCATAAAGATATGCTTATAATCACAAAGAACAGATTGAAAAATTGGAAGAAGGAATGAGCAACAAAGTTTCGCATTGGTTAGAAATAGATTAAGTGAGGATAATATAAATGGAATGAACCATGAATGTAATGTGTTAAGATTTTGGATTGAGATGCGGTGTTATGGAACACAAATTGCACATTTGTTAGGCAGAAGGGGTAGATTACATGGTCATACGGTTTCTGTTAAAAGGGTGGTCAATGGTCATGGATAGGGGAAAAGTAGAGGCAGGTGCTAGATTGGCCAGAACCAAAATACATTGAGCAGTTGAGAGGATTTTTGGGATTGATTGGCTACTACATAAGATTCATTAAGCAGTATGCATCTATAGCTCTGCTTAGTTAACTGACTTGCAGAAAAAGAATACTTTCACATGGGGTCCTAATGAAATGAAGTACATGCTTTTCAGTAGTTGGAGCAAGGCAATCACAGAGGCTCCTGTGTTAGCTCTTCCAAACTTCTCACAACCATTCCCATTGGAAAAAGATGCTCTTTAGGACTGATGTGGGGGCTGTTTTGAGATAGAATAAACATCCAAGAGCTTATTTCACAAGGAAGACAAATACAGTCAGCATATTCAAGAGAATTACTTAATTAGACACCAGTTTGAAATAAAAGTTGATCAAAAGAACCTCAGGAATTTAATGGATCACTGTAATTTAAACCCTGTAGCAGCAGAGTTGGTTGCAGTGGTTTTTGAGGTATAATTTCATAATTGAATATAAACCGGGGAAGGTAAATCTAGTAGCTGGTGCCCTGTTGAGATCTTTTCACTTGGCATGATCAGAGCGAAAGAGCAGTTTCTTATAGGAATTAAAAAGGCCATCAATGCAGATTCACATAGGAAATAACAACTCTCCCATGTGAGTCAAAGCAACATGCTTATAGCAAGTTATCTGCTACTGATAAGCTTTTACTTTGGAAATGTGGATTAGTAATTCCATAGGGAGGCTCATTCCTTAATCAAATATTGGAAGAGTATCATAGCTCTCCTATGTGTGTTTGCTGGCTTGGAATGAAAAGTGACATTCAGAAATATGTGCAGCAGTGTTCTATCAGTGAACAAGCCAAACACAGTCATACACTCCTGCTGAAATCCTACAACCACTACCTATTCCTCAGCAAATTTGGGAAGATATTCCCATGGACTTCATCATAGGATTGGAACATTGTCATTTGGATACACTGTCATTTCATTAGTGACAGACAGATTGTCAAAGTATCCTTATGGAACCCGCAAAGTTGACTTTACATGGCATCCCTAAATCCATTGTATTGGACAAAGATAAGGTATTTATTAGTGGCTTTTGGCAGCATTTATTCAAGTTGCAAGGCACAACACCTGCCATGACTTCAGCCTATCATCCACAATTAGATGCACAATCTGTGCCACTTAATAATTGCCTTTATTTATTTGAGGTGTTTTACATTCCAGAATGCTAGAGTTGGCCTAAATCTTTGTCCATAGCTGAATATTTGTACAATAAAGCATTTCATGCCAGTTTAGGTATGACTTCTCAGAGACATATATGTATGTATTTATAGAGGAGTTATAACTAACTGCTCGATGAAGATAATTGCCATAAACAAAATAAACTGTCCTAGTCATTATGTCATGCATAAATTACACGTATTTGAATTTTACATAAATAAATTGAATCCATATTCATCCTCTTTACTTTTGATCGCTTTACTTTTTCTTTTTTCATTATATATAATTTAACTAAAATATATTACTGTTACAATAATTCAAGGATATTATAGGAATTTTATTTATTTTATATTTAAAATATAGCTAAGTAGCTTTTCACGTCCTGAAATTTTGTTTGAAACAGAGATATTTTAATTTTTAAAAAACTTAAATGTGAACTTGTCCAGTGTCTGTCTGTATATTTTGAATTGCCATCGAAATTTAGATTTTAATACCAATTGTTGAATGGCTATAGTCCTCCAATACATTAACAATACTGCAAATAGTCAATAAAATATTTACGCAACTTCAATTTCCATTTCCATGGGCAAACGCATTGACTTCTATATTTCTCTTTCCATGCTTTTTCTAGTTTCTAGTTTCAACAGTTTGTTGATGAGATTTGTTTATATATATATAACAAGGGTTTTATGAGTATAACGTTGTAGGATATAAGGAAATTTTCCTACTCTCACACAATAAAGAAGAGAGAGAAAGTGGAATGATGTAAGATAAAAAAAGACATGTGGACTCCACCTTTTAATTGTGTGTGTAAGAAAGTTTTATTGAGTTATGTAACATGATACTAATAAAACCCATATAACAAAGTATCTCAGTATTACCAAATTTTTGTGAGGGAGTATCTCATATAGAGGTTGAGAGAGGAGGCAATGATGTAAGGGCACAAGACTCTCGAATTTAACAGAGTAATCGCTCATAAAATAGTAGATTCAAAATATCTTAATGAAGACAGATATTTGTAGCTGTAAAAATATTCTCTAATAGATCTATAATCGTTTAATGCAGAGAGTGAAGAATCCTGGCAAATTTTTTTTATTATTATTTAAATAAAAAAGTACAAAAATATTGCAGTGCAAAATCAATTTGTCGCACCTCATGTGGTAGACGCGACTCTTGTGCAAAGCCGTGCCTCACACAAGTCACAGGCAGGACTTTGCACTATTCACACGGTAACACGTGGCACAAAAGGTCAATATTTTGACCGTAAAACTTCATAAGGCCGTAACTTTTGATTCAGGTGTCCGAATCAAGTGCTCTTCTGAAGTTATGGCCTTCTGAAGTTTTACGGTAAAATATCTTAAATTCAAACAAAATCTTTAGTCTGAAATCCCTTCAATGAGATGTCATTGCATAGATCTCGAAAATTTATGTAGAATAAAAAAAAATATTATTATTTAAATAAAAAATTACGAAAATATTGCAGTGCAAAATCAATTTGCCGCGCCTCATGTGGTAGACGCGACTCATGTGCAAGGTCGTGACTCACACAAGTCACATGTGTGCCTCATGTGATCTAGCAGAGTACCGCAGGCTTGTGGGTCGTTTACTATACTTTGCAAACACTAGACCTAACATATCCTTTTTTTGGTGAAAAGACCTAACATATCTTTTGCTATCCAACAACTTAGTCAGTTTGTCTCACGGCCATTGACAGCTCACTTTAATGCAGCCTACAGAGTTCTTAGATACCTTAAAGGTGCACCAGCCAAGGGATTATTTTTCCCTTCCACCAACTCTCTCACTCTCAGGATTTGTTGATGCAGATTGGGCTACATGCCCAGATACTCGACGATCTACCACAGGTTTTTGCGTGTTTCTTGGCTCATCCTTGATTTCATGGAAATCTAAGAAACAAACAACCGTAAGTAGATCTTCAGCAGATGCTGAGTATCGTGGACTAGCTACACTTACTTGTGAGCTTCAAGGGCTCACTTATCTCTTACATGATCTCAATGTTGTCATTCCAAGTGCAGTTATGGTATACTGTGACAATCAGGCCGCTGTGCATTTGGCTCATAATCCAACTTTTCATGAACGCAACAAGCATATTGAGCTTAACTGTCATGTTACAAGAGAGAAAATCTTAAAGGGATTAATTTGTTTGATGCCTATAACAACTTCTCAACAGCTTGCAGATGTATTTACCAAAGCTCTGCATCTGGCTTTCTTTCATAATTTCATGGACAAGTTGGGATTTAGGGACATCCACCTCCCAACTTGAGGGGAGGTGTTAAATTATATGGTTGTCCTTTATACATGTTTTATTATTTTCTCTATTAGCTTAGTTAGTTAGCTAAGTGGCCACATGGCTTTATTTCTTTGGTTGATAGTAGTACTATAAGTACTCTCTTTTGCATGTAAAAATGTACTTTGTACATTCTGTGTATTCAATGAAAGTTCCTATTCAAGGTTCAATCCTCTTTCGTAAGACGAGTCAAAAGTTATGGCTTTCTCAAGTTTTACGGTAGAATATCTTAAATTCAAAAAAAAATTGGAAACATTTTTATCCGAATCCCCTTCAATGAGATGTCATTGCCTAGATCTCAAAAAATTTTGTGGAATAAAAAAAAATCACCTAATTCCAATATCTGAGTCAAAACTTACAGCCTTTCGAAGTTTTACGGTCAAAATATTAATTTTTATATCACATGTCACTGTGTGAATGGTTCAAAGTCACGCCTAATTGGAGACCAATCACGCTTATGTGGGGCGCGACTTTGCACAATTGATGTCTCCATGAGGCACGACTTGTTGCGTGGCCACCAGGAGCGCGACTCAGTTCAATAAATTCGTAAATTGGTTTAAAATATTTATATTTTTGTAATTTTTTATTAAAATAATAATAATATATTAATTTTTTTCTTTTTTTGCCAAGAATCCTGTCATAAAAATCTAAAAAGGACCCTTAATTAAATAAGTCTTTTGAGCTCAATATAGTATCGTAGAAGTGAGAGTCTATTAACCCTTAACGTCGCCCAGTCAACTTTTTATCCAAATTAATCTCATACAAAATCGAGGAAATAAAGACCATTTACAATTATAAGCACCCACCAAGCCAAGTTTATGCCAATTTTGACAGGCAATGCTTTTCTCATGCTACATGAGATAGTATTATCTCATGTAGAAACATAATTAGGTGGATCCCACGGTTAAAAGAAAAAAAATGCTGACTCAGATTGCGATGTGTCTGTGACATGAGATAAAAAAATTTATGTAACTTGAAAAAAATATTTCTCATTTTAATATAGGCAATTATACGCACTCACCTTATTTGATGTTTTGGACCAAATGCCCGACGACTCGGAATTCTTGAAAAATACAAAATTATCCTTCTAGCAATTATTATTGGATTGGGGAATGTTAGGTATGAGGAAGTCATGTTTTGAACATTAATTATATACTTGATTAGACGTTTACACGGTGAGACTGTGTTCTTGGAAAAGACATTAAAACCAACAAAATCTATCATCCTCGAAAATATCTGATGCACGAACACGCCCTTTTGAAAATAAAAAAAATTGTGTTGGACAACAATACATTTCAACACGTATTTGATATATAGTTAATATTTTTTTATTTAAATTTTATTTTACTTTTTAATTAAATATAAAAAATTAATTTATAAATTAAATATTTTCTATTATAAAATTTAAACTAAAAAATTAACAGACATAAAATTTCTTTTTTTTACATTTATATTATGAAATTTAAATATATAATTGATTATATAATTTATTATGAATTACTATATATATTAAATATAAACTATATTATATATTAAAAATATTATTTAATATCAAAATATGTTTTAATATATTAAAATTTAATAATTTTTAGAATTAATATATTAATGTGTCGTATTATGTTATGTTTTGTATCCTGTGTCAATTTTAGTACAAAATAGATGATAATAATCGCTTAAATGAGAAAAAAAATTAAAAAAATTTGACAAAGTAGAAATGGACCAGTAAAGGACTTTCTTCTTATAAAATTATAACTTCTATTTATTTATTATTGGAGTGTGAAATGGGATGTCAGATGTGTAGCATGTACTGTACTGTTGGGAAGGTCACATCGTACTTCTCTTCGTTATGGGTAAGGCCTAAGGGTAACATCTGAGAAATGGGCGGTGCAGAAAAACTTTTTGCGGAGGAAAAAATTTATTATGCTAGCGTCCGTTATTTATTCAATGGTCTTTTATTATAGGATTATATTTATCTACTTTTACATAAGATAACTACATTTTTTACACACAAAAGTTAGGTGGGTCCCATTTCTTTTTTTTCTCTCCTCTTACCTATGGGTCCCACTTGCAATCTTATTTCTACAACATAAGATAAGTATTTTCCTACAACATAAAAAAATTATTTCCCTTTATTATAAATAGGAATTTTTCTTTCATTTTTACTTTTTTTTTTTTTTTGGTTTTTTTCCTCTCAATCTTTACTTTTTTTTCATTTTGGAAGGGACTATCATATTTCCGCCTCACCAAATACTCTCTCCTTGCTGAGTGACGTAAAACTAGTCTTTGAGTCTTGACTTCAGTGTTAGGTTAACCGTTGCTGTTACACTCTCTTATCCTTTTATTCGATTTTATCATTTTATTTTGGGCTTTACTTCTCTTATGTCGGAGAGAAATTATCTTATATTGTGAGATAAATTAAATGGAATCTACCAATTTTTTTTTTAAAAAATGAGGCACATTTTTTTATGTGAGTGTAACATGAGAGATGAATCTTATGTAACATAAGAATATAATTTTCCTTTTATTTTATTTTATTTTTATGCAATAATGATCTCATTCTTACTGTCTATTCCAGTGATATATAAATGAGTTAAAATTACTGTTTGCTTATCTCTAAAAGCAGCCAAACAGTATTGGATTTGCCAAAAGTGTATCATTTATTTAAGAGAAATACATCTATTAGGTAACATGACGTAAGTTTTTTACTCGAACAAATAGACGTGGGGTCCACAATTTTTTATTTTCTCTTTCCTCAACTCATTTTCTCTCTCTTCTTTTATGTTTGTGTAAGACCAAATAGTATTTTTTATGTAACATTATATAAGTATAATCATTTATTTAATAGGGCAACATATATTTAATATTTAAGTGTAAGATTTTTCAATCTACATTTTCCAAATGCATGGTTGTCACCATTTACCATTAATTAATATGATTCCCTGCCAATGCCAGTTAAATAATATGGGTCCCATGCATTATCCGCATAATTTCCCACCTAAAAGGTTGAAACCATTGACAAATCGAAAGCTTGGCTCCTGCTTTTCTTTTGTTTACCAATAGAACAGAGACTTCACTTAAATAACAAATTGGTTTGTTTGGATGTGTTTTCTTCCTTCAAAAGTTATTTCTTTTAAAATAAAATAATTTCTTCTCCCTATTCATAATAGTGAAAAAATCAAATAGTTATATAAATATAAAAAAATCAGTAATGTAATTCTACCTAACAAATTTTGAGTTGAATTAGTTCTTTATATATATGAAATCAGAGCCGATGTAATAAGTGGTTATGACTTACTAGTTCGATCACTGCTTTTATTCTATTAATAAAAATATTTAAATAGTATGCAATTTCTTAATACTTATAGACTAAATCTAATGCATCAATCCCCTTCAAATCCAATGGACACTCAATGAACGGATATGTTAGAAAAATATAAAAAAAAAATTAGAAAAAATTCATCAATGCCCTAATCTATGCCTCTGTAATTTTTTTTGGCACATATATCTTTGTGGTTTGTAAAAGATAAAAAATCACAGGAAAATATGTAATAAAAAAATATACTTTTTTGCAAACTATAAAGACATATGTGATAAGAAAATCACAAAGACATAGATGATCCTAGAGTAGGCACATTGATGAACTTTTCTTAAAAAAAAATATTATAATCTTACCTATTAAGTTAAAATTTTAGGTTGAATTAATTATTTAATGATAGAGTTAAAAATGCAAATATGCGGCTTGTTTTCTTGCCGACACGCTCAAACTTGGAATTCATAACCTCCCCAAGTTCCCACGAAATTTGCTCAAATAAATTATTCGAAGTCTTTTGGAACAGTCATTCTTTTAATATATTGGTTTACAGTATATAGTTATAATATTTATGCCTTTGTTGATGACTTTTTATATTTTTCGTTAAAATATAGTGTATTTACAATACCTACTTTGTGAGTAAATCATGAGTGTTTGCATTACTTATAGATGTTTTAAATTATTTACAATTTTATATGGAAAACTCAAACTACACTAACAGCTATCGTGTTTTGAGCTCGCATTCGTAGTAACTAAAATTACATCTCTAATCTTTTGCTCTGTTATCCAAAATAAAAATAAAAATTACATCTCTAAAATTATTATTCTTTTCTGGGTGAATTATGTTTGGAAGTCGTTAAAATGGTTATTAATTTGTTTGCCTTCGTGGCTAATTCACCGAGAAAGGAATGGTGGCTACACGTGAATCTACTTTTTTCAAAACTTATTTACAAATATCAAGAAAAAATATAATTTGTTTAATATATTTTTTTATAATGATTAATCTATTTTTTTTATATCTTTTGAAGATTAAAATAAAAAGATTATATCAAAGTATCCTTGGGCCAATATACGGACCCATGACATCGTTCATGGCAATGGATCCTCTCATGTGAAAAAGTGATCATGTGATCATGTTATTTGATCACAATCACTTATTGATTATGAGATAAGAGAAAGAAAAATGTATAATTTTTAAATGAGTTATTATGATCAAATAACATGACCACATAACCACTTTTTCACATGAGAGGATCCACTCGCACCGCCAATACAGCATCATAATAAATGCTAATAATGGCAATCTAAGAGATTGCATGCAATCTCTCAAGATCATAGCTACTTGGTCTTAAACTCTTAATCAATATCATCTTCGTCATTCTTATCATTTTTGTGATGTTAGATAATCCTTATCATTTCTGATTCTTAATTTCTTATTATTTTTATGATCTTATCAAAGATTCTTTTTATAATCATAGGTAACATATATTCTTCTCTGTCCTATAAATAAAAAGACACAACAGCTTAATAAATAGGTATGCATTTTTTTCATATTGCACTTTACCTTTGTTGACCAGAGAGTATATCAAACCGGTTCAATACCTGAAGAGTAATTTATTTTGTACAAAAGCATTAAGAGTAAGAGGAAATTATCTCAATTCTAAAGTCAGTCATATCATACTACCATTCGCAGAGAAATCTTCGGTTCTATTTACATAAAACAAACTAACGAAAGACAACTAACGTCAATTAGACTCAATACTTTTAAAAAAAAGAAAAAGAAAAAAAGATATATTGTTGAATCCTACCGTTTTGTAATTTACAGACCAGTAATTTTTCATTCTATTATTATTTCACCAAATGGAATGTTCAAGTTTAAGTAGTAGTCTCAAATTTAAATTTGAATGAGTAGTTGTATTTAAAATTTGGCAGAGAAAAATTTATTGCCCTTATTATGTTGGGCTCAAATCAGATTAGTCAAATGAATTAATAAAAAATATTTAAAAAAAGTAGATTACAAATCCATTCGGGATTATGGTTTCTTTTCGACCACATCATACCTGGTATTTTCTTCATTCAGACAAACAAAAATCAATTTAATTTATCGATTAATTGAGTAAAACTCTAAAGTTTATACCTTTTTGTTGTTTATTGAGCCGACCATTTTATCTATTACGAG
Organism: Gastrolobium bilobum; assembly: GCF_033153095.1. Taxonomy (NCBI): domain Eukaryota; kingdom Viridiplantae; phylum Streptophyta; class Magnoliopsida; order Fabales; family Fabaceae; genus Gastrolobium; species Gastrolobium bilobum. The sequence continues at coordinate 231,747 of NW_026897833.1, read as the reverse complement.
TCACCAATAGGGACCAAGTAGAGCTAAAGTCTATGCTTGATCAAGTGGACAATCTTCTATCCATATAGAGCAAAAGCATAAAAAAAAAAGTTAAGGATATTCAAGTCCGTATGTTGTTCGTGCAGATTTCATCCACAAACTCCTATAATCACGGTGCGACATGTCCAAACCAAATATATGGATTTACCTTTGGGTGTCATTGTACGGTCCCTTTATCAGATATTGCACAAAATTAAACCTTAAGACTTCAGAATCTTAGATCACTGGGATGGAATATAGCATCTCAATCAGATAGTTGTATGGAAATTAGCATGTCACCCATGCAATAAGTGGCGGAGACAGAAATAAAACTCAGTTGGCGCTAAAAAATTCAACCATATAAAATTTAACTGATGCTAAGATTGTATTATTTATAAAAACTCAACTAATAGTAAGATTGTACCATAATTTTTTTTAAAAAAAATTATACCATTTAAAAAAATTAGCTGGTGCCAACACACCACATGAACAACGAAGTAGGCCACTTGATCTATCCCTTTTGTCACCTAAATCAAAATAATTCTCTATCTAACGGCTCACATTTCATCATGACTTACCCTCTCCTATCCTATATAAATAACCTAACCTTTGTATTCCTCAATTATCCAAACTAAACAACTCTTCAAAATGTCATTACTCATTTCTCTCAAAGTTTTCTTCATCTTCGCTGGTCTTGTGTTCATTGTGTTGGGACTTAATGTATTAGTTCGATTGATCAAAGAATTCTTGGTTATGCACGTGCCTCTCACGTGGAACTTGTGTCTCTCGTGCTTCAAGCCACCTTACCGCTTCCTCCTCCTAAATACCATTATCATCATCACCGTCGTCGCCTCCTCCATGTTCCACCGTTCTCATTCACCTCCGGTTTATGATCCTGTGCCTATAGAAGAAGGTCTAGAGCCTTCGTTGGACGTGCATGTGACGGTGAACGCAGTCCAAGAAGATGGATTATTAGAATCGCCTACAATGGAGGAAGTGTGGAATGAGATAACAAAGGGTCAAGAAATGGTAATGAAGAAGAAATCAGAGACGTTTAAGGAGAGGAGGAAGAGGATCGACCCCAATCATCCCATGGTATGTGCTGCGAGCTCGAGGAAAGAGACCTCACTTGATCAGAACGAGTTGAATCAGCGCGCCGAAGCTTTTATAAGAAAGTTCAATGAAGATTTAAAGTTACAAAAAGAACGGTCTCTGAATCGGTACATGAGATGATTCCTAGTTCATGATCTTTTGTATAATGAAAATATAACTAAGTTTACCATCTTTTTATTACCTCTCTCAATGTAAAATTTTAGATGAAATCAAATCGACGCGTTTGATATAAATTTTTTTCTCCATCTCCTCCACTCTTCCTCTCAACTTCCTATTGTTTTAGTCACTCCTATCTAACGCTTATAGAAAAGGTGATAAGTATAACATTTTCTGTAAAAATTATATATGGAATGATATTATTCTTCCGGAATTAGAAAATATCAAAAAAGTAAAAAAAAAAAAAAGTTAAAATAAAAATTAACTGGTATATGTAGGGCTAGTAATATAATATTTGCACGGGGTTTTCAAATTATTTCTTTTTATTAGTTTTTTTTTTTCATATTACCCTAGGGGATGGGATGGGTCCAATTCATGCCTTTTCTTCTTATTTAATTAGTTTTTCTTTTTTCGCCCTTATGTATTTAAATGAAAATGGGTTCATACTAGCTGCTCAAGTCTTGAAAATATTTAAAAAACACGGATATTCCGATAACATGAATGTGATGTTCAATTTGACATTTTTATTGGATTTGTTAATTGCATGCATGAAAATGTGCTTCTCACTCTCAAGTGTCTACCCTATTTTATGTTTGGTGGAAGACTGCAATGTTACACTGATTACTTTCTTAGCTTTTTTTTTTTAAATTGTTTTTCTTTTTATATTTATCCTTTTAGAAAACTAATTGTTTTTTAATTTTATCTTAATATTAATAAGTGATAGATAGTATAATAGAATAATATAAAATAATATTTTAATAAAAGTTAATTTAATTAAATTATTTTCTTTTGTTTATAATCGATACTATTTAATTAATAATTTTTATAAACTTTTATTCTACAATATTAAAATACATATAAATGGGTTTGGTGTTTGTCATTTTAAATGATATAAGTTATGTCATTTTAGGAGAGAAATAGACACAAAAAATAAAAATCATAGGAGAGAGAAAGTGGGTGATTTTTTTTAATTTAAATTTTAAATAAAAAAATTATTTTGTATCTATCTCTATCTTAAAATGACAAACATTTTTTCCCATATTAAAATTATCATGAACATAAGTGAGGAATTTATAGTTGATATGGAGTTCAACTTTTATCAACTGACTTTTTAATTTAAATATAAGTTTTGAAGTTGTAATAATCTCAAAGTCAAGCAAATAAATCATCTCCCGTTGGCATTTGGAGTCTCTTTCCATTTCGCTTACTATTTAAATAGATATACGCAGCTCATAAGAAATTTCGGTTGATTATTTCCTGGAACAAAGGTAAATATAATTTAATTTATATGTGGTGGAATTGGTGAAAGATATGTTTGTCTTAAAATAGAGTTTACAATTGACTCGGAAATACAGTATTTATAATTTTATATCAACAAACTTGACCATTCCTTTTTTCACCAAAAAAAAAAAAAAAAACTTGACCGCTCCTTTTTCTTTCCATTTATTATATTCAAATAAGAGCTTGAATAAAGTGCATTCCCCTCTGTCTACCAAAAAAAAAAAAGTGTATTCTCCTCTTTTTTATTTTTTTAACATCAATCTATACTCCTTCCTTTCCCAAATAACTATTTTACTTTGTGATCTTGACTACTTAGAAGATAACATGCAGGTATATTTGGATAGAGAAATGAATGCTTTAATTATTTTCTTTTTATTTGATAGCTATGTAAAATAATGAGGTAATATAAAATAGTTTCTTAAATATTTCTTTTATTTATTTTTAAATATTTTAAAGTTACTCTTATTAAACATTGCTCGATCCAAGAGGATCGGGATGGCCAACCAGTGGTATAATAATTCAAGCAACTCCAAACCATTTTTTCTCAAACCCATAACCTCTAACAGTCTTAAGTATTAGCTTTGTGTGTCAGATTTGAGAGAGTAAGGTGTTAATTCGAATATCTCATTGAGAAGAACTAACAAGTGTATTCTGTAACATCCTAATCCAGAGTTGACATGAGTTGACATACCAAACATAAATAAAATAACAGGCAGATAATTATATAGTCATCCATTATTATCAAACTGAAAGTCAATACATTACAAGATTGTCTTAGATACTTAAATTTCAAGTACACTATTTTTAAGTCACTCCGACTAAATATAAAGTTCACAATTATTGTTTAACATTGAGAACATCATCTAAGAAAATAGATCAAGCACTTCCGGGTCCACCGTCTTGCTCCTTTTTACCTGAAATGAAATCTCCAACAGGGGTGAGATGCGAATCTCAGTAAGTACCTAAAGAGACAACTCCTTATTCTAAACCAAGTTAACTCGACCAAATACCAAGTGGCATTCGAAAGTTCAGACATACATACCTGCAAAGTTAGACCATAAACATATACCTATGCTTTTCAAAACTATCATTTTATCATCAATTGTTAATGTGAAAACTACTCATTAAATAATAAATACATAAGTTGTATGGCCTTGGCCTCATATAATAATAATAAGCTGATATTTAAACTATGTAGCCTTGGCTACTATGATAAGCTGCTAAGTGTGCATTCTGTGCACTTGACCTTGGCAAATCTAATATATATATATATGGGTCCCTCTTTTCTCATGTTGTATGATAATTTTTTCTCCTACTATAGACATAAGATGTGATGGGTCCCACCTCCCATTAAAAAAAAAAAAAAGTTGTTGCACACATTTTGATGTATCACTAGTAGGAGAAAGAATTCTCCTATAACATGAGAATTCCTTTCCTATATATATATATATATATATATATATATATATATATATATATGAGTGTGCTTTCTGAGCATTTGGCCTTGTCCAATCTGCTAAATGTGTGTTCTGCGCACTAGTTGACCTGTATGTAAATTGAGTTCGAGATACGTGAAGTGTCTCTCATGGGTGTCAACTAAAACTATACTAGTCGTCATCTTAAAGCTACTATGTGAAATCTTATGTCCCCCCTGTGCTACTATATATGTACTTCATCTTATAATAATAACATAAGTTGTATCAATCATTCTTTTTGTAACATGTTATTACGGCTCTTAAGCTCCAGATAAGCTATCGCATCTGCATATAGCAGCTGCCTGTATCTAATAGTATCAATACTTATTCTCATAAACATGTATACATATATTTTGTAGCAATATAAACTTATAACTCATAGATAACAATAGCATTTCATGGCATTCAATATTACATGTTTTAAATAAAATAAAATTCGGATACTATTCACATGCACTGTTCATTTATACAAGTTCACTAGTTCACTGTTCATATATACGGTACTGTTCACTATTCACTGGTAATCGATTAATGTTCAATGATAATCGATTACTATTCGAGGTAATTGAATACTGTTCACTAGTAATCGATTAATTCTTCAAAGTTCATCAGGTAATTGTTTATTTTTGCCTGGTAATTCATTATTTGTTCGATAGAACCCAGATTTCGATCAGAATTCATCATATCTCATGAAATTACCATCTTTCTTCCTTAATAGTGGTTCAAATTCATCTATATGTGTTTTTAATACATCAGAAAAATAATTGTATAGTATAATACAAAATATTTTCATCATAAATTACCCCAAAATAGTTTTTCCCTTTCATGAAAAATAACCCACCAAAGCATAAACAATCATCATAATCGTCAAAATATGTTAAGATACAAAATAATCCACACAAAAGGATACTTGATTTTTGAAGCATGTCATCATAACCGAGTTTTCAAGGAAGAAGAAGAAGTGTTCTCTAAAAGGACTTAGTTGATAGTGATGTTAGTTTCTCAACCATACCTCTATTTCTTGAATTCTGAAGAGTATTTTCCCTTTCCTCTCCACCTTTGAAAACCTTCTGTTGTGGCTTAAGAATCAGTGATGATCCACAAGAGAAGAAGAATTGAAGAAAAGATGGAGATCGTGATATTTTAAGTGGAAAGTGAGAGTGGAAGACAAAAATAAATGGCTAGGTGAGTGACATGATGAGTGGGTCTGAATGTGAAAGAAAGGGGAAGTGGGAAGAAAAATCTGAAGTGGGTGGTGAGGCAAGATGCTCTATTTTCATTTTGGAATCTTACATAATCACTTTTGTGATTTGAAAGAAAGATTTTCCAAGATCTGTTTGAAGATATTGCACCCACAACCTTTCGATCCAAATCCCAAAAAATTTAGCTATTTTCAAGAGTGGAACCTATTGAGCTTTGTTCTACACGTTGAAATGATCATTTTGACTAGTCATTCGCCTTAAACAATGGTCAAACAAAGGAGATACAACCATTGAAAGTTTCAGGTATGATTTCTTGTGAAAGAATATTTTAGCGAAAAAAGAATATTTCCCAAGAATATTCCAGCAGAATAGAGAATTTTCTATAAGGGAATATTCTAATAGCCGGGTAATATTTTTGCAAGTTTCTGGCAATAGGGGTCCATCTTAAGGATTTGGGCACTCTCGATCTATTTTGACAAATTCTAACTCTACAGGGTGGTTGATGAAAGTTAAAGGCTTTGTTTAACTTTATGAATTCTGTGAACTCCAAAGTGCACTCTTTATAACTTTTATCTAATTAAAAATAGCTAAACATAGTTCCTATGAAATTATAAAGCTGCAATCATTTAATGTTACTTAATTTCATAGTTGGAAATTATGTGTTCAATTTGGTATAAAAGAGCATTAAATATTCTACACTGTATTAAGTGATTTTGTATCTACCATAAAAAATGTGGATGAATAGCAATGAAACAAATATGAAGATTTTTGTAGAGATTATTTGCTAAACTCTCTAAATCATCGTCTAGCTATAACTTATAGTGAGTATAAGAAAATGAAATACATATGGGATCACTTGAATGTTGAGTTCCAAAACCAAGAGGAGTTCTCCAAAACTCTTCTAGTAGAGAATTTATTTGAATTTAACTTTAATATGAATTCAAGCATCACCTCTCATGATGCGAACCTCACCGAGAACAACGAAACCCAACAACAAATAAGGACTCAAGGACCATTTCTACTTTAGGTTTAAGGTGAAAAGATCGTGCCCCGTTACCTATAAATAGTTAAGAACCTTGGTATAATCGAAGATGCCACAAATGGTGGTGGAAATCTGTTTGATAAGTCGTAGGGTGAATGCCACAGAAGAACTCCAATAAGTTCGATAATTGTTCAAAGAACCAAAGAGAAAGCTCTCGAAATTATGAATAGAATATGTCCTCATTCTCATTGATAGTTTTCCTATAAATAGGTCAATTACAAACGAAAATACAAATCAAATCCTAATATAAACTAAATCAGAAATAAATTACGAAGATAAGGAAATATCGTAACACGATTCAAATCCTATTAAAAGCAAACATAAAGCTAAGGATATCTATCTTCTAAAAATAAGGAAAGTTTCTAAAGATAAGAATTGTTGATTATAAACTAATCAAAATTAAAACTCTTAAAAATAAGGAAACTATTATAGTTAAATAAATCTAATAATTAAGTGAAGATAGTGATAGGAATCTTGCAACTAATTAAATTCAAAACACATTCCAAATCTTATCTTCCAAAATATGCCAAATATTTTGAAGCCAAAATTCTTGATCGTGGGTCAAGCTTAAGATGCCACAAATTTGATTTAAACTAGATTTCTTGAATCATCTAATTGAATGCTTCGTTGAATTATTTTTCTGTAGCTATCATAATTTGACAAAATGAAATTTGGATTGCACCCGTTAATACTGTTCCTAGATTCATATCATCTCAGTTATTTAAACCTGACAACAAAATGAACAAACTAAAAAAATGATAAATATGATATGTTTTATAATCTTTTTGTCTGTCTTGTGTTGAGTAAGTTACCTACTGAACGAAATTCCTTCAAGACTGAAATGTACAGATTGAAAGAATAGATTGGATTGGATGAATCAAAGATATATATTCATTTGAGGATCAAAACTATTCTAAGAAGAGTTTGGAACAAGTAGGACAACAAAAGTCAGTTGTAAACTTAGTTTCATATTCCAATAAACCTCAGAAGAAGTCCAAGTCAGAAATAGTGAACTCACTTCACAATTAGAGGCCAAAAAGACTATCTTCAAAAAGAAGAAGAAGGACAAGTACCATGACTGTGAAAAGTGGGGCCACTGGCAATATAGTGTAAGCAAACAAATAAGCCAAAAAATGAAACATCACAAAATGAGGCTAATATATTAACTAATGAACATGAGTCTCAAGCCTTCATTGGAATGATGAAGAATGAAAAGGCTGGTGTCTCTTCTGAGTGGTAGTTGGATAACGAAGCTACTTGTCATGCTACAAATAACAAGAATTTACTCATTTAGGTCATAAAAGTAAAAACTCCATGGAAAATTGCAATGGTGGTGAGAAAGATGTGACTCGTGCTAGAACTGCAAATTTGATAACTCTAAAATATGTCGATGAATACCTTTACTTAAAAAGAATTTGATGAGTTTGTTTGATAAGCTAATATGACTTTCTCAATTATGAGTTTATGAAGAAAGGAAAAAAGAAGGAACACAATAGCTAAGACAACATGTTGGAAAAGATAAACAAAAAGTTACAAGGAAAAGGAGTCTATTTGTTGATTTTTGCTGTTGTTGGAAGCAAGAAGGAGGTGAGATTCTAAACCCAATAGAAACCAACATGAAATATGAAGCTAGCAAACTAGTTTTTTCGTTTCAAAATTTTTAAAACCACAAATTATTTGTAATAGAAACCAAACAAGCCACACAAACATATATCGGGGCATGTCCTTTTAGACCTATGAAAGTAGGTTAAGCTTTCGTCTCTTTTTCAATTTTTTTTTACGATCTAGTGTTTCATTTTAATATCATAGTCATTCATTAATAGATGAACCGTTATTAAAATGATCATTTTTTTCTTTTTCATTTTATGACTTTGTTATTAAAATTATGACTATTCATATATGAATAAATGACAAAGAATTCTCACATGATATAAAATGAAAGATGAGAGAATCTATAGACTCGTAATATTTCCTAATACATATATCTTTATATGAACAAAATAAACATTTTACTTTAGTCTAAATTGATGATGTTATTATTACTAGGTTTTCCCAAGGCTACTGTTAAGGAATATCTCTACCAAACATGACCATTGTCAGAGGATTTTAACCATGCATTTTGAATTACATAGCCTTCCTTTAGCCTATTTAAACAACCTGCACTGGTAATTTTGACCGTGTCTATAATGGTACAATTGGTTATACACAGAAGATATTAAAGAAGAAGATGATTAATATAGAGAAGTAAAGGGAAGATTAAAGAGTAAGAGGGATGGAAAGAGAGAGTAAGAGTTGTCTTGCAATTTTCTGATATCTTTTTCATTACTCATGTTCTCTATTTAACATAAAGTGACACCACATTTTCCTTAACAAACTAACGAAAAATTAACATCAACATCAACAACACCTTTATCCCAAACTAATTGGGGTAAGTGGTAAATGAACTCAAATGAAAGGTACGAAGAGATAAAAATAAAAATAAAAATAAATAATATATATATATATATATAAAAATAAGATTACTCAAATAAAATATAGAAAATGCTAGCAAATTATAAAGAAGATTCTAGTAGCTTATAAGGAATGCACAATACTTAGGTTACTACATTCTATCCCTCTTCAAACCAACCTCGTCCTTGAGGTTGAATTTCTTTACCAACTGGATCAAAGATGATACATTGAACAACAATGCAGGGATGTATGAGTGTACAACACAGATAAGAAAACTTTGCACCTCCAAACCATTCTAAGGTAGAGTTATATGCCAGTTCAGTTCAAATAGAAATAACATGTTCAGCCAGTATTTCAAATTTTATCTCCCCAAGGTATTCCATTTTCCTATCTCATAGTTTGGTTGACTAGAATAAATTATGAATCTCACAAGGCTTGTTTTTCTAGTTACATCCATAGATTTGAATGCAGTAAGGCAAATGATAAATGTATATTTCAAACTTTGAATTTCATAAGCTTGTGATCTATGTTTGGCTTCATTCCATGACTTTTTTTTTCGAGTATTTAATGACAAGTTATCCACCTTCCATGTTCATATTAATCAAGAGGCCCCAACATCCTAGTCTTGTTATAGGTTCATGGTTTTTGATCAGCTCAAACTCATCTCCTAGTTTGTTGGAGTGCTCAAGCCTAAATTTACAAGGATGCAAGCTCAAGATGTTAGTTGCCCTGTCTTTTTGCATTTCAAATGTGAGTAAAGGCAACAACAAAAATGACACTCCATGTTGCATGCACAAAGGAATTGGTTCAACAACTTTCTCTAAGAACTCTTTGCTCAAGTAAAGAGATTTGCAATTACAATCTTGCATAAATACTTTAATATGGATGGTAACTCCTCAGGGTCTTCTTGTCATTTAACACCTACAGATTAAAGTCTGAGCTCAGCAAACTTATCAAGAACTGCATGAACCTTGTTATTGACATCCTCTTTGCAGTTACAAACGGGGAATACCTGCTTAGGAGTCCCTTTGTTAACCTGATGCCAATGCCAATTTCCATCAAAATCCATGTAGGTTAGAGCATTCTAAATTACAGCCATAGGAGCTTTGGCTACTAGAAGGTTAATGTGCTCTTTCTCAACACCTTTAGCGGACACCTAGATCAAATTTATATTAATACTTAGCTCATTCAAGGTGAGAGTCTCAGTTTCTTCACTACAAATGATGACCATGATGTATTCATCACACAATTTTGTGGCGGCATATGCATCTATAACATTGAATGGATTAACCAAAAGAAATATGTCATCATTCTAAGAAAGAGCACGAGCAATTGATTGCATCATTCTTTGAGAAACATGCACAAACTTTGCATACTCTTCCAAAGTTCTCTTAGTATTAGAAACTTCTCTTAAAATATCTATATCTATTAAGAGAGTAGATTTTCCTTAGCCAATTGCTCTAGCAACAACCATCTTTTGCCCAGGTTTAAACTGCTTCGTAGTTGAAGAAAATCAAATATTTTCACTAGATAAATCGTCAGCTACCAATTGCAGAGATATAAGGAACCATAAGTTTTCACGTTCCATTGTAAAAAGAGCTAATTCAAGGCACTCGTGACAGTTCCTTAAAGGGAAAATCTTCTACGGGTAGTTGATGCATATATGTCAAGTTTATGAGTATTCCTCTCCTAGAATAATACAAATAATTTTCTAATATATGAAACATAGCTGAAACAACCCAAATAGAAGCATAGTGATAACTATAAGTTACTAATAGTTGAATTTTTTTTTGAAAGCGGTAAGCTTTGATCCCCTCAAAGTGATCAAATTCGCTCCCTGTTCAATCAAACTTCCATCAATACAAGAATTTATCATGCCCTTGAGTGTATATGTGCCTGTGTATATGGCCTTTGTATGTTCATATACCCAATTATCTGTGAGCACTTTAAAGACAAAGGATAATTACTAACATCTTTTTCTGACATCTTTTTCATTACTCATGCTCTCTATTTAACATAAAGTGACACCAAATTTGCCTTAACAGACTAACGAAAAATAATAAAGAAAATTACTCAAATAAAATATAGAAAATCCTAGCAAATTATAAAGAAGATTCTAGTAGCTTACATCAAATGTGTAATACTTGGGTTACTATATTCCATCCCTCTTTAAACCAACCTCGTCCTTGAGGTTGAGTTGCTTTACTAACCAGATCAAAGATGATACATTGAGCAATAATGCAGGGACATATGAGTGTACAACACAGATAGAAAAACTTTGCACCACTAAACCATTCAAAGCTAGAGTCATATGCCAATTCAATTACAATAGAAATAACATGTTCAGCTAGTATTTCAAATTTTATTTCCCCAAGGCATTCTATTTTCCTATCTCACAGTTTGGTTGACTAGAATGAGTTATGAATCTGGCAAGGCTTGCTTTTCTGGTTGCATCCATAAATTTGAATGCTATAAGGCAAATGATAAATGCATATTTCAAACTTTGAATTTCTTAAGCCTGTGATCTATGTTTGGCTTCATTCCATGACTTTTTTTTCCAGTATTGAATGACAAGTTGTCCAACTTCCATGTGTATATCAATCAAGAGGCCCCAACATCCTAGTCTTGTTAGAGGTTTACGGTTTATGATCAGCTCAAACTCATCTCCTAGTTTGTTGGAGCGCTCAGGCCTAAATTCACAAGGATGCACGCTCAAGATGTCAGCTGCCCTGTCTTTCTGCATTTCACATGTAAGTAAAGGCAACAACAAAAAGGACACTCCAGGTTGCATGCACAAAGGAATTGGTTCAACAACTTTCTCTAAGAACTATTTGCACAAGTAAGGAGATTTGCAATTTCAACCTTGCATAAATACTTTAATATGGATGGTAACTCCTCATGGTATTCTTGTCGTTTAACACCTACAGATTGAAGTTTGAGCTCAGCAAACTTATCAAGCACTACATGAACCTTGTTATTGACATCCTCTTTGCAGTTGCAAAGGGGGAATACCTGCTTAGGGTTCCCTTTGTTAACTTGATGCTAATGCCAATTTCCATCGAAATCCATGTAGGTTAGAGCATTCTAAATTACAGTCTTAGGAGCTCTGGCTACTAGAAGGATAATGTGCTCTTTCTCAACACCTTTAGCGGACACCTAGATCAAGTTTATATCAATACTTAGCTCATTCGAGGTGAGAGTCTCAATTTCATCACTACAAATGATGACCATGATGTATTCATCACACAATTTTGTGGCAGCAGATGCATCTATAATATTGAATGGATCAACCAAAATAAATATGTCATCATTCTGAGAAAGAGCATGAGCAATTGATTGTATCCTTCTTTGAGAAACATGTGCAAACTTTGCACACTCTTCCAAAGTTCTTTTAGTATTAGGAACTTCTCTTAAAATATTGGTTAATGGAGTAGATTTTCCTAAGCCAATTGCTCTAGCAACAACCATCTTTTGCTTAGGGTGAAACTGCTTCATAATTGAAGAAAACCAAATATTTGCACTAGATAAAACGTCAACTACCAATTGCAAAAATACAAGGAACCATAAGGTTTCACGTTCCATTGTAAAAAGAGCTAATTAAAGGCACTATTGTGGAAGTTCCTTAAAGGGAAAATCTTCTACGGATAGTTAATGCATATATGTTAAGTTTATGAGTATTCCTCCCTTGAATAAGGCAAATAATTTTCTAATATATGAAACATAGTTGAAAACAACCCAAATAGAAGCATAATGATAACTAAGTAAGCTACTAATAGTTGCAAAAAAGAAAAAAATTGAAAGCAATCAGCTCTGATCTCCTCAAAGTGATCAAATTCACTCCCTGTTCAATCAAACTTCCATCAATACAAGAATTTATCATGCCCTTAATTGTATCTGTGTCCGTGCATACGGCCTCTGTATGTTCATATGCCCAATTATCTGTGAGCACTTTGAAGAAAAAAGGTAATTACTAATATTTGTTTGTTGAGAGAGTAAACTTCATTCATTCCAACATCAAGCAAAAGAGTAGTAAATGTCATTCCATTTCTAGACATCTCATATATTACCAACAAAGTTTGTTTTAGATTTGTAAACACAAACGAGCTGTTAGTGTTGCCATTAAGAGCCCGTTTGGATGAGCTTTTTCTCTCTCCAAAACCTGTTTTTTCTCTAAAAAAAGCTGCACTTGAAGTTCATTTGGATGTCTGATTTAAAAAAGCAGAAGTCACAAAAAAAAAGTTAAAATCCAACTTTTTTTAAGCTAAATTTTTTAGCTTCTATAAAAAGTAGAAGTCAAAAATCAAATATTTTTTATGAAAATATAAATAACTTTAACTCTTGTGAAAAACATTTCTAAAGTATGGAAGAGATAAGTGCCAAAACAAATGATGTGAGAGAATTGTACAATTTTTTTTTAATATAATGATAAAAAATTGTGATATTAATGATTACGTGCAAATTAATTCAATAGTACTATTTATTTTATGAATATAAGGATCCGATGGAAGGTTTTAAAAAGTTTTATCACTTTGTTCTAATTTATAATCTTTACAACAAATTAAATTTGGGTAAACTTCGAACTCAAAAAATAAGGAGGAGAGGGGGGCGGGAGTTCAGAAAGTAATTTTTTTTTTGTAGGAAATTATTTGTTTCCGAACATATTTTTTTTCCTTCTCCCTTGGTAAGGGGATAAATAAATTTTGTAACCTAGAGAGTTTCCCATTTCTTTCACTCTTTCTAAATAATGATTTTGTTTATATATATATAGAGAGGATGCATTACAAAAATATTTACTTATTGAGTTTATCGTTTCTCTTATCACATGAGATAAAATTACTTTCAGCAACTTTAAAATTATGTTATTTTGAGAGTTGGAACAATTAATAGAGTATGTTTTAATAAAATTTATATAACAAAAAAACAAATAAATTTTTTTAAAATATTCTTCATTAAAAATGACGTAATTTTAGGATTGCAGGAAATAATTTTTATCTCCTATTTTCCCTTACTTATTATTTTACTCTTATTACCTTTTATAAACAAACTTGATTTGGAAACTCTTAACTCCTATGACCTTTGGTACAAAGTAAAAAAAAAAAAATCAATGAAAAAAAGACAAAAAAACGCGATATATATTTTATAACCTGAGACATTTAAGACTGATGGTAATTTTAAGTGTTGCCTACAGATATACATACCCCTTAAACATATATTCAAATTGGGCCACGTTTTAATATTTCCTCTTGGTCCATAAACTGATGCTAATCCCATATCTAATTGGGCTACCAAAAATTCATAGCGCGGACAGTTACATCTCTCAAGCAATGGATTGCAGGAATTTTTTTTTTTAAATTTACTTATAGCTTGATAATTGAGTACATGGATTGATATATTTTTCGAAGAACCTTATAAGCTAACTCAAAGGACATAAGTTTGTTATAAAAATATAATAATAATAATAAAAAATCGACCGAAATTTAATTCAGGAAAAATAAGAACATAATGAAATGCGAAATGAATTGACATGTAATTGTCTCAGGATAAATAAATGCTATTAACATTGTAGGGTAGAGTCATTATTTATTATGTTTCAAATAATATTTAAATTTTTATATATTTATTTATTCTTTTCTTATTTTTTATTTAATTTCATAAACAAATCTAATTCTAATTAATTTAGGATGAAATTAAAGTTAATATGTAACTAAGCATTTGCTCAATTATTTATTACAATCTATGGACCCAAATGGGAATAGTAGATTAACTATGTAGCAATCACCATTCAAAGGGTCGATCACAATGACCAAGTTTTATCTTTCAAATAACGTTTCTTCCTACCACAAGAGACCTTGCTGCTTTTTTTTTTTTTTTTTTTTTTTATCGTACTTTGATCAGATAATTTACAAATTTGCTCAATAGATTTGAAGGTTATGACCTTCTCAAGGTGATGACCCTACTTCATAAATCTAAAGTTTTAATTTTTGTTTTTTCCTTGTCGTATAAATAATTATTTCAATACAAAAGTTTAAACCACTGAATAAAGACAAATTAGAGAAATTGAAAGACAATCTTTTCATGTATATAAAAAAAATGTTAGGTTTGTGATAAAATTATAAAAAAAAATAAAAAATAAAATATAACAACATGGGGAAAAAATGCAGAGGACTGCCATCGAAAGATTTAGGCAGTAGTCTTCATCAGTGAAACAACCAAAAGAGAAATCAAATTCCTACCAAGAGAAAGAGACCACACAAAAAGACTATCAAAGCATCATGGTAGGGTTTCAATTATGTATAGTTTACCATTTTTTATTCATTATTACATTCCATTCAAATCTAGCATTGAAAGAATGAGCTGGGATCAATGTTTAATTATAACCTATTAATCCAAATAGAACAAGTTGATAGTGTCTTGTCACTAAGCAATAATGCACAATAATATTCATCTTAATTGTGTAATCATTAAATTTTTAGTTTCTATAGGAACTATTTACGATTGAATAGTTCAAATTTTATTGAGGAACCCCAAAATTCATATTCATTAAAAATAAGTGGAGAAGTGATTCTGGCTGGTGTAGTGTAGGGTATAAGATTAGGAATGTAAATAAGCTAAGCTAGTCTAGGCTTTGACTTAAATAGGTTAAACATATACAAAAAAAAATTATTTGGCCTGGCCTGTTGATCTGTGTAGGTCCAAATTACAAGTCTGGTTTGACCTATATTTAAAAAACAAAAGTCTTGGCCTAGGCCTGTGTCCTGTTTAAATCTATTAAATATTCAATAATTAAAAAAATATATAGTATTTTATTATTTAAAATTATTAAAATAATATTTTATTTATTTTATTTAAAATAAATAATATAATATAGGTCGACCTATAGGCTAATAGGCACATATACAAAAAAACGCCTAAAAAAGTTCTATTTAACTATTTATAATAAGATAAATTTGACTTAATATAGGTTAAATTATAGGTTCTTATAGACCGGTGTAGTACATTTATATCACTCTGACAAAAAAATGTAGACCTGCAATAGATAAAATAATAATAATAAAGTTAGTTCAAAATAGTTAGGTCAGGTTAGGTTAAGAAATATCTATTATTATTTTTTAAATAGTAATTGGTGATTTCACATGAATGTATTCCAAGAAGAACAACAAAATAGTCAACAATTATTTTGTATAAATTGTATTGTTGAGGAGGTTGCAAAATAGTGTGAAAAAGAAGAGGGAAAAATGAAAGAGCATTGAGATTTGAGCATTTGCTTTTGCTTATTAGTTATTTGGTTTCCAACTGCTACACGTCGATGCCGTAAGCAGTGCAGCAATAATAACATGTGGGAGCCCACACGCAAACCCTTTTCTCTCTCGTGGACTGCACCGCACCAGATTCATCTCATGCAATCCATTCTATACAAAACCATAAGGGACTCCCCCCTTCCCTCGTAGCATTTCAATTTCAATCGTCTTTCGGTTCTTGTAAGTCTCTCTTTCCTTTCTTCTCTCTATCTTTTTTTTTTTTCTTCTTCCAAATTTATGTTTATATGTTGTTAATTATTCACTGCTTTCTCTTTATTATTGGTTTTAGGTTTATCGATTTTGGGAATTTAGGATTTGGGAATTGGATTTTGTTTGAGATGGGTTTTTTTTTTCATGCCTAACTGTTTCTCATGCTGATTTGTTTGTTTTCGTCAATGTTTATGTCCCCCTTCTTGTGCTGTTTATTGTTTGCTGAGAAATTTGAAGAAAATTCCAGAAACCTAGAACTCTTTAAAGTTTTATTTTTTTTAAATACCCATTTTGCATTCGTTTTCAATTTCAAAAGAGAAATTACAGAAATACATGTTTGGTTGACTATCTTGAATCACTTCTTGTTTATCTGATAGAAAGTTAGGATTTTTAGAATTTTTCTTCTGTTGGGTCTTTATTTCAGTAGTCAACTTTGAATATGTAACTCATCTAGTACACCGCTTTGTAACTTTTGTTTGCATTTTGATGTGTGATGTGATGAAATAATGGTATTAGTTCTTGGATTCCACTTGTGGTGTTGTGATCTTAGCAGTAGTTAACTTACTGGCTATGTTTTGAGTTATGGTGTGTATTTTTTTCCAGTGAAGAAGGACCCTTCTCTTTGCGCGTGTCCCGTTCTCTTCTCCAATCCTCCACCGTCACGAAAACCACTGTGTAATCTAATCTGAATACAGTGTATCCATATACTCATCTGAATACAGTGTATTCATATACTCATTAGTAGTACTATGGAGGTTAAGCTATGGAATGACAAGCGGGAGAGAGAAATGTATGACAACTTTGCTGAGCTCTACGCTATTATAAAGGCCACTGAGAGACTTGAGAAAGCTTATGTTAGAGACATAATCTCACCTCAGGAATATGAGCTAGAGTGCCAGAAGCTAATAGCTCATTTCAAAACCTTAGCTTCCACCCTCAAAGACACTGTGCCTAGCATTGAGCGTTTTGCAGACACTTACAAGATGGAGTGCCCATCAGCAATTAATCGCCTTGTGATTTCTGGCGTGCCTGCTACCGTGGAGCACCGGGCGGCTGCTGCGGCCTCTTCATCCACATCAGCTGCCATTGTGGCTGAGTGTGTGCAGAATTTCATTACAGCAATGGATTCCTTGAAACTTAACATGGTGGCTGTGGATCAGGTGCACCCTTTGCTCTCTGACCTTAATGCTTCACTCAATAAGTTGACAATTCTGCCACCTGATTTTGAGGGGAAAACAAAAATGAAGGAATGGATTGCAAGGTTAGCTAAGATGGGTGCAGCTGATGAGTTGACAGAACAACAGGCTCGGCAGCTTCACTTTGATCTTGAGTCTTCTTACAATTCCTTTATGGCAGCTCTGCCTAATGCTGGTACATGATTGAGTGGTGGTGTTTGTAAATTGAATCCGAATTTCCATTTTTCCCACCTTTGGTTACTGATCTTGTTGATTGGAAAGGAATTTTCTATTTGGTGACAGCTTATGCATTTTTAAGGCTGGATCCTGGATATTTACATATTATGGCTTTGTGCTGATCAGTAAAGCTTTATTTTATATTGTTTTGTTTGAGCTTCTCTGTACTAGCAAGGGTGAAAATCTTACAGAAACGTGAGTTTTTACAGTGGTTTGTCTTTGTCTCTCTTTTATATTACTTGATGTAGTTCAAAGATTCAAGAAAAATGTGGGGTTGTTTGTACCTGATATAAGTAATATATTAAAAGGAAAAGTCAGTTAGCTAGAATTGGTTTTGCTAAAATACAAGTCAAGACGAGATGGTGTGCTTATTCATGGGAAATTATAGTTTACTACTATGTGATTTATTTTTAAAAAAAGAACGGTCAGTTTACAATTTTTTTTTACAAATTACACTAAGCATAATTAGTCATATATTATTGATTGAAGTATGATTGGTCATATTTAGTGTAGTTTGTAAGAGTTTGTAAATATAATCTTTTTCATTTTAAAATTACTCTACCTGCAGTATAAAAATTGACTTTGGTTTATAATCCGTTATAACAAAACATTTTGTGATATTTTTTTATCCATTTTAAACTTCAGATAGAAATTGACTTAAACTACGACAAGAATTGTATTATTTATAATTAAAAAATTGAATTGAACTATGATCTGAATTTGTTCATGAACCAAATTGGTGTTTAAAGAATCAATTGATGAACCGAATTACTAGTTTTAGAAACAAGTTTAAGAACCGAACTTTATTTCTTTAATTTTTTGTTTATTTTTTTTTTTTTTCAAAATAAATTCGACCCGAATTGATTTCAAAACAAATCGAATAGTTTTTGAATCGAACTGAGCCGAACCGAATTGGTTTTGAAGCGAGCCGAATCGGTGTGGGGTAAAAAAAATCTTTAGTTTTTTGAACCGAATTGGTTTAAACGAGTTTGGTTCAGTTCTTTAAAAAATTTAATTCAATTCGACTCTTGCATATCTCTACTTGTTATAATAGATACGTGGAACTTATCATTCTTATTGAGTACTACAAATCATTACTGCCCAACGTTTTGGCTCTACACACGTTATGGGTGTGGCAAGCACAAATGTGAACCAATCACTTTCTTCAATTTTAAGGAATTGCGTCAATCCAACAATAATAGGGAAGGATTCTATTTAAATAATAAGTTTTATATAAAATTTTAACTTTTTACTTTTGTGAATCTAACAATTATAATTTATTGGTTCACATTTATTAATTAATTATTAATTTTCAATAAATTATAATCGTTAGATTCACGGATATCAGCGATTAAGATTTGGTGTAAGATTTATTATTTTTACATCAGTATAAGTTGATCACATTTAGGAGTGTTCGCGGTCTGGATTAGATCTATTTTGAAAGCAAAAATCATCTGATCCAATCCTTCGGTTTGATCAAGTAATCATCCATTCAGTTGAATTTTTTTTCAAATCCAATCCGATCCAATTCAATCTAATCTAATTTTTTTCGATTTGAATTGGATCGGTTTTTTGAAAAATTAAAATTTATTTCATGATTATTGTGCAAATAACATATTTTTTGTATATATTGGCTTTGTCAATTTTTTTTTTTAAATACAAAAGCATCTGTAAACAATATATAGTTTTTTTTTGGACAATAAGATATGAAACTCTACACAAATGAAATTCTGCTAATAAAATGTGGCTAAATTTTTTCTTGAATTTAGTTGATGAGACGTGGCTAGATTTTTTTCGAATCTTCGAGATGCCTGCCTAAGGCATAAGCTTGCCAGACATTAGGCTTTGCCACAAAATTTTGTGAGAAAGGTTGGATTAACATTATTTTTAACTCCTAAATGATAGGTGATATAATTTAGTCCTCCGATAATAATATTTAGTTTATCAATAACGAAAAGTCATATTAAAATTATTATTTTGTGCACAAACCAAAAGATTGAAATATTAAATTGATATTATTCCTTATGTTTAAGGAGCTAAATTGATATCAACTACTTATAATTGATGACTGAATTAGTGTCATTTTTCAATTATTGATGGACTGAATTGATGACAATTTTTTTAATGGACTAAAATTGATGTTAATTTTTATCTTTTAGAAACTAAATTGATATGACCAAATTGATGTTAACACAAGTTTTAAGCGATGAAAATGATATTTTAGCATGGACGAAAGAAAAGATATAATGATATTGCAACATAATAATTACATGGGAAGAAAAAAGAGAAGACTCCTAGTGGATGAATGTTACTTAATTCACACAACATTATCCCAGCTGAGAAGAATACCTACGGTTGCTGCTTGCTTAGTTTGGGCAGCGAGTAGAGGTGGGTTTTTTTTTTATTTAAATTTTCCGTTATGTGATAACTATTATAATGGATGAGGAATTTATACTATTGTTCTAACTTTTTTTTTTTTTTTTTGTGGCTATATAACGCTACTATATCAAGAATACTATGGATAATTGTCATGCTACTCCAGATTAATCTTGTACCTCTAGGCTCTAGGTTATATTGAAGTTATGAAATCCAAAAAATAAAATAAAAAATCACTATGGCTATTGAACATGTATAACATCCGGCGCTCAAAATATTATTTGGAAATCCATTAAAAAATTTCTAACTTATTTTTAAAATATATAAGCTAATGTTTGACCCCAGAATAAAATTAGTATTTAGACCCTTAAGATGATGTATCTGACTAACATGAAATTTCTTAATCACATAACCTGGCTTTCCCCTCTATCACTGGAAACATTTGGTGCAGCATCAAAACATCCTTTAAATGCATGCCAACAAATATCTGTAAAATGCGTCAAGAGATTTGAAGCTTTAGAGTTATAATAATAAATATATGGGAAAAGTTTTTTTTTTTTTTCAACTGTAAATAAAGTTATCTCCTATAATCTTAAAATGACATCATCTTGGGATTTAGGAGGAAAAAAAAAATAACGAGTATTTTAAAAAATTTACTTTCATCTTCTATTATGAATTTTATTAAAATATTGTACATTTTTTTTACCAAACCTCAAAATTACATCCCAAACCCTAAATATATACTACACAATATTTATTGATTTAATTCTAAAATCATACCATTTTATTTTTATGTTTATTTTTTAAATTCAAAAGAGTGATATCCCTGTAGGCTGATCGAATTCTTTTGGATACTATATATTACCCATCCATGCAATGATTGAATGGTTGAAGAACTTGATATTCAATCATGGGGTAGGAACAATTAAGAATAGAAGAAAAAGAAGAAAAAGAAGAAAGCTAATTCAAATGTGTATCCGTTCCAAAAATGTGTCAACCTGTTATTACAACATTGTCAAGTTCATGTTTCCTGTTCTTCTCTTCCTATTACAATTCTATGGGAATCCAAAACCAAAAAATCAGAATAACTTTGTTTTATTCTATGGATCCTTTGGTTCAGCAAGGTCACATGCTAGAAGAACTTCAGATAAGCCATTCTGAATGTTTCTTCATACGAAATTCATGACTGTTTTCACCTGTCCAAGGTATAATTATGATCATTTTAGAATGCATAATCACCTGAGGATGCAATGTTCTCAACAAGGGACTTCTATGTCTCATTTCTTCATGTTAACAAATGAGGTAAAAGTGATGTCAAGAGAGGAAATAGGAGCACAACAATGAGGACAATAACAAGAATTATGGCATAACATGTCCATTTTCTTGAGCTCTTTTGATAATCTCTAGCTTCATGAAGTTGTTCTGTGCCTCTTCTTACAAAAGAACTAGCATGTGCAACATGACTCTCTATGTTATTAAGTTGTTGACCTTGAGACTCTACCAAAGCTGCCATGTCCAAAAACACTTGATGAAGTTCAATCAAGTTTTTCTCTATTTCCTTAACAGCATCATGTCTTTCTTGAATTTCTGATATGGTATCCATTATCTGACCCCTACCCTGTTCTTGAATTGCTCTCTGAAGAAAACTTTCACTTTCTCCACTTGATATCAAATTCTCTATAGTTTCTTCATCTGCTTTCTCTCCTGTTATTGTGAAATACCTTCTTTCTATTGTTTCCTTATACTCAAGTTGCATTCTTGCTCTTAACCCTTGAAAATCATCCATCATATCCTTGAGTTTCTTTCCCAAGCCACTAACCACAGAAGTTCTGGTTCTATCTGCTGAAGAACCTGGACCACACCCTGGAAGGTTTCTATTTGCTGCATTAGAACGTTCTAAAGCTTCAAGCTTTCCTTTGATGATTTTGACACGTTTTAGAACCTGCTCAACATCTTTATCCATTCTGGCTCGAAGTTCTTTCATTGTTTTAGCATTGTGAACAATTTTGCTCTCTTCATTAGCCTCTTGCAATTGTCTATAGAGCTTTTCAACTGCTCTCATTTCTTCTTTTACATTCTCCACATCTTCAAAGAATTTATCAAGATTGATGCCTTCCTTCCCAGCCTCCACATCATCAAGGTATGATTGCTGCTTCAAGTCACTGTATTTTTTGAAGGAGCTTGAGAATAGGTCGTTCATTTTTGCAGATTTAATGAACAATGACTAACCCTTCTTTGTGTTTATTTTGTTTTTGGTTTTTTCTTTGTTAAGTGGTCTATTGTGTACTTGGTAAATCCAGTAACTGAAAGCTCATAAGAACATAGATAATTGTCTTCTAACAAAGTTGTGTATGTTCCTTTCTGTGACAAAATCTTGAGGGGTTTGTGCCCTTATCCTCCTCTGGATTATGATCAGTTAACTAAAGGGTAGGAAGCTAGAAGGTGGCAAAAACAAGTAATTGTCACCAACGAAAGGTTCTGAGGAGAAAAGTTTTTTTTTTTTCTTCTTCTTGTGGTGGTACTCTAGAGGCTTATGGTAACTATGAAACAAGGACCAGCCAAATTGACTTGATACTAATGAGAAAAAAAAGGGTGTTTAGAAGTTTGATACACCACTAGTTCCTCATATATTATTAACAAATGGCATTGCTGTTTCTAAATGTACTCAAGTTGGTTTATGACTTGGTCATCTTTTTTTTCTGTCCTCTCAATCAACCCTTTTGCTCTTTTATTTTTAGGAGTATTTGAGCTGAAATTATAGTTTTTTTAAATAGAAGTTCCCATCTCAATACCATTTTAAGTTAAATAGATTTTGCTTTCTCCCAACGAAGAATTTTAGCTAGAATCAAGCATGTTATGGATAACTTTCCATTGTTGAGTCATTCTATTTATGCATTTCTTAATTTTTATTTACAAAGTTTAATCATTGATTTAAGTGAATTTAGTATTATATAAGCGATACAAATTTTTGTTGAGGATAAATTATATTGCTTTATACATAAACATCAAATAAGAAATACTTTTTGAGGTTATAAAAAAAATTAAAATTGAGTAAGACTACATTGACTTTTCATTCAAATCAGCCGTTTGCACTGAGTACGAAATCATAGCATCAAATTCTAATTCCGCCAAAAAAAGAGAAGGCTCGAGAAATCGGAGCATCGTATCTCTTGTATTAGATTTGTGTTTTATTTATCAAAAAATATATATTGTGTTTTACAATAACAACTACCAAAAATTCATTATTCATGTCTTGTACGGGTATTTTTAAATTCAAGTAAAATTGAAAAATATTTAAGAAAATATGCAAATGTATAAGGGAATATATATGATTAGTTTGAAGTAAAATACAAAATTATAAGTAAAATAAAAAAGTATCATAAATATATAAATATATATTAAAAATATTTAAAATTAAAAAGATAATGTGCGTAATTAATTTGAAAAAAATTTAAATTTAAAATTTGAAAAAGAGAAGTTAAGAATTACGTGTGTCATTTTCTTAAATAGAGTAGGTTAAGAGATTAAGGCTTTATTTGATTTTAGTTCTACAAAATATTTTTCTAATTTCAAGAACTAAAACACAAAACAAATCTTGTTTGGGAATTGGGTTCCTATTTTTTTTATAGGATTGTTTTGACAATTTATTCTCCATATTATTTTTTAATAGAAAAGAACACAATTTAAATATTTTTGTTTTCTTATTCTTGTTTTCATGAATTTTCTATTTTCACTCCAATTCATCGCTGTTGGAGACTTGGAGCCGTTGTCAATTGTCATCCCCGCTACCACCTATTCTCATAAAAAATTTCATCAAACATATTGTTTTGATATTTTTATTCTGTAAAGTAATTTTAAAAAACAAAAACAAAGTCGAACACTTCCTAAGTCATTCTAAAAAAATTATTCTAATTTAATGTATATTAGTGGGTTGCTTATTGATTAATTTAGATATTACACAGACTACCAAAATAAATAATTTAGATATAATACACAATCTCATTTGAATTTTGAAAACATTCTCCCTAAAAGATAAGGGAATTGAAATTTGAAAACAAATAAAAATAAATAAATAGGGAGTAAGTCATAAATAAGGAATCTAAACATTATTACAATTATGATTGCAAGTAATTAACGTAAGTGGATTAGAATAGTATTAAAAAAACACAACGAGATTTTTTCAACAATAAAGTCACATATCTGATTGGGGAATTGAAGGGGAGGGGAAAGGAAGAGAGATTATTTGTGAAAAAATTAATTTCATAATCACAAAAGATGTCTTCATGATTTGTACTTTGTACTTAAGGCATTTTTTTTATTAATTGAATATGGGTGATGTGTGAGTCAACTTGTCCCCACCTTAAACAAACCTAAAGTGCTTATAGGAATGTCTACCAAAAAAAGAAGTGCTTATGGGAAGAATGTTCCTGACTCAAGTTCATATGCTCTTTAAATAAAGGAAATATTAATTTCATAAAATCATTAAAAATATCTCAAATGTTTACACTAATGAACTATTTATAGACCCAACAAGCCAAACACCCTAACAAAATACTCTGCTAAATCAACAGGCTAAACTAGCTTGCTTTAGCTGGTAATCTTCATTTTCATTTACTAGAAACATCTTAGAGGCTAAAAAAATTGGGGGAAAAAATTAGGCCTAGTTACTTTTTCAATGTTGTTGAACGGAGGTGGCAAGTTGAGATCTCAAGAAAATAAATAGCTTCAACCTACTACCCCATTCAGCTGCATTTAATAATTTCCCTAAACTAACTGCTGTGATGTCCGATAACATTACCGGAATATATCATTAGCTTTTCACCAATTGCCCTTTTTTTTCCTACCCTCTTTATGTACAGACTGAAAAAGCAAGAAACCGAAGTGGATAAAAATGTATAGCAAAAAGTTCCCCCCACTTCTATATGGCTATGCAAGAACATGTCGCCGGAAGTTCTAGCAAATATGGAGTTTCACACATTCATAGACAAAGCTTGGGCATGTTCCTGATCAGCATTATGACTATTGTTTCCAAGGGCTACAACACCATTACTTAGTTCCTCTTCTCTCATTCCATCTCCAACTCGCTGTGACTGACTGCTTGATGAATCTGTAGCAGCAGATTTCAACATACACCGCTGTCTGATATACCTTTCAGTAGCATCAGGGAGCACCTTCACCATGCTACCGGAATCAGAACTAGGTGATAACTCTTCCTCTCGCTCTGGCTGGATATTGAGGTCAATTTGGCCTTTGAATGGCAAGGCAGATAATTTTATCCGTTTGGGATTATCATCAGAACCATCAACGCCCTCCCGGTTCTGGTTTGGGCTATTATCTCCCGTGTTATTACATGCCAGTGAATCATCATCAATCAAAATTTCAGATGAAGGTAACAGCTGCTGCTCCTTTTTCCGTGTTGTCTCTGCCTCTCTTTCCGATTGTTTCTTCTCACGCCGTAACATTAGGGTACGAAAACGGCGCTTCACTGTTAAGCATACATTACAAGTGCATGTCTGCTTATGCTTGGGGCCCTTCCCACTTGGAGGCTGAATGCAAACAATGCAAGAGCAGCCAGGTCTATGCCGTGGGTGTTTCGTTGTGGCCTGGACAGAAGCCGGGAGTGCCTCACACTCTCCCGAGATAGCTAGGTCTGCAAGTGTGTCAAGTCCTTCTAAAGCCTCAACATTATCAGGATCCTGCTTGGCAGCCTTCCTTTTCTTGGAAACAGCTGCCAAAGAAATGCATTTAATGTAGTTGTTACTATACCCTAGTTTAGAAATTCATTATATTAAATACTATATCATTGAGGACGAGTCTTGGAGCAGCGGTAAGATTTCTCCTTATGAATAGAAGATCATGGATTCAAGTTTGAAAGTAGCCTTTTTGTAGATTGCGTACAATCAACCCTCACCCCAAGCCTCGCAAGACTGGGAGCCTTATGCACCAGGGTTTGCCCTTTTTAACTACTACATCATTAGAGAGAAGGAATCCAAGACATTGTTTTAAGAAGGAAAAAAACAATTCAAACCTGCATTACGAGAGGGTAGCAGATTCTCAAGCTGTTCTCCGGTCAGCTCTTGTGGTGATGAACACGAAGATCTGGTAGCATGAAGGATTCAAAGAATAAAGTAATTCACTAATGTATTGGTTGGTTACATATTCATATAGAATTACAATAAGGTGAACAAGTTGAAACGTGAAAATGAATCTAAACATGATGATGCATGGTTTCATAAAATTTTCCAGCTCCTATCTTCCCGGTTTCTATTTTCTCTCCCACAAACCACATAGTACGTGTAGAAGGGTATGCTAAGTAAAGAAAGTATAAAAAATATAGTCAATGTGACAAGAATCCAACTAAAAACAAAAACCAAAACACAAAAAACAGAATAAACAAAGTTAGGTTCCTATCAAGCATTCTGTACGTTGGCATAAAATATTGGTGCTGGACACCTATGTATGTAATGCTTATCTTAGCATCTGATCTGATGTCAAAAGAATCCAAAATAAAGCAAGACATACATGGATATACCACTTCTAAATTATGAGAGTAAATAGTCTGGATATATCTTAAATAATGAAACATTCTCTCATCGCACATCACGGTTGGCCCATAACCATACAGTATGAATGGTCTAAATGAAATCCATTCTTATTCACCCGGGAATGCTCTTTAATTTCATCCACACATTTGCAGCAGAAGAAACAGAATAGAAAAAAAATGCACAATGGACCAAAACTGCATGTGAAAACTACGAGAATGGATCACTCTTGTACCTTTCCAGGTCCCATGAATTATCAGAACATGTCCATTTTGATGGAAGAAGTGCACTTGCTGGTAATTTGCGCCACTTAAGACAAAATTCGCATTGAGCCCACTGGATCTTTTCACTGGCACAAATAAAGCTCATTACTGGCAATTTATATACTTGGTTAAATGAACAGAATAAATTACCCAGGATAAATAAGTCAATTAAATTGTAGAAAAAAAAGTATAAAACGTTTTTTAGGTGTTAACTGATAACACACGCACAACAATAGAATACACACATAATATCCCTTCAATGCTTGTCTTCAGGTAATAGAAAGCATTACCAATTCATAATACCACATGTCATCATTAAAACAACAAAAATTAAAAATATCAATTTTCCTTGACTTCTGTTAACCATGCTATTCATACAACAAACAGATCATCATTCTACAAACTCTCAAAACTATGCCGAAGATATTTCAATGGATCTAATCACAGATAAGTGATGGAAATCTAGGATAAGTGATTTACCCCACATTACCAGTGGTGAAAATGGTTGGCTTCCCAAGCACAGGAGCATCCTGTTAAAGCAATCTCAGCATAAGGGATTCCACAATGCATAACAATTTCCAAATCTTTCAGTGGAATAAAGCAAAAAGACGACAACAAAGATACACACTATGATCATCAATCCAACATTATAAGCACCAATCTAGTGACTTTAGTATTTCAATTAAAGATGTATTTATCTTGAAGGGCTACCAGAGGAAAGGGAAGAAGAAAGGTTTAGGAATGTGACGATCAAGCAACTAGCAACTAGCATATACAAATAATAATGCAATTTCCTACTTGATAAAAAACCGTAAAGAATATAAGAACAAGAAAACACATGAAATGTCACATTATGTAATAGTTCAACTAATGTCAGTTGAGGATAATAAATGGTACTAAAATACACCCATTAACTCTCTTCCATTCCCCTTATATCCCGGTACTTTGACCCTGAGACTTTGAAGTTTCAATTGTCAAACATTACTTGGAAGTCTTACAACTACATATTATAGATTGGTCACACTTCACCTAACCAAATCAACATCATGGATCAATTGTATTACCTGCATCATGGCCAAAGTAGAAATGTCATTTGATTAAATTTATATGAATTTGAGAAAGCATATCAATGCTCATTATCGGTGATCACCACCAAAGAAAGGTTCAACTTGTCCTTGCAAACACTAAAAGGATTAATGTAACCTTGGTTTAGGACCATTTTCCTAGATTCTTCCTCAATAACTGGAAATGGGTTTTTCATGATACAACTTCACATGTTAACAATATCTGTGGTCCTTTAAAGGACAAACATATCATGCTGTTACAAGAAATGTGCCTGCCAGTGTTTGTCACAAAAACTATACCACTTGTTTTATTCGAGCATTGTTGTGCTCTATCAGAAATTCTTAGGAATATCCAACCAAATGAACATCTTTTAACCTTATATAGCTTCAGAATATCATGTCACTAAAAAGTATAACATTAACAGTTTGAATCATTTCTGATGTGAAGAAAGAAGAAAGGTACCTCATATTCCTCAAATTCAAAACCTTCAATCACCACAATGCTGGGAACATGGTTAGGTGGGGGACGGAGCAGGCCTTGAGCTTCTTGCCATGTAATCTTCAGCTCTATTAGGTCCTCATTTTCAATTTTTAGACGTTTACTCTTTGAACCCAAAATGCTGCTCTTTCTCTTTCTAGAGATTGAAGATTTGTTCCCCAGTGCTTCTTTTGCTATGTAGCCAGACTTATCCACTTTAGACCATGAATTAGGATCAGCCAGCTCAACCTACATAACAGATTGAAAGCAAGTGAGAATATCTTAAATGATGAATATTTGCAGTTCCAGTGCCATTAGTTTTGTGACACTAACTTCAAGCGCAGAGAATCCATTTCCAGACTTATTTGTTTCATTGTCCTGCAAACAGGAAATATACAAACAATAGATGTAAATTTTCATTTGAAACATCCAAAATTTCAGCAAACTATATATAAATGGATGGACGTATAATATACAAAACATGCAACTGCATAAATAAACACTGATTTATTAAATTGATGGATTATCATCTATTACAAAATCTCCACAACTAGATGATTAGTCACGGTAAGCTAAGCTGAATCTGGACAATATAACTTGAAGTCAGGAACTACACTAGGGCATCATAGAACCTTCATCCTATATTGAAAAATTCTCTGTACAGGCGAATGCTGATTCGTTATGTATAACACCTAATTGATTTCACAAGTATAGCTTTCCTTGCAAGCATCCAGCTAGAGTTTGACCTAAGCCAGCTTCAATAAACCATATAATCTACATTCAAACTAGTTTGGCAAATGGATGGATAGGATGAGTTTTGATAGATCAAAATGGATTAATAAAAAATAAGCCATTAATTTATTTAGAATCTTTTAAAAAATTGTTCAAATCATCCAACCTATCTGTGACTCATTTTGATGGATGGATATCCAACCCATTCATTTAAAATAATTTTTTATTAAAATACAAACGCACGCACCTGATGAGACCTTGGGATGCATCACCCCAAAAAGCTAGCTCAAAGGGTGGGACTGCCCAAGACCTTATAAAGCCCACATTAATTGCCCATACAACCAATGTGAGACTTCAAGTCCCATACCTTGCAAATAGAACCCAACATTCCACCACGCTTCCCTAGTGCGTGCCCCCACACACACTCCACGTGATGGATGCTCTGATACCATTTGATGAGACCTTGGAATGCACCACCCCAAAAGCTAGCTCAAAGGGTGAGAGTACCCAAGGCCTTATAAACCTCACATTAGTTGCCCATACAACCAATGTGGTACTCCAAGTCCCATACTTTGCAAATAGAACCCAACAACACCCTTCCCCCTCGCCCTGTAAATCAACTCCCTCCTCCACCCTTGCTCATCCACTACATAATTTCCCTTGCTCTCTCTAAAACCTCCATCCCATTCCCTTCAGATATATACAAGGGAATTGGTGGTCCTAAACCTTTGAAGGTTTATACTAGAACGAATAATGTGTAGTTACTATGTTGTAATAATGTGATGGAGCACACATTTTATGTTAGTTATAGGAAGTTATGGGTAGTTTAGAAAATACAGGCAGTTTAGGACAACGCTTAGGACAGTTTCCATATTGTAATAAGAGGATAAATTAATCCTGAGTTAGAAACGCAGTCAGTTATTGGTTTGTGTAAGGGTAGTTAGTGAAGGACAGTGCTACTTGGAGAGGTCTAACCACTTGTGTTGTATGTGAACTTCTGTTAAATATATGGATGTGTTGCAGTATTTAACTTCAGTTATGTGTTAATTGAAGTGAAGGAAATTAGGAACAGAACACCTTCACTTTTTCTCTTTGACTCTCATTAGTCACCCGGGCAAGCAAGCAGTTCAGGGAAAAAAAAGCAGCAGCAGCAGAACTGAACAAGAACCAACATAGAATGCTTGCTCTTCAGAGAAGCTAGAGGTCTTATTGGCTGAAGATTTTCTTAGCCTTGATGTGGTGGTGTTTGTTTCCACAGAAAAAAAAAGTTCAGAGACAAAAAAATATATGATACAGAGTGAGAGAGAAATAATTTCTATAGGGCATAAAGTTGAAGAAAAATATAAAAATATTTAAGAAAAAAGGTTTAATGTTGTGCTGTGTCAGTTCATTTTGATTATTGGATATCCAATAAGAATTTTGATTGATTCATTAACCATCCATTTATAATAACTGACCCAATCCATTGAATCTATTGTTGTAACTGGATGGATTCGATTGGATTTAGATATGGATTGACTAGATGAATAATGGATTAATGGATCTAACTTCCACACCTAATTAAAACATATAATTACACAACCACCACAACAAGCCTTAACCACTAGGAGGGCATATAAGAAAGTACAGTTCAAGAGGAGGCGTATAAATTCCACAGTTCAAAAAATTATACATTTTACTTGTTAAAGGCCATACCTGATCAGATGGGGTAGCACCTGAAACTTTTCGAAACCCCATAACCAATCTCCCTTCTGGCTCCAACCGACTAAACGTTACTGAAAAATAATTTCAGCTCAGCCACAAAACAAGAACTCAGAATGATAATCACTTAATGACAGTGCGATGGTAAGACACAGAAGAGCAATGAGAAAAAAAGACAAGCACATAACACAGCAAATTCAACAGGTATTAACAAAAGCAAGACCTAAATACAAGCAGATAAATCTATAAAACCTAAATACAGCATAGGGGGATAGGCCTTGGTTTTTGTTGTAAAAACAAATGAATAATATGAAAAATGTTATATCAAGCAATTTTTAACACCAAACATATCGTATATTGTAGAAAACAAAAATCATCTCAATAAATAAAACAGCATCAAGTTCATATGTGGAAGTACTCCAAAGCAGACTGGACAACAAGGAAGGTTCGTGCAAATCTGACACATGAAAAAGCAAGGTACAGCTTAGGAGTGAACCAAGAAGAATACTCCGTATATTCCAACACATTAATTGCCTTCAGTACCTGTGTCACCAGCTTGCAACTGCATGGACTGTATGCAGGGAGTGACACCCTCTAAAACATACATTCTGCTGTTATTGTTGGGCCAGAAGCGAAACTGAAATATCCATTCCTTGCCTTTTGCATCAAGGATTTTGAGCGGCAGTCCTTCAGGCTGATAAATTTTAGGGAAGTGGGCCTGTCTCATGCAGCAGAATATCAAATTATACATTACATTAAACGCTCAAAGACAAAATAAGATGGCTATGCCAAATAAACCAGAATATATTGTTAATGCCCAGAAGCAATCCCATAATTGCACATAGAAAACCAAAATAATACAGTGAGGGTTTCTACTCTTCATATATTAAACTGCACTTAAAACAAAAATAAATAGCTTTAGAGACAAGAAATTGCACAAACTAGACATGGTCCATCAAGCCACTGTAAAGATGATAATTATTGAATTAGGAGAGGAAGATTCAAGGTAAAATAGTGTGTTTAATCAGCCCAAGCAGGTAGGTATTATACTATATAGACCATTAATTACAAGAGGAACTAATAAGCACACATATATATAATGAGTAATAACTAATTCTACTGGATGCATGTGCTTTGTTGTGAATATTGTAAATAGAGTGGAAAACTGTGGGGGATGTAGTTCCACATTGATTATTATTATTATGTAATTATTATATCCAGTTATATAATAGAGCCTTTGCTATGTACTTGAGACACAGATTGCAACATGCACATCAGTTCTTTTCTGGTTTCTTGACATTCTTTCTGGTGTCTATCCTTAGTTAGTCATTATTTTGGCAACTATTCATCTCCGGTCCCAAATGCTGCTGCCTGCCACCAAGTTATATCTTTTTAGTTTATTTTATTTTCATGTGTTTAAGTGTAACAAGCTCAAAACTTAGGGCCCGTTTGGATGGGCTTGTAAAAAGATGACTTTTTATGCCTTGCTTATTTTAGAAGTGTTTTTTACAAAAGCTAAAGCTATTTAAATTTTTTAAAAAATATTTGACTTTTGACTTCTGCTTTTTTTAGAAGCTAATTTTTTTGAGACAACGACCAAAATGTCACACTATTCACAAAAAGTTATCAGAATTCCACGGACCGGAATTTTTTCAAAATGCTATGTCACCTAACTCGCTACAACATCTGGTGAGTTAGGTGTGGACACGTGGCAGCAGGTTCATGGCCACGTAAGCCGCTGCACAGTGCAGCGAGATTACGTGGCAGACAGCATGTCAAACTTGCTATGCTACATAGCAAACGTGCCAACTTAGCATGTTACGTGTCTTACACGTGTCAAACTCGCTATGCTACATAGCATATTACGTGTCAGCTTTTTTGACACGTGGCCATGGCCATACATCCTGTGCTGCATAGCATATTATGTGTAAGTAGTCCAGCATTTTTGGTCTAATAAATTCACCATTTCCCTTCCCATTTCTTGCATCATTGTGGTCTAATAAATTATAGGATAATTTTAATTATCGAATTTTATATTTTCAAATAAAATGATTTAAGGAAAATTAATATTGGTTTGAATATTTTAGTTTTAAATAACTTATGTTAAAATAATTTAATTTAGGACTGTTAATTTAATTTAATTTATGTGTATTAATTAATTTAATTTAATGTAGGTGTTTTAAATAATTTAATTTAGTTTATGTTAATTTAAATTATTTTTAACTATTAAATAATTTAATTTAATTTAGGAGTGTTAATGAATTAAATTAAATTTCTTTTTTAATTAATTTAGTTTAATTTCGTCTATATTAATTTAAATTATTTTAGAACTGTTAATTAATTATTTTTAGAAGTATTAATTAATTTTATTTAATTTAGTTTATATTAAGTTAAAAATAATTTAACTGTTAAGTAATTTAATTTAATTTAGGAGTGTTAATGAATTAAATTTAATTTATGTCTATTAATTAATTTAGTTTAATTTATTTTTATTACTTTAAATTATTTTAGAACTGTTAATTAATTATTTTTAGGAGCTATGAATTTATTAGACTAAAAATGCTAGACTGCTGGGCTACTTACACATTATATGCTATGTATGGCCACGTGTCAGAAAAGCTGACACGTAACATGCTATGCAGCATAGCGAGTTTGACATGTTTGACACATGTCAGACACATAACATGCCAAGCTGGCACGTAACATGCTATGCAGCATAGCGAGTTTGACACATTGTCTGCCACGTAATCTCGCTGCACTGTGCATCGGGGTGGCCATGAACCTGCTGCTACGTGTCCACACCTAACTCCCCCGATGTTGTAGCGAGTTAGGTGACGTGGGACGTGGCATTTTGAAAATAATTTCCGGTCTGTGGCATTTAGGTAATTTTTTGTGATAGTGTGGCATTTTAGTCGTCATCCCAAATTTTTTAGCTTTCAAAAAGTAGGTTTTTTTGGCTTTTTTGTGACTTCTACTCTTTTTTTTAAGCAGAAATCCAAATGGACTTTGTAGTAAAAGTGATTTCCCCCCCCCCCCCCCAAAAAAAAAAAAACAGTTTTTGACTAAAAAAAAGCTAAGCTTTAGCATGAGGAAAAGTGTTAGGATACCTAGAAAAAAATTCATAGTACAATAAGAATATTTTAAAATATCTTAGATGGTATTTTAGGAATGGTTTCCATATTTCATTATATTTCACGATTTCGATTTGTATCCATGTTTAATTAAGATCAGGAGTCTAGTATCACTATAAATAGGAGTTAGTGCTTTATCTTTAATTTCACCATCATTATACCCAAGAGAATATTTTTCAGTATGTTTATTTTCTCTTCTCTCCTTCCTTACCTAAACCTCCATAATTTCAACAAACATTATGCATCCACATAAGTTATATTCAATGCAAAAAAGATTTTTTTTCATTAATAATAGTTCAAAAAAGGGAATCTCATGACTAACCTCGGCACATTTTTTTGGTAGCACTAAACGCCCAATTCGCCCAGCATCACTAGCACTCAAGGTTTTTTGAAACAATGGAGTAATGGCAGAATTAGAACTTGTATGAAGTTAAGGGATATTACCTTTCATCTATGATTTTAGACACAACAGAAAAGGAAGCACATTAAAAATATCAAGAAAATCATGACCATGATTCATAATTTGAAGGATACTCAATAGATATTTTCTGTAACTCCAGCTCAGTACACCTGGGCCAGTATCGTGGTAGTAACTGGTTTCTTCCTCGGTCATCTACTCGAGGCCGTCCATTGTGAACCTGAGTTTCACCTAATGAGTCAAGTGATAAATGAACAGGGCCACTAAATTGTTTTCCTGGAGGAGGTGGAGGATTTTGTTGTAGATGATTTCCAGTTACCCCAATTTGACCATTTCTTTCATTTGGAGAAGTGTAAGGTATAGACAAACCAAATGCTTGTGGAGATGAATCTTCCTTCAGAGAAGGAGACTGCTGGCAAATATTTAAACATGAACTTGATTTGTCTTCATTCCTCATTCCTGCAATATAATAAAGAATCAAGTCATGAAGCTATCTCCATGTTATTAAGAGACTCCTTCATCTCCCACCTGATAACAGAAAAATGTGAAAATAGAAGATCAAAGCCATAATTACCATTCATAAGCATCATTTCCCGTGAACCAAGCTTAGTGCTCCAATTAGATATTCCAGACAAATCCTCATTTTTCTTTTCCAAGGAAGAGACAGGAAACGTTTCATTGCCATAAATTTTGTCAACTTTATTTGATAATTCAACTAGAGAGGACACATCCGGATACATGTCAGATGAAGAAACTGAATTGAGTAGACTGGGTGCTTCCTTCCATGGTACAGGACCAGATCTAAGTAATTGATTCCAACTTTTTGCAGGCAGGTCTCTAAGTCTATCAGACAAACGATTTTGAAAGGAAAAAGATTGTGGCCATGGCCGGATCGACGACTGACACAAATAACGGAATATAAGGAATAAGGTAACCGTGCAAACAATGTTGCATACAAACAGACTATGATAATGAAATACTGTCCAACCATCAATTCATAACCATGAATCGGAGCTCAATTGCTCATCATGAAATTTATGATTAAGAGATATAAGCCAAAACTAGCAACACAATATTAATTTCCAGATAAGATATTTTTAGCTTAGGATAACCTCGGGGAAAGACAAAAGCAAGCCCAGACTAGATCGGAATTCAGAAAGTTAGACATCACACCACACAAAAAAAAGTAATAATAATAAAAAAAGGTAAAAGGGAGGGTAAAGATGGAGAAAAAAGTTCAAATTTAATGCAAAAGGGTGTTGAAAAGTATTATTTTCAGGAATTTATACAACCAAAAATTTGGATACATTTGAATTTCTTGACAACATGTAAATCCAGAATTTAATCAAAAGAGCAGGGAAGGAAAATTAAAATAATAATTTAAAACAGTAACAAATGCAACACTCGTCATAATTGATTTCAATGAATTTTTATTTTATTTTTTTGCCAGATAGAGAGAAGAATTTCCAACTTCAACATGTTTTGATTTTGTAGCATAGACCTCAAATGAATTGGTTAATATCCCTTTCTTTCTGATTAACCGTCAAGGATCAAGGAACTTTTGGTTTCACAATAGAAGAATCTTTTTCTCTAGTCTCCATTCACAATAAGATGGAAACTTCTGGAGTTTATTTCACCAGAAAAGATGTAAAAAGGATGCACATCATCCACATGATGATTCATGCTAGAAAAGTCAAATATGTAGGCCCAAAAATAAAGGGGGAAAATCGTGATAAAAATAAGATACACTTGGGCCAGAAAAGAAAAACCTGCGCTCAAAGGAGAAAAGAAAATATTTTTCTCTGTATTGAGCACAGGTTTTTGCCAGTAAAAAAAGTATACATGTGATGTTTTTTGAAACGTATCAATAAACTAGACCCATGCTTCCAGTTGTTTCATGCAATAAATAAACTTGAACACATAAGAAATCTGTCGGAGAGGATTCACACCTCTTCCAACAGGGGGGAATAAATGTCCTCACAATTTATAGAGAAACCTACCAAAATACTATGTTCCCTTGC
Organism: Gastrolobium bilobum; assembly: GCF_033153095.1. NCBI lineage: Eukaryota > Viridiplantae > Streptophyta > Magnoliopsida > Fabales > Fabaceae > Gastrolobium > Gastrolobium bilobum. The sequence continues at coordinate 195,363 of NW_026897833.1, read as the reverse complement.
ACATCCACTGCATTCAATTCCTCCAGGATCCAACAGCATAAAGGAATTATCTGAGACAATACATCCACAATGAATCCGCTGCAAAGAAAGAATCATCATCAGTTAAAACTAAATAATGCAAACACAGCCTGGGGAGCCTATGTAAATTTATTTAGCATCTAAGGTAGTACCATACATAAAGCACTTTAAGCAATTACAAAAAGAATATTTGGCTCACCTTCCTACAAGTCTCACAATTCCTCCAACCAGAAGCATTCAAGTGAAAAGTTTCGCAAAATCTTCCCTCTTCAAAAGCAGTACTAAGTATCACAGTAACAACCAGATTTTATAAAAAGAAATAGTATATATGCATAATATATGAAAATAATAATACAACTAAAAATGAGATAAGCAATGGGAATAATTGTTAAAATATGTCCAAATAAATTCTTGATTAATAGATGAATTAGTGAGTACAAACATTCAAAAGGTAATTATTTATTTTTTCTTTCCTTCATAAGCAAACAATGAAAAATATTTATGCAATCAGTTAGATCAACATGTGTTACCTAACCTGATAAGAGATAAGAAATACACTTATGCAATGATGACAAATTCTTTTTGACCAAAGAACACATAGAACTCCCAGCCATCACTGGATGGAAGAAATCAAGTGTGGCCAGCCCAGCAAAGGAAAGAATGTAATAACCGGGGAAGAGGTACAGAGGTTGCCAGAGAAGAGAGAACTGGGTCGCCAGTGAACTCATACAAACCGGATCTTTTCGGATGCAAAGTGTAATAGGAAAAAGAATGGGGTTTAGGGTAATCCATGACCAGAAATATAAAGATATCACGGAACTTTATAATAGCAAAGATAATATAGAGCATATGGCGCACATAGCATGGCACAAAGGCAGGTTGCATGTGATATGGTGCTATAGCTCTCCCATTTCAAAAAACTCCCAGTTACCTTCCGTTCCCTCTTACTTCATTATCCTCCATCCAAACATAGCTTAAAGAGTAAAACATCTCCCAAGAAAAATTAGGAAAAGACAAACTCCCAAAAGTGTAGAGAACCAAAAAGAAAAAAGAAAAGAAAAAAATTAATTAAAAGGCCCCTTTGGTCCCCCTTTTAAAGGAGATCTCGGAGATATTGTATTAAAGTTATAAAAACTGAGACACAATGGCACTAAAATAAATTAGCAATCGTTAATCACATATTCTCATTCCAGACTTTTACATTAGAAAAAAGTAAAATAGGTTTAATGAATGAGAGACGGTTAACTCCACTCCACCCAGGCTCATGTTGCGTAACCAACACTAGTGGAATCAAAGAGAGAGAGAGAGAGAGAGACCCACCGGGCATTTAATTCAAAACCATCAAAGTTTTCTCTATGTCGCTTAAAACTAATCCCCAATTCATAGCACAATTCCAAAACACCCGATAACACAGCTAAATTCCAAAACAAGAAGCTAAAGCAGTAAACTTTACACAAATTTTGCAGAAGCAACACCAAAACCAAGATATCTCAGCCAATACAAATCACGTAACATAACACAACAACATGATGGAACTCGCTGCAAGGAAAAGTAAAAAAAAAATGCCAAGCTCGAGAAACCTAGAAACGGCATAAAAGGAAAGAAAGAAAGAAAAAGAAAAGAAATTGAAAGAAAACGCCGTTAAAAGTCAACAAAATAGTGCGAAATCAGTTACCCGCATCGATCGCAAAGCTCGGCTCGTTCTCCGGAACGAAGTTTCCAACCTTGTTTAGGTCTTTCGGACTTGAATTCTTTGCAGTCAGGGTTGTAGCAGAGCTTGGACGACGAGGAAGAAGAAGACGAAGCAGAAGCCATTGAAACTTCTCTATCAAAATCAAACGAACAATAAAACCCTAAGGAATCCGCAGCAGCTCGAAGATGCTTCTGCAAAACGCGAAAGCTCGAACGGTTGGTGCGGCCTGATCTGTAATCATATGTGTGAATGTGTGTGTGAGAGAGATACAGACACACACACACACAGAGAGAGAGAGAGAGAGCGATTGTTTGTAGTAGTAACGTTAAAGTGAGAGAAAGTGCGTGCGTGCTTGCGTTTTAAAACACAAAACAGAACAGTTTCGTTGGGCTTTTATTTGCCTTTATGCTATTGGTGGGAACTTTATTCGCAATATCCGGCGTCGTCGTTTTTTTCTTCCCTTTCTAAACCATGTTTCTCGCTTCATCCGAATTTCATTCCATATCTTCAAATGATAAATTACTTATTTTTTCAAAAAATATTTATTTTATAAAAATAAAAAAAATTCACACCAAAGTTTTGTCATTAATTTATTTGCATTTATTGGCTCACTATCTAATAAATTAAAATTGTGTAATATAAATAGAATTAACGCATCAACAAATTAACCACAAAATTGACAGTATAAGTCTATCCGGACCCAATTTTAAAATATTAAAAATATTATTCATCAATTAATAGAGTATTTATTGATTCCTACCTTTTTCCGTTACAATGTTAATTAATAATTTGAAGGATTAACATTTCTACTGTTAAAATATATCTTGTAATCCCAAATCAATTAAAACGGCATTATTTTTTTATTTGAGAAAAAAATATAAGATATTCTAATAAAATTTATAATAAAATAGGAAAGTATATTTTTAAAAATATCTTGAACTTTTTTCCTAAATTTGAAAATCTCAAATTGATTAGTGTTTTAATTTGAGAGGATATTGACCCAACGGCGGAACCATGTTATGTGTACGGACTCTTGCCCAGCTTATATTTAAAAATTAATTATATTTTTAACGTAGTTAAATAATTGTGACTAAATATTTAGATAAAATTTAATATTAAATTTCATACTAAAATTTTTATTAATTCTAGTTGAATGAATACGATGGCTCTTGTATTTCACGGAGGAGGGAGGAACATGGAAATGAATCTTTTCATCTGAAAAAAAAAACATGATATGATCACGTAAGAAGATCACAACCATACAAAGGTAAATCAACGGTTATAATTTTGTAATTACCTATTTTAATATTGTTTCTCTTTCCTCTTTTATTATTATTTATTCACTTTTGTATAGTTATGATTTTGTAACTATCTATTTTATTATTTTTCTCTCTCCTCACTTATTATCATTGACCCAACTTTATATGGTTATGATTCTCAACATGACATGATCATGATCATGTAAATTTTCACATGAGATGGTCCCCGAAGAACATGCATTGGCATGGTGGTAATTTGAGTGGATTTGACGGGTGGCAGACTAAGAAGACCAATTTGCCCACGTGAAGAGAGAGGAACAAGCGAGTACAACAGAATTTAGTTGACTCGCGAGAGTGGGGGGTGAAATAGAGTTGTTTATGGGGTTAGCCAATTATCGTGCATGGCCCGCGCGGAATCATGCAATCACGTAAGTCTTGACTCGTAAGGCGTACTTGCCTCGCTGGGGTTTGTAAGTACACGCGCACTTTTTATCTGCTTTTGGGAGTTTCGACTATAGTTTTATTCTTTATGCTTCTACTTTCTACTTTGTTTTGAAGGACACCTTACTGTTCTTTACTTTTGTAATTCTAGTTAATTAAATTGTATGATCTTTAATTAGGTATGGAAAGTTATCGAGCATGAATAATTTTCTGATATGCATGTAGAAATATAGATACAAAAGTTGTGTGACGGAGATCACGAGAGATAAGCACAAGAGTTAATTACATTATCTGCAAACTTTCGGAAAAAATGCATGTAAGTTTGTTTGTCTTCTCCTTGTTAGTTAAGAATGTTGTTTGAACTTGATTAGACCGACCTCCTTTTGCAGTATCATGCTTGTGGCTTTTGCCAATGAAATATATACAAGCTACAAACAAGTGATTAGATATAATTAGGATCAACTATGACTACCAAAAAAAAAAAAATCAACTATGAGGATTGAAAGTATGACTTACACCGATGTAATATGATTTTGACTATATATATATATGAAAAATCATATTCATATGTTGTTAGAAAAAATATGAGAAATCATACTTGCTAGAAAAAAAAGTTATCTTATGTCATCCAGTATAATTACGTATTTCAGAGAATACAGAGTTGTAATATTAAAGTTATTTTTTTCTTTCTTTCTTCAAAGTTGTCAGCTGACGTAAAGAGAGAGAGAAATAATTTTAATATTATAATTATGTATTCCCAGGAGTACATAGTTATAATAGATAACATAAGATAATTTTTTTCTAGCAATATGAGAAAAAATGGACCATAATATATATATATATATATATATATATATATATATATATATATATATGGCTTTAATGTTTCTAAAGTGAGTATAGATAAGTTATCCACATTCTCTCCCAAAACGACGTCGTTTTGGGTTGAAAATATAAAAAATTATAATGAAAAAGACTATTATTATTATATATATATATATATATATATATATATATATATATATATACGGGAAGGATCTGTTTACAAAAAAAAAATTATAATTTTTGTAAATTATACTATGTACTCCCGGAAGTACATAGTGTAACCTAGTGTACTTCCGGGATTACATAATGTAGTTTGTAAGAGTTTATAAATAGAAAGTTTATAGATAGAACCCTCTCCATATATATATATATATATATATATATATATATATATATATATATATATGGTAAAATCATATCTAAAGTTGTTTTACATGCAGCAATGACAAATGTATGGTTATGATTCTTCACATTTAATGCTTTCATCTTTTGTATGGTTATGATCTATGTTGCACCGACACTGACACGGGATACAACACGATACGCTGACACGTTAATTCTAAAAAATATCATATTTTAACACGTTAGGACATATTTTGATATTAAATAATATTTTTAATATATGATATAATTTATATTCAATACATATAACAACCCATAATAAGTCATAGAACCAATCAAACATTCAAATTCCATAACATAATATATAGCAAATATAATTTTTCGTACCTTGTTAATTTTTCATGTCAAATTCCAAAACAAAAAAAAATGATTTATAAATTATTTTTTCGTATTTTGTTAATAAAATAAAATTTACACCTAAAAAAATTATGTCAGATGTGTGATGAAGCGTTGATCGCGTGTCCCAAAATGTTGACCGCATGTCAGAACATGTCGGGGCGTGTCGGTCTTTGTTGGTTATGATTCCCCATATAAAATGTTTTAACATATATATGGAAAATTTGTCATTGTTGCACGTAAAACAGCTGCAGAAAAATCAAACTATATATATGTGTGTGTGTGTGTGTGTTACGTTAATAGTTTTTATACTTCTCTAACACGCCCCCTCACACAAAAGCCCATTAGGCTTAAAGGGTCGATAATGCACAGACCTACCTAACTGCGCTTAGAAACTCCACAACACTTAATTGATTATTAATTAAATGGGGACGATGAGGATCGAACTCTTTACACCGAAGTTCTTATACTAAGTTAAGAACCAATTTAACCCAAAAACTTTAGCTTATGGGTGAGACTACAGTAATGGTTTATATTCAATATCGTTAAGAAACAATATGCTTACCTTTTTTTGCCTATTCTACCTACTTTTTTCAAAACTGTTAAGATTTTGATCTATCAGTGTAAGAAATGAATAAATAGAGTAGGCATTATATATTATCCCATATATATACTACAAGAAAATTGGTATTTAAAGACAGTTTAATTGAGGCGATTTTCCTTAAACCGCCTCCAAGTGACACATAGAGACGGTTCTTTCGGCACTTAAATTGATTCGAGGCGGTTGATGTGAAACTGCCTCCAAATGTATACTAAAAGCGATTAAAATAACTGCCCCTATTGACCATTTAGAGGCAGTTACATTAAAATCACCTCGAATTTCGACTCTAAATGGTAACTGGGTGCGATTTCACGTCAACAGCCTCCAAATGTATATTAGAGGCGGATATTTTAATCGCCTACAAAGCACATTTAGAGGCGGTTCATGGCTTGTCGAACAGTGAGATTCAAAGAGGGAGATCTTTTTGTTCAGTCGATGGGTCGTCCTCAAATTTGGTCAGTGTGTTCTTCTCTTGTAATACTTTAATCTGACCGTTCAGATTTTTAAGTTGAAACATCTGGTGTTATATATAAATTTTCAAATATGGTTGTTGCACATTAATAATTTTTATCTCACTTTCACTTTGAAGTCCCACATTGGATGAATTTTGCTCCTCCTTCTCCATTCCCTTCTATATAAGAACCCACACTAACACACACCTACACTTGAATACAAGTACACTATTGTTTATAATATTATACTATTATTATTATTATATTATTCTTATATTATTTTTAAATAAAATAAGAAATATTTTAATTTATACTTTGTATCTTTATTTTTTGAGTAAATACATTTTTTGGTCCTCAGCAAATTTCACGATGCCTACTTTAGTCCCTAGCAAATAAAAAGGCCCATCGTGGTCCTTAAGAAATTCAAAATGGACCCATTTTAGTCTTTTAGGGACCACAAATTTAACTAAATGGGTCCATTTTGAATTTCTTAGGGACCACAATGGGCCTTTTTATTTGCTAGGGACTAAAGCGGGCATCGTGAAATTTGCTGAGGACCAAAAAGGGTATTTACTCTTATTTTTTTATTTAAACAAAATATAAAAGTAATATAAAAATATTGGCGTGTAAATAATTATGGTATTTAAATTGCTATTTTGGAGCGGTTACACTTTATTTGGAGGCGGTTAATATGACCACCTCAAAATATCTTCTAGAGGCGGTTAAAATAACCACCTCAGAACGTATTTTGGAGGTGGTTATAGTAACCGCATCAGAAAGGCGTTTAAAATAACCTCCTCAAAATGTATTTTTGGGCGGTTATTTCAGCAGTTTGTGAGAACCACCTCATTGTGTCTCGTGATGGTGGTAAACAAAGCGATTCATGAACCGCCAACCCAAGCATTTAGAGGCGATTAGAACTGCCTCTGTATACTTGATTTCTTGTAGTGATATTCCTTAACCTTAGTTATCATTTTAAGACTAGTTAATTAGGTCCTTAGGTATTTTCATGATTCATGGAGGAAAAAGACCCTATAGGTATGAGATTAATCCCAAGTCAAGTTTTGTTAAAGAGATCTAATATAAAACTATTAAAGATCTATCACTTACCAACTTAAGTTGTTAGGTTGAATTGGTTGCTTGATATGGTATCAAAGCCCCCGTGACTATGGAATCACAATCGAGTTCAATCCTCACAACTCCTCACTAGAGGTGGCAAAGTAGGCGACCCGTCGGCCCGAACCTATTTTGCAGTAACATGCCCCACCCCTCCCAGCCAAAAAATGAGTCAACATGTCCCGCGCCGAGCCTGTTTTGCTGGCCCTACTCCTCACCTTCGAATGAAATTAAATCAGCACAAGGTATAACCAAGAAATAAGCCTATGCAATAAACTATATTTTAAACCCAAAGGACTCTTGTAGGGTTGCATTGGTTATTTTACAAGTTGTGTATCCATATCTATCCTTAAAGATCATATCCAAGATTTGAACCATGCTTTTTTGGCAATTCGACTATTGAAGCTTATATTATCATTTGAATCAATCCTACTCTTCATTTCATACTGTATATATTGGTTCAAGCCACATAGATGAAACAATTGTGTATTTTTTTTCTGGTGTTCCCATCCATTTGGATGAGACTCTTCTTTGTGGCATAGAGCATAAATGTTTTTACCACTGGCCCCAAATTACTTAGCCTTAAAATCAAATCACTAACCTTTCAGTCATAATAGTTCGCTCCTTAGACATAATTCGCTTACCATTTGGACCACCCCTTAGGGTTAATTGTGGCAATTTTTAATGATGGTCAATATGTGGTTGATGAGAAAATCTAGACCAAAAAAATTAAGCCAAAACTTATTTTACGCGGCTTGTTCTTTGCAACTTAAAGAATTTTTTTAAGTCCCTGCAATTTTCGCACACAAGGACAAGTTGACACCCATATAGCAAAGCAAATGTATACATTCATGTGCCTTAATTTGGATGTGTTTGTAACAGTGTAAGCAGTAACTTATACTTCATTTCAAACAAAAGCGTTACCTTGATTGGTTCAATTGAGCTCAACTCAGGAACATTTGGGGATAAATTACTTTGTTGGTTCACTAATAATGAATTATAGAAAATTGAATTATGTGTTTTTTTTTTTTGAATTATGTGTTTTTTTGAATTATATGTTTTTTAAGTCCCTACCTCTTATATGCTTTTCTTGAATTATGTGTTTTTTTTTTAAATTGAAAAGTTATAGAGATAGAGAAAGATGGTTTTTCTTGAAATATGTGGTTTTAAGCTAAACTTTTTATGTAATTACCAAACAGTTTTTAGCTTTTTTTTAACTTTAGCTTATAAGTAGCTTCTAGCTTAAAAAAGAGAATTCAAACAGGCTCTAAATAATGCGATCTGCTATAGTTTTAAAAAAATATGCTAGGATGTATATAAAAAAACTGCTAGTTTCTATTATTTTCAGATGAGATAGGGATAAAGTAATATATATAAGGGCCTGTTTGGTGTGATGTATAAGACCTGATAGTATAAGCTCATATTATATGTTATGACATTTTTAGTTGTTTGGTGTGACCATCGTATAGTATAAGCTTATACAGCCGGATCTCTTTATATAAAATGATGTATAACTTAATCAGGCGTAGGAGGGTAGGATTAAGCATGATAAGGGGTTGATGTATTAACCAATGCAATTATCAAGAATTAATATATTATTTTAATATTAGTATACTAAAATAAAAAATAATTTTTCATTATATAATTTTTTAAAATAATGGGGTTTTTATAAAATTAATATATATTTTGGACACACTAATCAACAGATTTTTATAAAAAATAATATCATCTGATATATTTAGAAGAATTATATAAATTTATTATTAAAAGGTAATTTTGTCAAAAATATTTTTTTTTATCCTATCTAGTATTATACAGTACATTACTAAACATTGGATAATATTATCTTATACAATATCATGCCAAATACTGGATAGTACTAAAATTTAATCAGGCCTTATACTATTAGGTATTATACTATCAGGCTTTATCATATACTATGTACCAAACATGCCCTAAAGTTAGAAGTTAGAACAATGCGAAATGGAGATGTATATACTTATAAAGTTTACGTAGTTTTTATAAATTATTATTTATATTCAAATATACTAAAAAGCAAATTATAGGTACATTTCATTTTTTGATATTTAATTGATATATTGTTAATAATTATAAAAATACCATATTAATTATCTTCATTTTATTTCTTATTTTTAAAAATTTGTACAAAAAATGATAAAATTAAGAATTTGTTGTTTTCAATATTTTTATAAATTCTTAAAATAGGAATAAAAATGAAAACAAGATAGCTTTTTTATAATTATCACAATAAAAATATATATACTTCAAATAATAAACTTAAAATAAAAAGCCACTAAAATTGATCTAGCTAGCAGTGAAAGTTTTAGATAATTTATATGAAATAGTAAGTTCAAATATCAGTGGTTTCGTTATATAAAAATAAAATAAAACCAAAACAAACGCACGTAACAGCGAAGACATTTTAGCTAGCTTCATCTAATAAGCATTTATTGCTGGTTTTCGAGGAGAGGGATAACATTAATTTCTCCAATCTCTCTGTATACATGTGTTGTGTGTTTTACGTAAAACCCTCACTCTTTGTATTATGTGCCTGCAGGGGTGCACCGTGTGCATTTGTAGATTAGATTTTTACTCAAAATTCAAGCGGTTTTAACTTGTCCGGAGACTTCTTGCATACGGGTTTTCCTCTTTCTTCTTGTTTTTTTCTTCCTTTTCTTTTCTTTTAAATTTTGGTTTTAGTACAAAAGAATATACAACCAACTCCGATAGCTTTTAATAGCTACCTACTCGTGTTTATAGTTTCGACGTATATGCATAGACTGCCATAAAATAAAAGAAACTTAAAAGAGAGCTACATTGTTTAAAAAAGCTAAACAAAAAAGAAAAGTAAAGCAAGCAAATTAGACCAGTGTCATTGACAAGTTCAAGATAGCAACTTGTACCTTCCAATTTCACCCACATATATAGCTTCTCTCAATAACTTAACTGTCCCATTTTTTTGGGGGGGTAGATTAGCTGTCCGATATATGCGAGAAAAAAATGACAATAAAATCCAAATCGTAGTAAAGTTGTAAGTTTGATTCTTCTTGCTTCGATCTGTTGTTCTTTTTTTTATCTTGTCTTTGATTATCTTAAATATATATTTTTTTGGGTAAAAGACTAATGATAATCGGTTGTACAATTTTTATATTCACACTGTTACACATTTGTAAACAACTACAAGAGGTGTTTGATTTCTATCTCTCTTTAATTGATTAGTTACCGATGAGTAAGTCTCTCTTTATCTTCAATCGATTATAGAAGAGAAGTGAAAAAAATTATGATTAAGACTCATAAGGAAATAATGTTTTGTGTTTATAGTAAAAAAGAAAAACAACCCAGACATTTGATGGGCTTTTGTGCTACCCTTTTAGATTTTAATTTTTTGAATTGAAAATATAGAATTTATATTGGATGTTTTATTTCATTTATAATATATTTCACTTTTATTGCTATCAGCATTAAATGTGCATTAGAGGTGTTCGCATTTTGGATTTGATCGATTTTGGAAGCAAAAATTATCCGATTCAATCCCTTCGTTTTGATTATGTAGTCATCCATTCAATTTGGATTTTTTTTCAAATCTGATCCGATCCAATCCAATTTTTTTCGATTTGGATTAGGTGAGTTTTCGGTTTTTTCAAAATCGTAAAATTTGTTTCATGATTATTGTGCAAATAACATCGTTTGTATATATTATTTTGTAATTTTTCTTTAAATACAAAAGCATCAGTAAAAGATAATATAGCATTTTTTTTTTGCAATGAGATATGAAGCTCTGTACAAATGAAATTTTGTTGATGAGATGTGACTAGATTTTTTCTTGGGTTTAGTTGATGGGTTTAGAAATTTTTGGGTTATGATTAGATAAAGGCCCAAGTAGGTAGAGGGAAATTAATATATTAGATCGGTTTTCATCAACCAATTCGAAAATCGATCAAATCCAATTAAAATTTGTGATTTTTTTTCGATTTTCGATTTATTCGGTTATCGGTTTTTCAGTTCGATTATCGCAATTTGAATCGGTTGATAAACACCCTTAAATTGCATGTACGCGTAGCGCTATGAATCTTGTTTAGTGATTTTAACTTGCATATTATTAATTGTTGATATGTGCTATTTAAGTTGCTTTAATATACCATGCAATTCTTTGTATTTTTTTGCTGCCATCAATTGATTCGATTGAATTACAATGAGGCATTGCATTAAATATTAAGTCTATGTCATTAATGAATGAATTTTGTTGGCCTTGCATATTTTTCATTGTGTACAGTAATTTTATATATGGAGTGGCTACGGTATATAAATCGGCAATTATTTTTATGGTATGTAATAATTGCCTTAAATTGCATTGATTACACGGTGTAAATCTTATATTTATTATATTTGATATGATCTGGATATGTGCTTTAATATTATGGTTGTGTAAAGCATGATTTATTTCAATGGAGGTATAAGAGAGCCAAAATTACATATTACAGAGTTTGAATACGTGCCTATTAGTCAAGCCGAAAAATGTCATGTATTCATATTTTTTAATTATTCTAAAACAATATGTAATAATTAATGTTTTCTTATATAATATTAAGGAGGAAGGTTATACTTACAACTTTTTTTTTACAACTTCTTACAACCATATCTTAACACCGTTGATTTCTGCTAATCAACGGTTATTATTTTCGCAAATTAAACTCATTAATTAATTATTAATTTACAAGAAATGATAACCGTTGATTGACGAAAATCAACAGTGTCAAGATATGATTGTAAGAGGTTGTAAAAAAAAAGTTGTAAGTAAAACATTTCTCTAATATTAAGATGAATAATTTAAATATTTTAGCATTGAATCGTATTCCCTATGGTTTAAAGCAATTATTCAGACTTGAAAATCAATTAATGTCAAGTGGTCTATAATTATTTTTTTTTGGTAACACAAGTGCTCTATAATTTTATTAATTAAGAATTAAGCGCAACATCCTTAATTATTTAAAGTATACATTGTGAGCCTTTAGATCACATAAAATCTCTTGAGATGGATATGTCTCATTCATCTTGTGCATTTCATAGTGAATACCCTCTAACAGTAATACAATTCTTTTAAAATCTCTTCTTATAATACACGTAAAGACAAATCAAGAGATTTATGTGTGTGCAAGAGGATGGGAGGTTGCAAATGGAGCAAAGAGAATGTACGATGAGGAAAGATGATAAGCAAGCCTTTCTTTTTTGAGGGAAGGGAAGTAATTTTTTGGAATCTCATTATAAGTTTATGTACATTTTTAATTAATTTACTTTACTTTACCTAATGAAACCAATTAAACGAATGAAAGTATTATTAGTAAAAGTGGTGTGGCCTTATGTGGTCCACTTATATCGTCTACTTATTGCTCACTTATTGCTGGAATTGCTCACTCATTGTTGCAGTGCGTTGTCCGCTACTGGTGCTTCACTTAATACCTTGTCCACTTGTAATAGAGTTATTATTAGTGTATCACCTAATTTTTTTTGGTCTGCAATCATCAACCATTTTTTGGCTTTGGTCTGCCATCAACGACCATTCAGTATACACACCATTATTAATCCCTTTGATGGAAAAGGTTTATAAAAAAAGGTGTAGCTTCAGCTTCTTGAGTCCCTAAGCTCACTCTGCATAAGGGTTGCACATCATCTGGGTTGTAGAGAAGAGTTTGAAAGGCTCAACAAAAGTTTTTCGCTTCAATTACAGCAACCATTCAAAACATCAAGGAAAGCAATGATTGAAGGTATTTATGATCTTCATTTTTCGCACTTGATCTAATTGTTTCAGTTGTATATAAGCATGATTAGATCATCAGTATATATTTAAAATTTACATTTGGTATCAAGCTTGTATGTGACCTCTGTCTTGCCTTTGTGTGGTTGTCTCTTCAATAATTTGATTTTTGAAAATCACGATTTAAGTGCCTTATAAATGAAACTAGAGTTGGAAATCATATAGAATAAAGATTTCTGGTATTTCTGGGCAAAAGTTGAGAATTTTACATATAAAAATGACTGAAAACCGTTGGGATTTTATATGAGTTGGAACCGGCTAGAGGTTGAAGATGACATTGTTGATGTGCTAAAGGTTGAAGACGATGGGTTTTAGACACCATTTTAGTGAAACTGGTTTTGGTGCATTGTTTCGTAAAGTATCTTTGTAAATATTTGTTTAATGTTAGCTAACATTGTCCGTGACTTTTGGAAGTTTGCTTTTAAATTTTTGTGAGCATGTTACTGTTTGTGAGTTAGTGAAATGTGCCTATGGCCTTATGTGATTCTGAGCATCTCTGAAATTATTTATATTACTTTTGAATTGTGATGCCTTGAATATTCACAATTTAAGCTACTGGACTTTTGCATATTTTTATGAAATTTGGTTTCACTGATTTCATGCTTACAGTTGCGTGTGCAACTGAGCACGAGCTTAGTGTTACGATAATACTATTCTGTGAGTTTCTGATGTTTTTGTGATGTTACTATTATTAGTTTCAATTGTTATTTGTCTTATGATATTACATGTTATATGTCTTAATGACTTGACAATTAAGGAAATTAAAAAGTAAATCATATAGAACAAAGATTTCTGGTATTTCTGGGCAAAAGTTATGAATTTTTCATGTAAAAATGACTGAAAATCGTTGCATTTTTATACGGGTTGGAACCGGCTAGAGGTTGAAGATGACATTATTGATGTGCTAAAGGTTGAAGACGATGGGGTTTAGACACTATTGATGTGCTAAAGGTTGAAGACGATGGGTTTTAGACACTGTTTTAGTGAAACTGGTTTTGGTGAATTGTTTCGTAAAGTATTGGTGACTTTTGGAAGTTTGTTGTTGGATTTTTGTGAGCATGTTACCGTTTGTGATTTCGTGAAACGTGCCTATGGCCTTATCATGTGATACTGAGCATCTCTGGAATTATTCACAATTTAAGCTATTGGACTTTTGCATATTTTTATGAAATTTGGTTTCATTGATTTCACACTTACTGTTGCGTGTGCAACTAAGCATGTAGTGTTCCAATAATAATGTTTCGTGAGGCCATTGGGACCAACAATTTGATTTTAAGTAGTGGTTTTGTTTTAAATTTGGAAAAGCTTTTTATGTTCTTAATTTTTCTAAGAACTTAATTTCAGTGTCAAGACTAGTTTTGGATATTCCTTTTTCATTTTATGATTCAGTTTGTTTTATAAAATCTAAGGTTGTTGGGAATGATACATTGTCTGATGGTCTTTTCTATATTAATTTGCAAAAGGACACCACTAATGATGTTATGCATGTTAACGTTGGCATGAAATGATGTGTTATGAATGAAGATTCCTCTATGTTGTGGCATCAGAGATTTGGACATATCTCTATTCAAAGAATTAAGAGATTAGTAAATGATGGAGTACTTAGTACTTTAGATTTTGTTGATTTTGAAACTTGTGTAGATTGTTTTAAGAGAAAGCAAACAAACAGGTCCAAAAATGGTGCTAGTAGGAGTACTAAATTGTTAGAAATCATACATACAGATATTTATTGTCTAGACATGGACATATATATGGTCATAAATACTTCATTTCTTTCATACATGTATCTCTAAATGCTTAATAATAAGTATGAAGCATTAGATGTCTTTAAGGTATTTAAATTGGAAGTAAAGAAACAATGCGTTAAGAAAATTAAAATTGTGATATCAGATAGAGGTGGAAAATATTATGGTAGATACACTGAAGATGGACAAATGCCTAGTCTGTTTGTGATGTTTCTTAAAGAGCATGGGATAATTGCTAATACACCATGCCTAGTTCTCTATATCAGAATGGTGTAGCGGAAAGAAGAAACCCAACATTGATGAATATGGTGCGAAGTATGCTCAGTAGCTCCAAGCTTCCTAAGTCCTTGTGGATTGAAGCACTTAAAATGACAGTGTACATATTAAACCGAGTTTCAACTAAAGTTATCCCAAAGACAACATTTGAGTTATTTAAAGGTTGGAAACCGAGTTTGCGGCATGTACGCTATTGGGGATTCCCGTCTGAAGTCATAATTTATAACCTACAAGAAAACAAGCTTGACCCAAGGACCATTAGTGGATATTTCATTGGATATGCCGAAAGGTCTAAGAGATACAAATTTTATTGTCCATCTCATAGTACGAGGATTATGAAATCAAGAAATGCTAAATTTCTTGAGAATGACTTGATTAGTGGGAGTGATCAATCCAGAGACTTTGTTTCTGAGAAAGATCATTTAGTTGCTCAACCTTCCACTTCAAGTTTGAGATTGGTTGTTGATAATACCCCTCCATCTTAATCGGGTGTTGTACAACCAATCATTCAAGATTCACAACTTGCTGATAATATAGTAGATCAAGTTGTTCATAAGGAGCAAGAAGAAACTATTGATCAACCAGTTGAACAAGTTCCTCGAGAAGATAATAAAACAACATTGAGAAGATCTACCAGAATAAGAAAATCAGCGATACAAAATGACTTTGTTGTGTATCTACAAGAAGCTAATTATAACATTAGAGCCAAAAATAATCCTGAAATGTTTTCACAAGCCATGAATTGTAAATAATCAAATATTTGGTATAATGCTATGAAAGATGAACTAAATTCTATGGCATCTAATGGAGTTTGGGATCTTGTTCAGTTGCCTGATGGTGCAAAAGCCATTGGATGTTAATGAGTCTTCAAAACTAAGAAAAAATCATTAGGCAACATTGAGAGGTATAAAAGCAAGACTCATAGCCAAAGGATTTAATCAAAAGGAAGGAATCGACTACAAGGAGACTTTTTCTCCTGTATCTAAGAAAGATTTTCTTCGTATCATTCTAGCATTAGTTGCACATTTTGACTTAGAGTTGCAATAAATGGATGTGAAAACAACTTTTCTCAATGGAGATTTAGAGGAAATGGTTTATATGAAACAACCAAAAGGATTTTTCTTTAGTGATGGTGAGCAATTGGCATGCAAGCTTAAGAAATTTATATATAGATTGGAGCAATCCTCTTGTCAATGGTATTTGAAATTTTATGACATTATCTTTTCATTTAGTTTTGTGGAGAACATCATGGATCGATGTATATACCAGAAGGTCAGTGGGAGCAAAATTTGTTTCCTTATTCTATATATGGATGATATTTTACTTGCAACCAATGATAATGATTTGCTATATGACGTGAAATAATTTCTCTCTAGAAACTTTGATATGAAGGATATGGGTGATGCCTCATGTTATTGGCATGAAAATAGATAGAGACGTAAGAAGGGGTATTCTTGGTTTGTCTCAAGAAACCTATATCAATAAATTTCAGGAAACATTTAGGATGAATAATTGTTCACTAAGTTTTGGAAAGATTTAAGATGAGTAATTGTTCACTAAGTGTAGCTCCCATTGTAAAGGGTGACAAGTTTGATTTAAACTATTGCCCGAAAAATGATCTTGAGTGCGAACAAATGAAGAACATTCCTTATGCTTCAGTTGTTGGAATCCTTATGTATGCTTAGGTCTGCACAAGACCTGGCATTGCTTTTGCGGTTGGAGTATTAGGAAGATATGAAAGTAATCCAGGCTTAGACGAACTAACAACTTGGAAGTAATTGGCTACTCAGATTCAGATTACGTTGTCTGCATTGATTCGAGAAAATCCACTTCAAGATTTATTTTCATGCTAGGCAATGGAGCTGTGTTTTGGAGAAGTGTCAAGCAGACCTTGACTGCTACTTCCACTATGGAGGCTGAGTTCGTTTTTTGATTTGAGGCTACCTCACTTGGTGTATAGATGAGGAGTTTCATTTCTGGGCTAAGAGTTAAGGATTTTATTTCTAAGCCATTAAGGATATATTGTGATAATTCAGCTATCATTTTTATAGCTAAGAGTAACAAAAGTGGTAATCGAAGCAAGAATATTGAAATTAAATATCTAGCCATAAGAGAACGTGTTAAAGATAAATCAGTGGTATTGAACACATTAGCACTGAATTAATGATTGTTGATCCTTTAACTAAGGGCATGCCACTAGTTAAATTTAAGGATCATGTAGAAAGGATGAGACTTGGTTCCCATATATGATTTTCATTGTAATAATGATATGATATTAATAACACTCTATTTGTGATGTTTCTCATTCAGTTTATGTGCATTTATAGTTAATTATTCTAAGAAATATCAATAAAGTTTAGACTCAAAATAAACAATGGGTTTATTCATTAAGTTATATGGGCTTGAGAAATATAATACAACGTAATACATGAAAAATAATACCCATACAAATTAGAGGACTTATCGCCATAATTCATGTATTTTGTTCTCATTATAGTATATAATGGGATATATGGACCAAGTGAGAGAATGCTAGTAAAAGTGGTGTGGCCTTATGTGGTCCACTTATGTCCTCCACTTATTGCTCACTTATTGCTGGAATCACTCATTCATTATTGGAGTGCGTTGTTCGCTACTTGTGCTTCCTAATACCTTGTCCAATTGTAATGGAGTTAGTATTAGTGTCTCACCTAATTTTGTTTTTGGTCTACAATCATCAACCGTTTTTTGGTTCTGGCCTGCCATCAACAACCACTCATTATACACACCATTACTAATCCCTTTGATGGAAAGGGTTTACAAAAAAAGGTGTAGCTTCAGCTTCTTGAGTCCCTGAGCTCATTGTGCATAAGGGTTGCACACCATTTGAGTTGTAGAGAAGAGTTTGGATGGCACAACAGAAGATTTTCGCTTCAATTACAACAACCATTCAAAACATCAAGGAAAGCAATGACGGTTTATGATCTTCGCACTTGATCTAATTACTTCAATTGTATATGAACATGATTAGATCATCAGTATATATTTAAAATTTATAAGTATTACTTCCTTTTTATTGAATAATACAAAATAACAAGAGCTATAACTTCTTTTTTTTTATTTTTTTGGTTTCCCAAGACTAATACTTTTGAGGCGGAAGATCACATTAAGTGGGTAGACTTCCGAACAAGTTATAACTCTTTTACTTCTCTCGTATGTTATTTTCTTTTTTATTGTATCATTTCTTGTTCTTTCTCCTCTTTCATATTAAACAATGCCTTAATCAATCCGTCAATCTTTTAGACAAATTGAGTGTTCTACCACCTCTATCGCAGTGATCCGCTATGAAAAGATGCATATGATCGTGGGACCCGAGGTTTCGTCTTAATTATCCATGGGGGAAGACCGTTTGGTTTCAACCTCAGAAACTGCTCTCTAATTGCAATAAAGCACCTCAAAATTGTCTTGCAGATTTAATAGAAAAATTTATGGATCATTTGCATTTTGGTAATACGTTGTGAATGATGAAAATCCCGATTGTTATTCCATAATTTCTTTGTCACTGAATCACTCAGAGATGTAATTCTAATTTTTTTTTTTGTAAATAAAGAGGGGCTAAGCCCCGATGTAATTCTAATTTAAAGGATAAATATCACTAACAATAAGTCATAGAATTGGTCTAATGGTAAGAACCCAAGTATAGATAATTTGCGTGAGTTTATAACTTCAAACCTCAATATCATCATTGTATAAAATAAATAAATAAAATATATCACTAACAGTAAAGTCAAGCTACCATTTGGGCTGTGTGGCACCACTCTTACAGTTAATATTTTTTTTTTTGTGTGTACATACTCTAAAGAACCTTGCACAAGAGTTCATTGGACTTGAAGAGTGGACAATGCAACAGGCTCAGCCTACCGGTGTTAAGAAACGCCACAAGAGAAAGTGGAGGGCGGCGAAGCTCTGATACCATGTAAAGAACCTTGAGATACACCACCCCAAAAGCTAGCTCAAAGGAAGGGAATGCCCAAAGCCTTATAAAGGTCACATTAGTTGTCCACACAATCAATGTAAGACTATATATCTCAACACATACAGTTAATATATTTTAGTGTACATAGAGATTTCTAATTGTTCTTGAAATACACATTATAACGTACAAATGTCAAAGTTGATTGGAGAATAATTGAGATATAGTTGCTATATATAGTTAGAAGATGTTAGGGTTATTAGTTGTTTTAGTAGTGGGCTTCGGTTAGTTAAATAGCTGCAGTCAGGTTATTATGTTATGGAGTAACACCTCAATGTGAATATTATTATTCATTGTTAATAATTATTCTTTCTTTTTGCTTTCATTATTTAAACCCTAAAATTTCAACATGGTCTAAATAACAATAACAACGGGTTACATATTTCAAATATTTAAACTATTATATAAAAACTCATACATATAATTTTTAGACTTTGATTTTCTCATATTGCATGAGAATTGAATTCTCATGGTGAGACTCAACTATGGTGGACCTCACACTTATTAAGAAAAAAAAAGAAAAAAATACAAATCGAAGGGTAACAATATAAGAAAACACTTTTCATACAACAAGAGAAAATCAAAGCTCATAGTCTTTATATCTAAAACATCTAAAGTATGCGTTAAAATTAAATTATAAGTATAATATAATATGAAATTAATTATATAATTAAATATTTATAAACAAGAGATAATATACATGTAAATATGTCATTAATATAAAATTGTATAATTAACAAAAAATATATTCAAACATGTGATAATACGCAAATAAATAATAGTAGTTTAGTAAAAGTACATAACCTTTTTATCTTTGAAAAAGTACAAATGATACGTGACAACTCATGTATAATATTTGAAAGACTCGTACAATTAGATATTGTATATAAATTTATAAATTTATAAATGTATAAAAAATAAAATATGTAATATAATAACTATATACAACTTAAATTATTTAAAAAACTAAAAGTTATGATATAACATCCCACCTAGCCTGTGCAAGATCGCTGTTATATAATGAATGTCTGCAATCATAAGACAAACAAGCAACGTTGTAACGTAAACGAAGGGTGCAACCGCAACGTCACATTTTCTTGACTTGACCATAGTTCATCATGTAATCATAAAATTGAATATTTGTCTAATATTTTTTTTTTAAAAAAGTTGAAGTTCTTCTTTTTTTACTGATACAATTGTAATTAAGAATTCCCTCTGACATGTTCACACAACTTCCGCCGATCATATTCCATTGTATAATAATTTCAACTTTCTGAAGTTGTTGGAGACTGAGTGGGCCATTTGTATGTGTCAATTCGTTGTGTCTGCGGTACAGGCATGCAAGGGGTTGCTGCATGCGCCTCTGGTTTTTTTTATCTTTTATTTTTCAATTGAAAAGATTAAAACATGCTATTAGTTTTAATGAAGTTTTAAGACCTAAAAATGACTCATTAATAAAGAATAACTAACTAAAAATCAAGGTTAAAACTTTAAATTGACACAATACATTAACCAACCTTCAATCCATTAATTTGTGATTAGCTAATAAACTGTCATCACAGAAATACTCACTTTACAACATGAAAAATACTCAATACACTTATTCTAATTTATAATTTTATATAGTCGCATATGTGTTAAGTATATATTAAGTATATATCTTGGGGAGGGGCTGAACCTTTAGCCATCACTGTTCCCCCGCACTCCGGATTAGTCTCATAGCCGGCTCAAAGAGTCGAAGCTCGTGGGAATACTGGAGGGAGCCAACTCATCTCAAAGAGATAATTAGGGTTGGGTAACTCCAAAAAATATATTAAGTATATATAAATTTGTCAGAACACAGACATATTTCAAGGGACGATCACCCTAAGTCCCTAAGCAGCATGGTTTGACATAGTAAAAGTGATACACTTCTCTTTCGAAAGAACCTGTATTCGATTCTTGACTTGTCGTTTTGCTCCTAACTCAAATAGAGTTGAAATTCCAATACGAGCCATTCTTACCAAACCATGATTTTATGATCAGGCTTTATTATATAAAAATAAAAGCTTTTAATCAATAATTATTTATTCAAGTGATAAGATATTTACTCTTAATTACAGATGGAGTCCTCAAAATGGAAAAAATAATATTGAAAAAACCAACTCCTATATGGATTTAATGGCGCTCAAACTAGACAAGTGAGGTAATCCATAACCCAATTGGGAAAAAAATAAGTAATTGCACTAAAAGTCAAGCTTTATTAATAACATCACACGAGGAGGATCTACTTGCACCCACATTTTAATCAAAAGAAGTTGATCAAATTCGTAATTATAAATAGGCATGTTGAAACAGATTAGGTGTTTCAGTCAGGAAGAAAAAGGGTTATGAAAAAATAAAAAACATTTGCGTCA
Organism: Gastrolobium bilobum; assembly: GCF_033153095.1. Lineage (NCBI taxonomy): Eukaryota > Viridiplantae > Streptophyta > Magnoliopsida > Fabales > Fabaceae > Gastrolobium > Gastrolobium bilobum. The sequence continues at coordinate 173,958 of NW_026897833.1, read as the reverse complement.
TGATAATTTAAAATAGAACAAATCTTTCATCCACGCCAATTGGTGGAGTAAAGCAAACTTGTTTCGAACTAATTTTTTTTTTTTTTTTTAAACGGAAAGTTTAAGTGGAGTTAGACATCGGTATCCAACTAGAGTCAAGAAAGACCCCCCAACCTCTGAGAATTTCTAGGATAGATTATATATTACTCACCAACAAAGTCTTCACATCGGTTAGCAGGGTTTGAACTCGTACTCTTGTGGGGTATGGACTAAACCCTTAGCCAACTATGTCCACTTTGTTTGGTTTCAAACTAATATGATTCCTTTGTCATGTGTTGTACAGTGTACAATATAAATAACTCGTTAAACTGTGGAAGGTTCAATTATTTATCTACGTGTGTGCAACTGCAGACTAAAGGCATGGAATGTTGGAAGAGAATGGACCTAGGAAAATCGTTAAACCAAGAGTTTTTTCATCCCTTTTTTTTTTTTTTGGGTATAAAAGTCAAGAGTTTTATATAGGGGTGAAAATAGTAGCTAAACCTTGATCCACTGTTATTTGAAGTTTATCATAGGCCATCAAAGCCTTCTGCTCACACTGGTACGATCCTTTCCCCCTTGCCAGAACCTCACCATCTGCATCTATGATCCCTTCCTTCTCTTGGTCTTCCAAGCGTGGGCCAGGTTCCAAGATGAAAGCTTTCACCTATTATTTGTTGCAAGATACAGAAATTATCAAATTTTGTTATGCAAATAGATCAAAGCAGGGACACTTAAGAACCCAAAACAATTACAAGGAAAAGTATTGCACTGAAACATATTGGGGACCACACCTTTAGGTACATGACATATGGCGATTTTACATGACCTCCATTATTCACCTCTGACAGAACTGACAGCAACGGTAATTTTGGGCAATTCTTCACAATGATCAAGTCCAGATAACCATCTGAGAACTGCATTAACCAAATTAGAATGACAAAAAGAATTGTCAAGCTCATGGCTGTAAAAGACTATCATCAATTATAAGTAATGATGTCCCACAATGGAGGAGCAAATTTCGAGTGTTTCTATCAATTTATTCTCCACGGTACTTATTATAAACAGTAATAGTCCTTAAGGTTTAAAGTCAAACAAATTAATATGCAAATAGTCATTCCTCAATTATTTGTATATAGTGATCCTACTAATAGAGTCGCCAACACTGCCATGTTAGCAATAGAAAACAGTTCTCACTATAACATTAAGTAAAAAATGTGTGAGAGAGCGCATGATAATACGATATGTATAAATTCTTACACATAAAACCAACCTTAGCATCCGGTGCTGCCATAGTGTTTTCAGCACCCCAAGGCACATTGTGAAGCCAGACAGAAATAAAAGGTCCATTTACAACTCTCCAATTCAGCTTCTCCACGTTAATTTCAGGTCCCTGACAACCGAGCGTTTGTGACTTCACAGGTTCCACATCAATTGAATCACTGTTGTTGACTTTGCCAGGGTAACTAGTGGACTCCCCGTAAGCTTCAAACCCAGGTGCAGGCACAAAATAAACGCATCCAGTGTAATGCCTCAAATGGAAGATTCGAATGAGAGCCTAAAGCAGTAGGTAGTGATAAAGAAAAAATTACAGATAACTTCAATCATTATAAGTCAAAGTAATTGTAGTACAAGTGTATAACAAAAAGAAAATATCATTGGACTAGATTTGCACTGAAGTGTGTGTTGCTACTAGCAAAATATGATTCTTAGTTTAAAGCATTCTACATAAACACAAACAACTTTGGATTGTAAACTGCCTCAAATTGAAGAAGATGACTTATAATATGATGATTGAATGTTCTATCATTTATGTGATTGCCTTCAACCCTAGTATTAGAAGATAACCCAACGATAATCCATATAAAGAGACACATATTAATGAAAGAAAAAGAATCATAAATAAACATGGCATGGTAATTATAACATGGGTTACTAACATAAAAATCGATGCGAGCACTTCCCATCCACCGATACTTTTCAGACTCGATGTCAATATCGGCCATCAGACCTGAAATAGAACAATATTTGCAATGGACATCATAAGCATGTCGGAGTGAATGTCAGGGTCAGAACCAGATGCAAGCAACTGGATTAGATGCTTTTGCACATCCAGCTCACCGCCAAAAATGCAATATATGGTGAAGGTAATTACCCCATGCAAGCATCAATATACTGAAAAATCTGGTTTCCCCTTGCATGATAGTGGCCACATCAAGTGATCGCTTATGACCTGACAGCATTTAATATAAAGTTAATACATTATAGTTTACATCAGCACACTGAAAAAAAAAAAAAACAAGTGTTGTTGGTCAGGATATGACATGCTGGAATGACAATGAATTGAAACCTCGTATGATGGCTAGAACAGCATTAGCTACTGCACAAGGATCACCAACTGAATCAAGAAGAGACTTTGCCATGCCATTTCCCGTACCTTCAAATAAAACCATTCATTTTATATGAATATCATGGAAGAGATTATGAAAAGATTAAAACACCTCCCATTAAACCCGACTCATGTTAGTCTTAATTTCTACTTAATTTAGTGGTAATTATCCTATGTTTTATGGGCTGATTTTGTCACAATGCAGGTGAAATTGGGCCAAATATAAGAGAGTAAACCCAAGTTGGTAAAAAGAAGTAAAAAAAAAAGGCAATTTAGATTTTCACTAATTATTTTCATTTTTTACCACAGAAAAGGACACTTGGCAAGAAAAGATAAAAGAAAAAGATGAGATGGAAGATTGAAGGCCGTTGGATGCTCCTTGGATCTAAGGGACAAAATCAACTTGAAGCTTTAGTTGAAGAAAAGTCAGAGTCTTCGTTAAAAAAAGAGAGAGGGGGAACTCAGATTTTAGAAGAAGAGAGATTTTCGTTGAATAGAGATTTTTAATTTTCGTTGTAATCAGTTTTACGTTTTGGAGGGCTTAATTTTCTTTGAAACTTTCTTGGAGAATCTCATTCTTGAAGGGATTCAAGAGGAGATTTCTGCATGCAACTTCCTGGAACAGTAACTTCGTTCTTTAGTTTCTCTTTAATTGTAGCAATTTCAACTTGAAGAACATATCGGTCTGTTACCTTCTACTTTTGCTGTTTCTGGTATTTTTGAATGAAAACTATGTTTACTGTTATTTCAGATTTCATTTTAGCTTTAATCTTTAACATGCATTGCTAAATCCTTTATCTAGAATTCTGATGAAAATGACAAGTACCCATTAACTGATTCAGATTGTTGTGCATGTTCTTGATGTTCGAGTAGTGAATATTTCTTGGTTTACGTTCCATGGGGATGGGCTTAAAGATTATTGCATGAACTTGTATTGGGAAATTTGAGTTCATGATTTCATTAATTCAAGTTTTCAAGATTAGGAATAATCTAAGAAAGAATTTGATTACAAGTCATCAATAAAATGATTCAAGATTAAGGGATTAATTTGAATCATTTTATAACTGAATTTGGGAAAGTTTAGTGAGGTTCTACAAAAAGTCAGATTCCATCAATTATAGGTGCTACAGCGGTTAAACGCATACATGCAATTTTTTAAGGGAAAATCATTGAAATCAAAATTCTAAACTTTTAATATTCATTTTTTTACTCATATAAATGTGTTCTTACCATTCTTACTATAATTTGCATTTTAGAAAATATAACTTCCATTGAAAAAGCCATTACATTCATATTCAAGAAAAATAAAAAAGGAATAACCAAAAGAAATTGAATTTCCCGTTCCCATAGAACGATACTTGAATTCTTTTTGAATTCTATACTTTTTTTTTGCAAAGTCACAACCAACAACTCACACGAGTCTAGTTATACAGATTTAGTTATGTTAATCTTAAACACAACTATATCTTGTATAACTATACTCATTATCTACACAACAAAAAAAGGAGGGTAAAACCTGCAGGAACAACTCCAAGGGGCATCTTTATTGCAGTATCCCAGTCGTCCCTTTGAAGCAGTCCATTTACAACCTACTAAAAATGTGGGACCTAGTAACTAAATACTTACTTATAGCAACCAACAACAACAATAAAAGTCAATGAACTAACCTCAACCAAAATCCCATCTCCACTAACACAAACAATCCCATCGTACTTGGAAATATCAAGGGACTGAACAACTTGCTTTGCATGGAGCTGATGTTCGGTTTCTGTAACAATAAATAATAATAATATTAATCACACAAATTAACTAAATCAATAAATGAAAGGTTAATCAACATGCACGTGAATCAAGTTGAAAGGTTAAAAAATGGAGCAATGAATGAAAAAAAAAAAAAAAAAAAAACCTTGGACTGTAAGTTGCAATTGCGCATCTTCAAGAAGAGGTTTTACTTGGTCACGAAAAATATTTGTAGCAGCTTTCCTTCCCCCAAATGGATTAAAAAAGACAAAAAGCCTCTTAGGGCGTCCTGTTCCATTCAAAATTAAAACTTTGCTACACATAACTAACAAAATTAATCAAACAAACAAAACAAAGTGATTCAAATTAGTTACCAAGAGAATCGATGATTTCGCGAAGCTTCTGGCACCAGAGCCTATGCGATTCCTCCGACGAGGGCCGAAACACGACGTCGTTTCTGACCAATCTTCCTCTGCTACCACAAGCGCAGCAGCCATCTCTGGTCTCCACGACGGTTTTGAGCCTGATGTTAGGACCGTCGGCGACGAACCCTATGACCTCTTTTTCGATGGTCAAACTCCGTTGACTTCCCTCCGGCCACCAAAGCCTCCCGTCGCTGAGCAGAGCTAGTGGTGTTACCGTCCCGTTGACGGCCACACGGTCCGAGATTATTGTGGGGCCCCGTTCATCGGATCGGTCCATTTCGTGCGAGAGCCGGTGGACCGGTTTGATCGAAACCGCTAGACCGAAAAAAAAAACAAATAAATCGGTTTTTGGGGACAAAAGATGCCAATGCCTTTTGGGTTTTGGGTGAACAAGTTTGCTTCTATTTTCTCGCCAACGAAATTATTCTATTAATTTCTTTTTTCCTGACCCCACTACTTTATTGATAAAATTTAAAAATTTAAAAATATCTTCATTTTAATTTTTAATAAATAGTGTTTGTGACGTTTATTTTTATTTTTTTTTAAATAAATCACAAGTATACTACAGGGAAGGTAATTTTATTCGAATAAGGAATATTCATATTAAGGAATATTTATATTATGGCGGGACTAATTCCCGCAATTTTTTTTTTTGTATTAGACTCTACAATTTATTTAAACTGAATCAAATATATATCACTTTTATTTTTTTATAGTTTAAAGGGCAGTCGCCCACAAAACCAAAGAGAAAATTAAGAAAATATATAGATACGGGACTCCCCCAAAAAATAAAGCTATAAAGGGTTGTTTGTTACGTGGTTTTTCTTAAGATTTTCGGAAAATTAATTTTTTTAAATTTTTAAATTTTCGGATATTATTGTCAATTGAACGTAAAAATCATATTTTTGAAAATTGAAATTTTCAGATAAAAAAAAATTTCTCTTTTACCAAACGTCTTCTAAGATCTACTAGAATAGCCTCAAAGACTTTATAGCCTGTCTCCTCGTTACATCGTAGTAGATAGTTGGTTTGCCAATCTGCACATTTTTTGCATTTCCTACAAGTGTGTTACACCTTCACAGACCAATTCATGTTGATTAATCTTCGAATTCGAGACACAAGGTGGCTTTCTCGAAGTGCATTACCTTTCTTGGTAAACAGAGTGACAATGGTTAAAGAGTCCTTTCAATGATTACCTTTGTTAATCCTTTGTCTTTTGCAAACTCTAGTCCTTTGTTAATCCTTTCTTGGTTAATCATGTATCACTTTGACCAACCCGTTTGGTTATGACATTAATTTTTTATGGGAAAAATATTTATTCTTTTAAAAGATAGTTCTTTTAATTAAAAGTAATATTTTTTATTTAAAATTTAAATTAAAAAAACCTCTCACTCTTTTCTCTCACATTTTTCATTATCTATTTTTCTCTCTCATATAAAATGATATAATTTTATGCGTAAGTAAAACATTAATTCCATTTTTTTATATATGCCGATTGATGAGTAATCCCTTTTCACAAATAAACTCTCTTTTTTCTGGATATTCACACGCTGTCTGTGAATAATATAAGAGGGTGTTTAGATTTATTTATTTTGAAGTCATTGTTGAAACTAAAAGTTAACTAGAATATAGGAACGACAAGAGAAGAAAGAAAAAGAGAAAATTAGTACAAAAATGAAAGAAGAATAATTTTCATTGTCAAAGATCTGTATATGGTCTTTATTCATATATCCTCACCAATAATGAGTTATAATAAAATAAATAATAAAACTGAATCCTCCTAATTATATATTAGAATTTATAAAAGTTACACATTATTTCTTTAAAAGTTGTGGTCATTCACAATAATATTATGGGTTCGTTTTTAGTGCAGTTAATGCAGATAAGTTATTTGCAGTAAGCCCAATACGACGTCGTATTTAGGCAGAAATTATGGTATTTTTGTAATTTTAATTTATTTTAGAGTTATTATAGTCTTTATAATTATAATTTTTTAATCTTTCAATCCAAAACGACATCGTTTTGAAAGTAAATGCAGATAACTTATCTGCATTAACTGCAGAAATAATTTTCTGTAATATTGTTTATCACACTCCATCTTGAATGCCCATTAAGATAATGTGGGGGAAAATTTTAGTAAAGGAAAAACAAAATATTCTAATAATATGTATTACAAGTTGTCTCATTAAAAATTTTACTATGAAAACTCAATGAGACAAAATCTTGGTAAAGAAAAAAAAGAGTGTAGCATATATTTTACTCCCCGTGATTATAACATCATATTTAATGTCTCTGAGTCTATAAATTACAGACTCACATATCAGCTTATCAAAACTTGAATTAGGCAATGTTTGCCAAATTATCTTTTGAACAAATTTGTTGAACGCCATGAAATATTTGTGCTTCCACTAGTGATGGAAATCTTGCTTGTGATATGCCTTTGTGTGGTTCAGGTAAATATCTTGCATTATTCTAATATCTTCATATCAAAGAAGAATTAAATGCTACTAACAAATTTACCAATAAGAAAGATAAAATGTAAAAATAATGGGAAAAAGATATAAAGTTCAAAAGTCAAACATCCATTATAAGATTTTGTAACTCCTCGTTGGATGTTCATCATTTATTATACGCTTGTAAGATTGCTTTGATTGAACTAAGATATGGCTCCAAGAAATTTTTTTATTATTCTGCATGGGGTTTAAATGAATATTTTATTTATGTCAAACTAGCTCACAATCATTGGGGTACTCAATGGATGTGCTTTATCCATGTAAAATATCTTTAAAATATTCTCTATATAAGTCAATTGATAGATAAATATTATATTAAGGAGATTACATCACATACACCTTTATTTCTTTAATTCATTTAATGAACTTGAAGTTTTTTCAAAAAAAATTCCCGAAAATTTTTATATGCTTCAAGCATTTTGAGGCTATAGTAACATCCGTTAAACATATGTTAATTTTCATGTACTACCAGACTAATAAGATATCTGAAGATTATCACATCCACCACAAGATAATATATATTACATATGATAAATGACAGGCTTTTGTTAAAATCATTGTGTTACAAGTTGTGTTTTATATCTTACTACTTCATTTTTCTCATTATATTTTTGCACATTTATATCTCATTGGCTTTACACCTTCATATGTTTGGATTATAGGTCCAAAAGCTTTACGTTTGAATTGTGTCTTTATATTTTGGCCAGTACTTATTTGTTTACATTTATCAACAAATTAGCTTCAATATTCTTGTCTTGTTTCATTATTTCATTTTTTGCTAAAATATTGAACTATAATTTTACGATTCCAACTTTTTCGTGTAAAGACATAACTAATAGAAATCTCTTCATTTTCATTATTTTTAGGTACTTGAACCTCCCTTGAGGTTTAATAAAAGTTATGTCTTCAGGATTAGCAATTGTCTCCATATTATGACCATCTTGATCATATGTTTCTTTCCTTTTCTTGAGTAATTTTATCCTTGGAACCGATCATTTTTCCATGTTTTAAGTGTAGTTTATCAATTTGAATTGAAGCATTTACGGTTGGATTATTAGACTTGTTGAATAGTCAAACATTTTGGCAGTCGATGTATAATATATTTTTCTTATAATTGCTTTGTGTGATGATTTATATAAGCTAATTATATGCATTCTAATTAATATATTTTTCTAACTGTTTATTCTCTCCCCATCATGTTGGAAAAACTGATAACAATAAGCAAATTTTGTTTTTAACTAAATCTTCATGAGATTCATATCCAACATATATTTTCAACTATCATTGGGGACTTATCTTTAGTCGTTATGGTGGAGTAATTGAAACATAAATCGCACATCCAAAAATTACAAAATTAGAAACATTTGGCTCCTAACCATGAGTCAATTGTAATGGAGAGATTTTATGATAACTTGTTAACATGATGCGTACAAGTAATGCAGCATATAAAATAACATATCTCCATATCAAAACGGGAGCTTTATTCTCATAAGCAATGACCTAGTTATTAATTGAATATGTTTAATAATTAATATGCTAAACCATTTCAGATATGATCATTAGCAACAAGTTATTCAACTGTAATTTCAATTGACATACGATAATTTTTAACTGCCTGATATGTAAGTTCACCAGCATTATCAAGACAATTTATCTTTATTATATAATCCACGAATTATGCTCTTAATATTATCACTTGAGCAAATAATCTCATAAATGTGAAGATGTGAGTTGATAATAAACATACATGTGGCCATTTTGTATATGCATATGCTAAATTTATATAATATTTGAAAAGCTCACATTATGAGTGAATAAGCCCATATATTTTACCCTATATGCATTTAAAAATGCAAGAGATTGAATATTAATACATGCCATTCTTACCAATGCATAAATTTGTGATCACGCTTTATAAAATAAAAATAAAAAAAAATAAAATACATGATTTTAACCAACAAGTATGGAAAAAAATATACAAGACTTTTGAAGTAATTGCAGGACAAGTCAAGCTCTATTAATAACACCACACGAGGAGGATCTACTCACACCCACATTTCAATCGAAAGTTTTCTCTAAGTTAATCAAATTCGTAATTATAAAGAGGCATGTTGAAACAGATTAGGTGTTTCAGTCCAGAGGAAAAAGGGTGATGAAAAAATAAAAAACATTTGCGTCACGATAATTTAAAATAGAACAATTCTCTTATCCACACCAATTGGTGGTGTAAAGCAAACTTGTTTCAAACAAATATGATTCCTTTGTCATGTGTTGTACAGTGTACAATATAAATAACTCGTTAAACTGTGGAAGGTTCAACTTATATATCTACGTGTGTGCAATTGCAGACTAAAGGCATGGAATGTTGGAATAGAATGGACCGAGGAAAATAGTTAAACCAAGAGTTTTTTCTTCCTTTCTTTCGTTTTTTGTTGTTGTTGTTGTTGTTGTTGTTGGGTATAAAAGTCAAAGAGTTTTATATAGGGGTGAAAATAGTGGCTAAACCTTGATCCACTGTTATTTGAAGTTTATCATAGGCCATCAAAGCCTTCTGCTCACACTGGTACGATCCTTTCCCCCTTGCCAGAACCTCACCATCTGCATCTATGATCCCTTCCTTCTCTTGGTCTTCCAAGCGTGGGCCAGGTTCCAAGATGAAAGCTTTCACCTATTATTTGTTGCAAGATACAGAAATTATCAAATTTTGTTATGCAAATAGATCAAAGCAGGGACACTTAAGAACCCAAAGCAATTACAAGGAAAAGTATTGCACTGATACATATTGGTGACCACACCTTTAGGTACATGCAATATGGCGATTTTACATGACCTCCATTATTCACCTCTGACATCATTGACAGCAATGGTAATTTTGGGCAATTCCTCACAATGATCAAGTCAAGATAACCATCTGAGAACTGCATTTACCAAATTGAAATGACAAAAAGAATTGTCAAACTCATCACTCCAAACGACTATTATCAATTATTATAAGTAATGATGTCCTACGATGGAGGAGCAAATCAGTAGTAGTCATTAAAATCAGGCAAATTAATATGCAAATAGTTAATCCTCATTTATATGTATATATTGATCCTACTATTAGTGTCACCAACACTGCGATGTTAGAAATAGAAAACAATTCTCACAATGACATTAAGTAAAAGTGTGTAAGAGAGTAAATGATAATCCGATATGCATAAATTCTTACACATAAAACCAACCTTAGCATCTGGTGCTGCCATAGTGTTTTCAGCACCCCAAGGCACATTGTGAAGCCAGACAGAAATAAAAGGTCCATTTACAACTCTCCAATTCAGATTCTCCACGTTAATTTCAGGTCCCTTATAACCGAGCCTTTGTAACCTCACAGGTTCCACATCAATTGGATCCCTGTTGCTGACTTTGTTAGTAGAATTGCCAGGGTAACTAGTGGAATCCCCGTAAGCTTCAAACCCAGGTGCAGGCACAAAATAAATACATCCAAAGTAATGCCTCAATTGGAAGATTCGAGTGAGACTCTAAAACAGTAGGTAATGAAAAAGAAAAAAATTAGAAATAACTTCAATCATTGTACTTCAAAGTAATTGTAGCACGAGTATAACAATGAAAACATATTATTGTTCTAGATTCGCACTGAGGTGTGGGTGCACCATGTTGATAGGAATCGGCAAAGACTACTAGCAAAATATGATTTTAGTTTAAAGCATTCTACATAAGCACAAACAGCTTTAGATTGTAAACTGCCCCCAATTAACGTACATGACTTTATTATATGATGATTAAATGCTATATCATTTATGTTCTTGCCTTCAACCCAAGTATTAGATAACTGAAACAATAATCCATATCAAGAGACACATTTAATGAAAGAAAAGTGTCATAAATAAACATGACATGGTAATATTATGACATGGCTTACTAACATAAAAATCTATACGAGCACTTCCCATCCACCGATACTTTTCAGACTCGATGTCAATATCGGCCACCAGACCTGAAATAGAATAATATTTTCAGTGGATATCATAAACATGTCTGAGTGAATCTCAGGGTTAGAACCAGAAGCAGGCACAACTGTCTTAGATGTTTTTGCACGTCCACCTCATTGCCAAAATCCAATATATGGTGAAGGTAATTACCCCATGCAAGCATCAATATACTGAAAAATCTGGTTTCCCCTTGCGTGATAGTGGCCACATCAAGGGATCGCTTATGGCCTGACAGCATTAAATATAACGTTAGTACTTTATAGTTTATATTAGCACACTGAAAAAACAATGTTATTGGTCAGGATATGACATGTTGGTATGACAATGAATTGAAACCTCGTATGATGGCTAGAACAGCATTAGCTACTGCACAAGGATCACCAACTGAATCGAGAAGAGACTTTGCCATGCCATTTCCCGTACCTTCAAATAGAACCATTCATTTTGTATGAATGTCATGGAAGAGATAATTAGAAGATTAAACCACTTCCCACGAATGTAGTTATACACTTATACAGATTTAGTTAAGTTAATCTTAAAACATAACTAAATCTATATAACTACACTCATTGTCTACACAACGGAAAAAGGAGGATAAAACCTGCAGGAACAACTCCAAGGGGCATCTTTATTGCAGTATCCCAGTCCTCCCTTTGAAGCAGTCCATTTACAACCTACTAAAAATGTGGGACCTAGTAACTGAATACTTACTTATCGCAACCAACAACAATTTACTTAATGTCCAATGAACTAACCTCGACCAAAATCCCATCTCCACTAACACAAACAATCCCATCGTACTTGGAAATATCAAGGGACTGAACAACTTGCTTTGCATGGAGCTGATGTTCGGTTTCTGTGATAATAAATAATAATAATAATATTAATCACACAAATTAACTAAATGAATAAGTGCATGTTTCGATACTCTTTTTTTTAAGCTAGAAACTAAGTATAAGCTAGGCCAAACAGGTTTTGGGAAAAGCTCTTACAATGAAAAGTTCTTTTTTTATAATGAAGAAAAAAGTTGAAAGTTAAAAGCTCTTAGAAGGAGCTTTTTTTTTAAGCTCTTTTACTTGAATTGTGTAGATTTTTTTTAAATGAAGAGTTATAAAGATAGAGAAAGATAATTTTCTTGAAATATGTATTTTTAATAACTTTTAATTTAAAAATTTTATGTAATTATCAAGCAGCTTTCAACTTCTTCTTTTTTAAGCTTATAGCTTCTAAGCTAAAAAAAATTCAAACAAACTCTAAAGGAAGGGTTAATCATGAAGCATGTGGATCAACTAACACAGGGTACACTATGATTCTCTTGGCTCGACCCGATTAGTTGAATAATCAATAAATGGGAGAAATCTCAAAAATAAATAAATAAATGAAAGGTTAAAAAAAATGGAGCAATGAATGAAAAAAAAACCAAAACCTTGAACTGTAAGTTGCAATTGTGCATCTTCAAGAAGAGGTTTTACTTGGTCACGAAAAATATTGGTAGCAGCTTTCTTTCCCCCAAATGGATTAACAAAGACAAAAAGCCTCTTAGGGCGTCCTGTTCCATTCAAAATCTAAACTTTGCCACACATAACCAACAAAATTAACGAAACAAACAAACAAACAAAACAAAGTGATTCAAATTAGTTACCGAGAGAATCGATAATTTCGCGAAGCTTCTGACACCAGAGCCTATGCGATTCCTCCGACGAGGGCCGAAACACGACGTCGTTTCTAACCAGTCTTCCTCTGCTACCACAAGCGCAGCAGCCATCTCTGGCTTCCACCACGGTTTTGAGCTTGATGTTGGGACCGTCGGCGACGAACCCAATAACCTCTTTTTCGATGGTCAAACTCCGTTGACTTCCCTCCGGCCACCAAAGTCTCCCGTCGCTGAGCAGAGCTAGTGGTGTTACCGTCCCGTTGACGACGACCCGGTCCGAGATTATTGTGGGGCCCCGTTCATCGGATCGGTCCATTTTGTACGACAGCCGGTGGACCGGTTTGATTGAAACCACTAGACCGAAAAAAACTAAATAAACCGGTTTTTGGGGGGACAAAATAATGCTTATGGCTTTTGGGTTATGAATAAACAAGTTTGCTTGCGTTTGCACGCCACCCAAATTATTCTATTAATTTCTTTTTCCTGACCCCACTACTTTATTGATAAAATTTAAAAATATTAATTATCTACATTTTAATTTTTGATATATGTGTAGTGTTTGTGACGTTAATTTTTTATATATGACGATTGACGAGTAATCTCTTTTAACTAATTAACTATTTTGTTTTTCCGGGATATTCACACACCGTCTGTGAATACTACAAGCAGTCATTTTTTATAAAAGAGGGTGTTTAAATTTATTTATTTTGAAGTCATATTTTTTTTAAGGGAGTTTAAAAATAAGCCGTCATTTTTAAAAATTAAAGTAATCTCTTATTATTAATACGCCTTATTTATTAAATTATATATATATATATATATATATAAGTGATTATTTTATTTTTATCTAATTTTTCTATTTCGTTCTGAATTTTTTCTATTTTATCAAATCTTAAGATTGAATTCTCTTTTAGTCCAAATGTGTATATTATTTATAAGGAGGGGGTGAGGAGTTTTAATGGTAACTAAGGGGATGTATAGGATTGAGATTTTAAGAAATTATTTTTGGATAAAAAATTTATTGATATTCAATTAGAATTTTAAACGATTGTAGAAAAATCACGTGTATTCGATTAGAATTTTAAAAGATTATTTTATAATTCGTCCAAAATCTGGTGGTATTCAATCATTATTTCAAACAAATAAAAAATAATTTTGTGGTATTACAAAATCTGACGATTTTAATGGATTTTCTATTAGTGTGAATTTTATGAGATTTTTTTGTGAAAAGTATAAATAACACACCTCTCTCACAATCTCATTCTAACCTTTGGGATTTTTTGAAATTTCTCTATTATAGTATCTCACAATCTATCCTAACTTTTTCTTAAAGCCAAGGTATCTTCTTTTTTTTACTCTCATATATTTTCTCTAGTTTTGACATTCCTTTTTATGTTATTCTTCTCATGATTAATTAATGAGTTATGGTTGTGATTGTGTCTCTAATGATGTGTTCAATTCTTTTTTATATAATCATAGCACGGGTAATACACGATAAACATGTTTAAAAAATAGTATATTACCGATAAAATTTTCTCAAGACCTTTTATGCACGATATTAGGCACACAATGAAAGACAAAATTTCAATATTCATTTGTAGAATAACAAGAAAAAATTGATATTATTATTACATAACTTGTTTTTGTCACTTAGTTAAAACAATATCTACTCAACAATGTTAACTATTCTCGTACCATAATAAATGCAAGTTACTATTTGACAAGATAATGAGTAGAAGAAGCCCATTGCATAGTACATATGTCAGTTTTTTCACTTTATGAGCTATTAAATTGGGATAAATACATTTGCATTTAATATAAATAATTTCATATAATAATTTAATAAATATTTTAAAAATATTGGTGAAAATGAAATAATTTTTTTAAATATGAATAACATGCTCTATCACACTAATAACATGTAAAGATATCACAAAGTTTTAATAAAATTTGTACATAGAAATTTTTGATTTGATTATCCTTCTTAAGAATCACCTTTGAATATTTGTTAAAAATTCATATAATTTTTTTAAAATCTTATAAATTCATATTGTCATTTCAAATCTTACAAATTCTATTAAATTTTTTTAAAATACAATCTTATAAAATTTTGATCGTAAAAAATGTGTTATAAAATAATCTTTAAAATCACTACAATTTTAGATAGTCTTTTAAAATCTCTAAAAAAATTTATCTCAAAATAATCTTTTAAAATTTTAATTCAATACATTTTTTTAAGCCTAACTCAAAACTAGTCTCACACTTAGTTTGAAGAATTGAAAGTTGTGAAAATATCGCGAGCCGTTGAACAGGTAATTAGGGTTGATGTAAAGTATTATTTTCTTCAATCTTGAAGACATTTCTATTTAAATTTATGCTCTTTTAAATTCTAGCTGATTTTTTTTTTTTATATCATATTTATTAAATATTTGAGCGAAAAAAATTGTTTAAAATTACAACTATATAATGGAGCAACGAAAAGCAAGGGTTTTTGTTTTTTGGTACAGTAGGTTGTGGTTGAGGGGAGATGGAAGAGGGAGCAGTGGGAGTGTTGCAGCGGAAAGGGAAAGGGGGACACCTTAAGAAGAGGGCTTTAAAGAACAAAGCTTTGGGTGTCACTTTCAACGAGAAAGATCTTCAGGACTATGTCGGTGGTTTTCACAAGCGAAAGAAGAAGAGAAGGAAGGAAGCCCAGAAACAACAAGAGGAGGTGCTGAGGCGGAAACGCAGCGAGGAGCGCAAAAAGGTGTACTCTTTTTTTCTTCCTCCAATAATTATTCATTTATTTTTTTACATTCCCATGTCACTGCTCTCTAATTACTTGCATGCTCTTTTGTTGTTATATTATGATTCATTAAAATAATTAATTATTCATAGGAATCAAATGATTCCCTCTTGAACATATTACAATCCAATTGCAAGGTATGGGATTTGGAGTCTGTCGTCAGAAAAATAAGATTACAGTGTGGGGTTTATATAGACTTTTTGGGCTTAATCTTTTTTAGGGTGAGATTCTCCCAGGTTCGTATCAGAACATTGCTAAAATTTGGATATGAAGAAATTATATGAGGAGTAATTTGTTTGTTTCATTCCTATTGGAGGGTCTGGGTTGAATTGAATCTTCTGCATTCCCATTTTTCAAATTCCTTGTTGTATGACACTTGAGACTCGGGACACAGAATTACATGTCTGCATTATGGTTTTGCATATTTGCAAAGGCACTTCTATGTTTAGTTTTCTTATCTATCTCAGTGGACTAATTTTGCAGAGGAAGTTGGAAAGAGAATTTGTTATGTATGGAGGCGTAGCACCAACCGCTGACTCTCGACCAGATGAAATTGACGAGTGCCAAGAAGAAGAAGTTGAATCTACTTCTGGTACATTTTTTTTTAACTCTTCATCTGTGTAAATTGGGATATTTCTCTAAGTTGAATAGAGTTACATGGACAAACCCCTGTACACAAGACTTTCCGACTTACGAGAGGGAGGGGGGAGGGTCAATTTTACATAGCTTTATCTTTGTATTTTTGTAAAAAGGTTGTTTTCCATACTTGAACCCTTATATAGTTACATTTGATAGAGTCAATTTGTTTCTTATCGGTTTATTTATGCACGAGTCATTTCATACTTTGTTGGTGATAAACTGATAAAGCATGAGAATATTTTTGAGCTCCTTTTTGGACATACATGCATCCACAGGGAATCCTTCATCATTCATCATGGCATGTGACCAGAGTTACACATCGTGTTTAACTTAAGTAGCTTAAAGTTTTAACTAAAACCTGTCTGAAGCTTCTTTACTTATAAATGTCAAGCTATTTAATGGAATTTTAGCATATGATGTATGATTTCCTTCTGCTTTCGGTTTGTGACTCATTTGATAATTGGATTTACCTTCTGTTGTTGAAAGGAACAAAGACATATGAAAATGCTGATTTGAAAGTCACAGTCGTAACAAGTGAGATCAACCCCGAAGAAGAAAGTTATCCTAGTGAAAGGAAGATGGCAGCAGTGTCCCCCCTTTCTGTTGTAGCTGATAAAAGGCACAATGTGCCGGTAAATAATAAGAAATCTTTTAAAAAGGTTGCAAAACACAAGTCACGGCCAAAGCCAAGAAGTAAGAGAGATAAAAAGAAAGGGAAGAAGCCGGGAAAGAAGTAATGGTAGCTGGGCACTCAAGTCTACAAGTAACTGTATTCTTGTGGAGGTGATTATTGAGTTCAGCAACTTATCTACTGAGAAGGGAGAACTCATGCTTGCTTATTGCAAAGTTTGGGCTTGTTTCATAGTTATCTAGTTGGGGTTACATGGTTCCTAATGTCAATGACTGGATTTTCTTCTGCCGGGGTCATGTGTCTTCCTGATTTTAGCTTTGATCCATTATGGGGAATTTAAGGATTAAGGAAGATACGATGGCAGACACAAACACCTAATTTTTCTGTTTTCCGTTTTCTGTTTTTCTTTTCTTTTTTGCTAATCGGTAATATTATTGTGTTGTATACATTCAAATCATGCATAGTTTTAATTTTCTAGTTTTACATATTTTTTTGGGTTCTAAAATTTCAGCTTCTGACCCAAAGAGAAGCCTTTTCAGTTTATGTTTTTGTTTTTTGATGCTATAGTTCATCCATATGTAGGGTTTTCTAATGAATCAAACCCTTTATCCTCTGTCGAAGTCTATGTACTCAGCTAATAATAAGTTAAAGCTGGTTTCAAAGATCAGAGCGGTTGCCAGTTGGTTATATTTATACCTTAACCAAGAGTTTTCTATGCCATATCAGCAAAACTTGTAAGAGTTCAAACGACTGTTGACCTCTAGGGATTTAATTACAAAAATTTAAAACAATAAGAACAATAGTTAAAAGTTTATTAATTTTAGTGGAGGAAGGTTAAATTTATAAATTTTTTATTTACAAATTATATTATGTCAATATAACTTTCCTCATTTAGTGACTTAGTTAAAAATTTAATGAAACTAAGCGTTATTTAACCAAAATCGAAATATATCATCTTCATTTTGGGCTAACGGAATATGATACTACCACGAGTGTGGATCTCCAATTGCAGGGCACCAGAACAAATAACAAGGTTTGGGTATTATACGTATGTTTGCATCTCAATTCAATTGTCTTTAATGCATGCATATTTGCTGAAAAAAGGAGACTAAACTTCCAACTATATATTTATAACATTCAAACTTCCATGTTCCAACATTCTAAGCTAATTTGTCAACTTTCATCCTACCTTTATACATCGTAACTTGAGATATTCATTATGCATTATATGTAGCAGAATAACTTCTCAAACACGAATAGATGAGGATGAGGCATATTTTAATGAAGTCCTAGCATAGGCTAAGGTTTGATTTATATATTACTCGGTTGATGTTGGACAAAACTTGGTTGCATCTGAAATCGAAGGACCACCTCGCATTTAGGAATAAATTTTTGATGCTACTGTTTGCACTAAAGATTCAGTATATTCCACAAATAAAAATATTACATGTCAGCTAAAGTTTTTTTTTTTTTTTTGCCAAATTTTTTCTCTCTCCTATGATGTGTAATGCTCTCATTGGTGAGATGCACTGAATCTTGGTGCAACAATAGCACCAAAAATTTATACCGCATTTAGAGAAGTTAGCCGGATAATATGTAGAGGCCCAAGACACAGATCAGACCTAAACTTGATGTCTTGAACTTTTTACACATCATATATCAAATCCGCTAAACATATTTAGAACCTTTATATAATTAATCAAACAATTAAAGACCTAAAATTAGGTTTGGACTAGCACATATTGGTCATATTGCAATCTAAGAGTGATGTTTGTAACAGAGATATTGTTAGTGGAGTGCAAACATTGAATTTCAGGAGAAAACTATAGTTTAAACTAAGGGAAAGACAATTTTCATGTTACATGAGATAAGTTTTCTTTCTTACACACCCTTCGATAACTGTGCCATATTTTTCTTTTCTTTTCTTTTATATTTTCAAGTGGTGGAGTCCATAAATTTATCTCTATGACATGAGATAACTATCTCCTTTAACATGAGATTAATAAAACCATTAAACTAATATGCCTATGTATTTGCCATGAAGGAGGAAGAATGTTAACAATCTCAATTTTGCTATAAAGCTATTTAAAACGCATAAATGTTATGAAATAAATTTGTGAATGTTTTACCTCCCTACCGCTATAGCTTTTTTATTATGAGTAGTGTAATCACTTGTACACAGATTATTGTTCATGATTACTATTCATACGCGGGGTACTGTTTAGTACTGTTCATGGTTACTGTTCATACACGGCTTACTATTCAATACTATTCATATGCGATTATATGCCGATAACCATTCAGTACTGTTGATACGCGTAATAATTACTATTCGTACGCATAAATCATTTGTGTAAATAGTGAAAAAAAAATTCTATAAATAAGGACATCCTTCATAATTCTTTGTAATAAAAATCTTAATACATTTTCTTTCTCTGCAGAATTTTATTTCTTTGTCTTGTATTCCCTATCCATTTTATAACAATAAGGAGGTGTTTGGTTGAGGAGAAATTTTTTGAATACTAGAAAAATGTAATTGATAAGGAAATGGTTGGAAAGTGAGTTTGGTAGAAAAATATAAAAAAAATTGTTTGGTGGAAAAAAAATTTATCGGGCAAATTAGGTAAGACTTATAAAGTCTATGTTTGGCTTTAGTTAAAATATAGATGGGAAAAAAATTTGTTTTTACGAAAATAATCTTGTTTTTAAAAAATCAACAAACTTTGGTTTCGTACTCAACGCTTGCTTTGATGAGGAACTCAGTTTTAAGCTTCTCTGTTCTTGTCAAAGCATTCATTTTTTCAACCTCTCCCTACAACTCTGCTTCTCTCGGTACCACAGCCTTAGTGGCCTCCACCTCCGCCACCTGCGCCGCCTTTTCCCACATAGCTTTTTTCTTAGCAAGCTCAGAATTTGCCTCTGCTACCTCTGTTTCTCTCTCATTCTCAAACACCTTCACTTCAGTCCTCACCTTTTTTCCCTCCTTCTCACCCTCTCCTTGCCTCAGTAACGATATGATTTTAGTCTCTGCATCAATTTTCGTTGCAGAGGTACGTTGGTCATATTATCGAGTTGGTCTGTTTAGCTTTAATAACCGCATCAATAAAAGTAAACTGTTTATCTTTCTTCACCGACGAGGGTAAGTTGGTCTATATTTGGTTGCCCATCTTGCATTTAGCCGGTTAACAAGAAAATACCACCATGAAGATGTCTTTTGTAAGAGTAACTTTTCCTTGTTTTTTACAAACATTTCTCGAAAGCTATGCAAATAGAAGTGATGGAGAAATACTTAAAAACTCTGTACCAAACATGGACATCACTCTTCCCCACACTCAGGTGCATAGGAAATTTTTTGAAAATCTTGAACCCAATTCCTACGGTGATGAATATAAGCGCAATTGAAATTTCTGGAGAGTTATACATTTGTGTATTAATAAGACCGTTCACTATTTCTTGAAGCTCGATCTCTCCCCGGATGAACCAGGTAGCCGACCAAACACCACCTAAGATAAATTTATTACTGCTGAAAATGTGAATTGAATTCAAACCTTAATAAATAGAAAAAACATTAGCATCTAAAATCTGACGGCTAGCACCACGCCACCTTATAATGATCGGACGGACCCAATCACTCCACGTGGAAAAATCTTAAAGCATCGATAATGATCCACAATAAACGGCCTAGATCTCCTGTTCATCTATATGCTCAGACAAGAACGAAAAAACGGAGTTTGGGAGTGTTTTGTGGCGTGCGACAAAATAAGCGTCAGATTGCAAAATAGCGTTTGAAGCGGAAAGACACTTCCCGGAAATTTCTCAGATTCCGTACCTTTCAACCTTTCCCGCTTCCTTTTCCTTTTTCTCGTTTATTTCGTTTGGCTGCCGAGAAAACGAAGGAAAAGTAGAGCAAACTGCAGATTTTTCCCTCTTTTTTTTTTAATTTTTTTTTGGCTTTATTTTGAGGTTCCGAGTCAAACTGAACTGTTGAGGTTTACGTGACTGAAAAACCCTACTAGTTCTGATCTTTTCTTTCACTTTCTCGGTAACCAAACAACGCTGTTCAGTTTGGAGTTGGAATAATGAACGGGAGGTATGTGGAGAGATCGAGCGGTGTGGCGAGGGAGAAGCGAAGTTTGGATTCGAGTTCTGCTGAAGAAGGACAACCAGATCGGAAGCGACCTGCTTTGGCTAGGTTATAACTCAGCTTTTTGCTTCTATTTTCTGATTCTTCAAGTTCCCTGAATTGTATTGTTCGTTAACATTGTTATCACTTTGCGCTACTAATAATATTTGCATGAAAATGATGGAGAAGTAGTGAATTTGAATTTTAACCTTAATGTTAAGCACTTATGTTTTCATCTGTTAAAGCTTAATTTGATTTCTTAAACTTGCTTATGGATGCATTTATTGTTTTTTATTCATTTATTTATATTAATGTGCAGTGTAATTGTTGAAGCCCTGAAGGTGGATAGTCTGCAGAAACTTTGCTCATCACTGGAGCCTATTTTACGCAGAGTTGTAAGAAAATTCAGTTCATTGTGGTATTAATTCTTAATATGATAATCTGATATTTTTTTTTTTTTTTAATTGATTTGTTTGACTATATTACCTGAAGTTATCACTTGCATATACTGCTTGCCCAATCAGCCCCTAAAACAGCAACCCCCGTTTATTATCCTTTAGTCCGGTAGGCCTTGGCTCGATCTCAGGCTTAGATAGAATTGGGTAGGAAATCAGTGTTCTGATATTCAAATCGAAAAAGGTAAAGTAATTGTAAAGAATTATTTCTACTCAAAAGCTGAAGTTATTAGGTAAATGTCACATTAATGGTTTTATATTATATTTCTCTAACGCGCCCCCTTACACAAAAGTTCATTGGGTTTGAACGGTGACAATGCACAGCCTCATATACATGTGCTAAGAAACTCCACAATATTTAATTATTTATTAATTGAATGGGGTCGGTGAGGATCTAACTTGTGACTATTTGGTCACAGAGGCTCTGATACCATGTTATTAATATTTCAACCCAAAAGCTTAAGCTATTAGGTGAAGGCTACTTTAATTGTTTTATATTATATTTCTTTAAGTTTAAAAATATTTTTTTTTCCTTTTCAATTTACTCATCTATGAGAGGCTTTCTGGAATAAGTAGTCCTGCAGTGTCTGTGTGTCCGAGTGTTGTCAAATATAATTTAAAGGAACAACTCTGTTAATGAAGTGAATGTATGCTACCTTGCACGAGTAATGTTTTGTTATGGATTTGTGTCTTATTTCTTATTTTTCTGGCTTGCTGCTGTTCAGGTTAGTGAAGAAGTGGAGCGTGCTTTGGCAAAACTAGGCCCTGCCAAGCTTACTGGGAGGTGCTTTTTGTGTCCCCTCAGCTTGTTAAAAAATGTTTGTATGAGGAATATTTGCGTAACACATGGTTTTATAATGTAAATTAAGTCTTGCACGATGCTTTAAAATTTAATACTTTTATCATATAAAAGTTCTCCTACCTTTTCACTGCTTATGCTTTCATGACAAGATTATTTCCTGCATCAACTTGCTTTGCTAGAGGTTGGAATAGTGGAATTAGACAGATGGTATAAGCTTAATGGAGATCCTTTAAAGTCAAAATTTAGTGACCAATGTTTGGTGATTTGTGTGTCTATTTCAGCTTATATTATCGCAATGTGCTTGTAATATCTAAAATTTGTTTCTCTAATACTCAAAAGTAAAATTCAGTTCTTCTCCAAAGCGCATAGAAGGCCCTGATGGCAAAAATTTACAATTGCACTTCAAGACCAGGCTATCCCTTCCCCTCTTTACTGGTGGGAAAGTGGAGGGTGAGCAAGGAGCAACCGTACATATTGTTTTGATTGATGCAAACACGGGCCATGTTGTCACATCGGGCCCAGAGTCATGTGTCAAATTAGATGTCATTGTTCTTGAGGGGGATTTCAATAATGAAGATGATGATACTTGGAGTGAAGATGAGTTTGAGAGTCATATTGTGAAAGAGCGGGAAGGAAAAAGGCCTCTTCTGACTGGCGATCTGCAAGTCACACTGAAAGAGGGTGTAGGAACACTGGGTGAGCTCACTTTTACAGACAACTCAAGCTGGATAAGGAGTAGGAAGTTCAGGTTGGGGCTAAAAGTTGCCTCGGGTTATTGTGAGAGAATGCGTATTCGTGAAGCCAAAACAGAAGCTTTCACTGTTAAGGATCATCGTGGAGAATGTAAGTTCATAACTTCCTTGTATTTGTTATATCATTCTAAGACTTATTGTAATGAAACTTCTATTGGATTATAGTATACAAGAAACACTACCCACCTGCTTTGAATGACGAGGTCTGGAGACTGGAGAAGATTGGCAAGGATGGGTCATTTCACAAAAGGCTAAATAAAGCAGGAATATATACTGTTGAAGACTTCCTAAGACTTGTGGTCAGAGACCCTCAGAGATTGCGGAATGTAAGAATCCAGTTTTATGTCCATTTTATTTTATCTGTCAAAGGTTTTCATAGGTTAACTATCCTTGTGTAGATTCTTGGGAGCGGCATGTCAAATAAGATGTGGGATAGTCTTGTTGAGCATGCAAAGACTTGTGTTCTCAGTGGAAAACTTTATGTATATTATCCTGATGATGCAAGAAACGTGGGTGTTGTTTTCAACAATATTTATGAACTGGGTGGCTTAATTGCCAGCGACCAATATTACTCTGCTGATTCCCTCTCTGAGAGTCAGAAGGTAAGCACGCCTTTACAGAAATTTTTTCATATATGTTTTAATTCGGACCACAACTCTTCCAAGATATGATTAACCTGATCTCTGATGCTATAATGTAAATAAAGTTTGGTTTTTCCTTGCAACCTGGTTGTTGCACAAGCAATTCTTCATGTTGAAAGTGTCCAACTAAAAGATTATGTGCATAATTGGCTTCACAATGTTAACATAACAATGTCCTGTGTTTGGCTGCAATTTTTTTGCTTAGTTTTGTTTTATTGTTCGAGTCTTTCTTGTGTTATGTAATTTTTTTGCTAGTTTAAACTCCTTACTCAGGCATAGGGTATCAATAATAAATGTTGTTTCTGGTACTTGTGTGAATAGATCAGGTAGGCAGTTGACTTAATGCAACTTATTGTAGACTTTTAGTATTACGAAGACAAGGTAGGAATTCTTCTCTTCCAGAAAAGGAAAAATGGAAATTTAAAAAATGTTTACTGTTCAAAACCATAGGTAAAGACAAGATGAAATTTCTTAAAATGCTGATGATTTTTGTTGTAGGTTTATGTAGACACGTTGGTGAAGAAGGCATATGATAATTGGATGCATGTTATTGAGTATGATGGGAAGTCTCTGCTAAATTACAGTCAGGATAAGACTTTGGACACTGCTCATCGTCAGGCTCAAATGGGCCCCCAGGAATATTCAAACTCATTTCCGCAGATTTCCATCCCAAGTTTGCCATTTCTAGAACATACAGGCCAGCCTTCAATGGATTCAGGAATAACAGTTGGAGGTATATATTACCCAGTAAAACATTATTATATTAGCAACAAAAGCAAAACGCCTTTGCAATTGTTTTTAGTTTACATTATTTTTGAACCTCCCTCCTTTTTTTCTTTTCCTGCCGTTCTTCTTCTCTGTATTCTTTTTTGCCAATTTTTTGTTCACTTTGTTCATACACCCACTACTCATAATATTTCTCTTTTAAACCCAATTTCACTAAAAGTGGACAGATTGTATCCCCTACCCGAACTTTCCCTCTCCTCTCCTCTCCTCTTCTCTTTAATCTGATAAAGTTAGCAAATGGAATTTAGAGTGCCGAACATGGTTTAGATAGGATAAGTTTGTAATGCCTATGTAGTGAAAACTTTAACCCATGTGGTAAATGTCAGCAGAAGAGAATTACAGCATTACAGGACCAATGTAGTGAGCTGCTCTCTGATAGGAACCCCACTAATGGTTTATCATAAGAATTGCCACAGGGAATCATTTAGGAAGGATGACTTAGCTAATAAAAGGAATATTCAAGAGGTGAGGTTGTTGGAAGGCTCTAATTCTGTTAGAAGTGATGAGTTGGCAAAGAGAGAGGGTGTGGTGGTTAAAAGGCAACAGGGAAAGGAGGAGAGGCATCTTTGGGCATTTTGGAACCTTGGGCACCTTAGGGTGATTTGGGAGAGACTAGGGGCTCTATAATTCCTCTAGAATTTCAGCTTCTGTAATTAGGATCAGTCACTGTAATTTGTCTATGTTTTCCATTTGTAATTGTCTTTTGGTTTCTTTGCATTCAGCATTACCTTCAGTGAAATATACTGAAAATTCAGATATTTTCTGGGCCAAACGCTGCGCATTCTCTTTGTTCTCTGATTATATGATTCAGTTTCTATCACTCTCATTGCATGTTAATCTCTTGTCTGTTTTACTAACAATAGATGTTTGCCCTTTAAAAAATGGTGAGCCCAGGGGAATTTTTTTATAGCTATATATGAATGTCTGCAGGTTATCATGATGGTACAACTACCAGATACTCCATGCAACCACCGAATGCTAATCATAATTCTTCTATTCAGTTTGATGATAATGCATTTTCAATACAAAACCAGTTGATTAGTGTTTCACACCAAGCTCAACTTCCAACAAATGAAAATGGGCTCACTCTTGGTCCACTACAATCAGCCACACATGGCTTCCAGACTGCCAGCATTTCAAATCCAACATACAGAGGAGTTGAAGACTTCTTCCCAGAGGAGGAGATCCGTATTAGAAGCCATGAGATGCTAGAAAATGAAGATATGCAGCATCTTCTCCGTATTTTTAACCTGGGGGGCCAAGCACATGCTTCCTTTAATGCCCATGAAGATGGATACCCTAGTTCATCTACATACATGCCTGCAACCCCTGTGAGGTACAATTTTGATGATGAGCCAAACCGTTCCTCAGGAAAAGCTGTTGTGGGCTGGCTCAAGCTCAAGGCAGCTTTGAGGTGGGGCATATTTATTCGGAAGAAGGCTGCCGAGAGACGGGCACAACTCGTTGAATTGGATGACTCGTAGAGAACTTGGAGGTACTACTCATTTTTATGATCTGAACAATTTTTCTGGAAATATCATGGAAGGCTTCTTTGCTGAGATTCAAAATTGCCATCATGCTAAAATTTCGTAGCATGAGCAATGACATGAAATCTGGATTGAATTATTTGGCACAGGCTTGACTTTGATTTCACTGTGTCTTAACTCATAAACAGTTGTGCAGAGATCTCTGCCTGTACAAGAATTTCACTCTGCAACAACTCTTATATAGCTGCTTTGCTTGTGATATTTTCCACCAGGCGTTCCTGTCTACAAGTTGTAAAGTCTCGACAGTTTGCTTGTTTTAAACTGAAGTCAATTTTTGCTTGAAATTGGCAGGGCCTAAGTGTGGAATCTCTGGAAACTAGGATCTTTACATTTATGGGGTCTTATTAGTTTTTGCGCAGTATGATGGATAATGTTTAACTAGCTTATGTATTTTGTTGTGTAGTTGCCCTGTAGCGTAGTAGTTATAATAATTTGAAGTGCTGAGCACTTGGAGCACTTTTGTTTACTGCCTCTTTGCCAAATGAATGTTTCAGTAGCCGTACAAGTTTGCATACCTTTTCATGGGATAGTAGTCTTGGGACATCAACTGAGAAAGATGCTGGTTCTCACTTGTTATATACCTGAATATACTTGGCAAAGAAATAAAATCAATTAACTGTGGAATATACAATTCACAGTTCATATGTTTTTGGTGGCAGCTAGCCCAGTTCTGGAGCCTACATGATCATGCAGTGGCTTAGAACTATTGGCAAAATATGGAATTATTTCCAGGCCATGTTTGGTACACAGAATGGAAGTTAAAAGATAAAAGAAGAAACAAAATTCTGGATTGAGTACTTTTTGAAAATATATGAGACATAATTAACTTGTATCGAACCACTATATAAGAACAAGAATTTTATTTTTGATTTTAGCTATTAATTTCATTTATATCTAAATGCTCTAATTGTCATTAATCACACTTATATATAAATAATTAGAAGTATTAAATATAAAGGAGACCAATGTTTAAAATTGAGTATAACACACCAATATAAGTTGATTCTGACCCTGTGATTCGACAGTAATACAATAAAATCATGACAAAATAAAAGCATTCGATTCTTATATAAAAAATGAATTAATATTTTTTATGTTGTAAAAAATAAATTTTATCTCCTATATAAATATCAAAATATATAGAATCTACATTTTTTTTTCTCTCTTCTTTTCGTATGACTTCACATGAACCCTATACATTTTTTTATGTGTAAAAGATAATTTTACACAAAGAAATTCACCAATTACCATGTTAAACTAGATCTCATTAGTGAGAATATATGTTGTGCTATACCTTCCCTCTATTTTTCATACCACTATCGTATTTCCCATATCAAAGGAAAAAAGTTTTTCAGTGGATAGTGGGATAAAAATTATACTACTGAGTTTTTCAACTATTCCTTCAACTTTTAGGCTATACTCGTCTAGTCTTAGGAGAAACAATTCATTTAATTTCGTGCTTTCAAACGAACGCTAATAAGGATATGTACTTGCTACAACTGTATGTTAAAGAACTACGAGGCAACAGATTATCCAAACAACCCCTACCCAAAAATAAAATAATAATAATAATAATAAATAACAACAAATCAAAATGCTAAAAAAGGAAAAATTAATTCAGTGGAGCGAATTATTCTGCATCTGAGACCTCATCTTCATCTTCCTCCAAAATGTAGACCAGGGCACGCTTCCTTGCAGCAAATACACAAGCCACGCCTCTGGATGCTGTTCGCCAGTTATACGAGGGAACAGAGGAGACACAGTTAACCAGTTGAATTGCTTATAGTCAGATTAACACAATAACCAGTTTGACAATGAAAAACTGAGATGAACTATCTTAGGGAGAAAATTTTTTATTATTCAAAAGGATCGACTTCATTTAATTCAGAAGTTTGTTATTTAAAAAAAAAATTAATTTCAAGAACCGTTTAATGATTGATCCTTGAATATAATAAAATAAATCTGTAGATCCCCATATCTAATTTCTCTAAAACATATAATACAAAACCTACATGCATTCCAAATTCTAACACGTCAAAACCTGGACATCTGGATACTGATAAATGTTAATGGAAGACTAAATGGAAAAAACAATTCTTCCCGAATTTGGTTGATTTTTTTTTTCTTAAGCGAAAATATGTTTTGTTGACTTCCTAAATTGGAATTCGTATGCATAACATGCATTTATGTATACTATGCGTCAATCTTTTACGTCTTATTCCGATTTATTAGCTGCACGAAAGATGAAGACCAACACCCCACACTATGATATTAGTTCGTACCAATTATATTGCATGTAATTAAACTTGGGTGCAGATATTCTGCGGTTAAGTAGAATTAGAATATACTTATGATTTAGCATGGTATAAGTTCTCCATCACTTTGATATTTCCCAGGAACTTGTGCTAGGCAGATTGTTCTCGTACAATTTTGATGCTTTTAAGACAGAAAACGAGAGAGTGAGTACTCACCACTAACTGCCAACGGAGCAATTACAGAATGAGGGATGGTGCGAGCTTTCTCATCCCCTATGTGCAGGTAAGCGACAGAATCCTGGATGCACATAAATTACAAAAACATGACTATAATGATGGAATATAGAAATTATATATAGCTTCATAAAGGTTAAATTATGTAAGCAATTCACTTTAGTGGAATTTACTATATTGAACATAGATAATGAGATTAATTCATGGTAGTTTACTAGTTTTAAGCTGGAAAGAAAGGGGAAAATATTTAATATTTTTTCAAAAAAACAAATGCAGTCCTTGAAATATTACTTGATTCTCAATCTGGTCCATAACATTCCATCATTTTGTTGGTCTGATATTTTGTATTTATGTCAAAAAGTTATTTGACTTCTTTCTCTCGGCAGACTCAATAGCCAAATCTGCTAGCATGACTATTCGAAATTGATGTACCACGTCTCACATGGCTCTGATCTTATTATCAGCTATTTGACACTAGCAAAGCAAATAGGGCAGTAAACAATGTGGAGGTGTGGTAATGTGTTAGGTCCCTAAAGGTTTATGCTAGGAAGAGATGCATGAAATCACTACCACTTGCTGAGTCAGCACCTATGCTGTCAGGGGAGAATATATTGCTAACAGAATGCATGATGACAAAAAGTCTAACAAAATGCACCTATGCTAACATGTCTAACAGAATGCATGATGACACCGTGGTTACATAGAGAAAGTTGTATGATAGTAGGCATTCTTGGGAGATTTGGGCTTGTATCAGGAGCGTTACAGAGCTGCTCGAATTGCTCTGAAGGTTGTTTGGGTTATCTTTCTTTTCCAGATTTACTCTTTTATTTGTAATTTTCTTGGTGTTTGTAATTTGGTAGCAGAATTCACTTGTTTCTTCATTACATTTCTGGTATTAGTTGATTCCTATCAATTGGTGTCAGAGCTATCCGATCCGAGTAGCTTTGAACCATGGCTTTGTTACGAAGAAAGCTATGGAGAAAGGAAATTCTCAAGTTCTACGGAGAAGATGATGAAGTTTGGGGATGGTTAATCTAAATGAAACAATATTTTAAGGCGGAGAAAATACATGAAGATGAGAAGTTGACAGAGGTGGTGAAAGGGCTTAGAGGAAGTGCATTTAGTTGGTGCAAATGTAGGAGTTGGCTTAATCAGAATGCAAGGTGGTGGACTTTTTTGAAGGTATTTCTACAAAAAAATACCAGCCTGAGATATGTGTGCAGATGAAGTTGTGGTATTCGACTTTCCAAAGTCAGAATTGCAAACTTTTTTTACAAAGTGAAATCAAAGAACATGGAAAAGAAGAAGGCAAAGATCGTGGAGAAGGAAGCAGCAGCAGCATTTCCAAAACCAGAAACAAAGGCTGTAAAGATGAAGCACATAGTTGACACTTGACAAGGAGGAGATCAAGACTGCTGAGGAGAAGCCTACAATCGAAGGAGTGGTTGTTGAAACTCAAAGAAAATGGAGAAACAAAGGGAAGATAATGATGGTACCAAGAGAACAACCATGAAGTTTTGGAACGAAAGAGCATGACGAAGGAGCTATTCGAAGTAAAGATCAAAAGAATATGAGGAAGGTTCAGAATTCACATGTTCTGGTGACACCACACTCACCGGTGGTGGTAGTCGAACCACCATGATTACCAAAACCACCGAACCTAAAAAGTCATCGAAAAGAGGTGAAAACAGATCTGATTGGAGGCGGTCGGAGGTGTTTGGGTCGTTTGTGGCTGAGAGACGGTGCGTAGAATGATAGATCGAAGAAAAATAAGGTCAATGGTGGTCCTCTTGGTCCAAAAGGTCCCCGAAATTTTTTTTCCAGTGGCTGCTGATGGCAGCAAGAGGCAAAGAAATTAGGGTTTTGCTCAAAAGGCAATAGGCGCGGAAGCAGAGCCTTCAGGATCGAGAGCTCTGATACCAACTTGAAAAAGGGTATTCTGATATATTATTGAATTGTGTGTAAACTGTACAAAGAGTTCTTTATTTAAAGAGACTATATGACCTAATGGACTAAGCCCAATACAACAAATAAATAAATAAATATTATTTACAACAGTATATCATAGAAAGAAACAACCCAAACTGCTTCACCAACAACCTCAATCGTCTGAACCACTGGTAAGTCCTAAATCTCTGGTTTCTGATCGTGATATTAGTACTTCTGATGACTTACCCATTGCTTCTGCTTCTGATGACTTACCCATTGCCCTAAGAAAAGGAAAAAGATCTTGTCCCCAAAGATTTTGTTCCTCTAATCCCTCTTGTACTCAACACCCTATCTCTCATTTTGTTTCTTCTACTAACCTTTCTGTGCAGGACAAAAGTTTTGTTTCAGTACTAGATTCTATTTCAATCCCAAAATCAGTACACGAAGCATTAAAAGATGAGAATTAGGCTCAAGCCATGCAAGAGGAGATGAATGCTTTGGAGAAAAATAAAACATGGAAGGTTGTTGATAGACCTAATGGAAAGAAAGCAGTAGGGTGCAGATGGGTTTATGCCCTAAAGTATAATTCTGATGGTACTCTTGAGAGATATAAGGCTCGGTTAGTCGCCAAGGGTTACACTCAGACCTATGGCATTGATTATGAAGAAACTTTTGCTCCAGTTGCAAAAATGAATACTATGAGAGTCTTGTTATCTCTTGCTGCCCATTACAATTGGAATATAAATCAATTTGATGTGAAGAATGCTTTCCTTAATGGTGAGTTAGAAGAAGAGATCTACATGGAAATCCTGCCTGGTTTTGATTCTGTGGATGGAGAAAATAAAGTTTGTAGATTAAGAAAAGCCTTGTATGGATTGAAGCAGTCCCCTCGTGTCTGGTTTGGGAGGTTTACTAAGGTTATGATGACCTTTGGATACAAACAGAGTCAAGAAGATCACACACTTTTCTTTAAGTGTTCCCAAGATGGGAAGCTCACTTGCTCCTTGTGTATGTTGATGATATTATTATAACAGGTGATGATATTATGAGAGACATATTCTGCAAACACGACTAGCCTCTGAGTTTGAAGTTAAAGACCTTGGGAAACTGAGATATTTCCCAGGGATGGAGGTAGCTCATTCAAAGAAAGGAATTTTTATCAGCCAGAGGAAATATGTCCTTGATCTTCTTAAAGAAACAGGAAAGTTTGGGTGTAAACCCTCTAATACTCCTATTGAGCAGAATCACAAGATGAGTTATGAAGAAGAGAGTCCTCCAGTTGATAAAGGACAATATTAACGGCTAATTGGGAGACTGATATATTTGGCTCATACTAGACCAGACCTAGCTTATACTGTCAGTATTGTCAGTCAATTTATGCATAATCCAAAGGAGAAACACATGCAGGCAGTGGAAAGAATTCTTCAGTATCTTAAAGCCACTCTTGGTAAAGGACTATTATTCAGGCATGATGGCAATCTCTTTTTAGAAGTTTACACTAATGCCGATTATGCTGGATCTGTGACTGACCGTCGTTCTACCACTGGTTATTGTATGTTTTTTTGTGGTAACTTGGTGACGTGGAGAAGTAAGTAACATGATGTGGTTGTCAGGTCAAGTGCAGAGGCTGAATTTCGAGCTATGGCTCAAGGCATTTGTGAGTTATTGTGGTTGAAAATTATACTTGATGATCTCAAAATAAGATGTGAGGGACCTATGAAGCTGCTATGTGATAATAAGTCCGCTATTTGTATAGTTCATAATCCAGTTCAACATTATCGGACTAAGCATATTGAGGTCGACCGCCATTTCATCAAAGAGAAACTTGATAACGGGTTGATTTCCACTCCGTACATTCCCACTGGGTGTCAATTAGCTGAAATATTGACAGACTTTTCTCAGATAGATTTCAAGAACTTACTAATAAGCTGGGAATGATAAATATTTATTCCTTAACTTGAGGGGGAGTGTTGTAAATAATAATTATTATTTTATTTGTTATTGTATTTTAGAATCTTCCTTGGACTTAGCCTAATAGGTAATGTAGTCTCTTTAAATAGAGAACCTTTTGTACAGTTTATACACAACTTAATAATATATTCTCTTCTATTTTCAACTATTTAAAATTCCAAGCTACTTTTTTGGATGCTGTTTGGAAGAAATGGTTACGACATTTCGATTCAGAACAGTCTAATATGGAATGGGGCTGCTGCAATGCAAGTAAAGAGTTGGACTATTTTGTTAGGATCATTTTCCCCATTATTGGAAGAGTGAAGAATGCAGATAATGGGATTTCAAAGGTTTATTCTTATTTTGGCTTCAACCATGAGGTTCGTGCATTGAATGCTCTTCAAGTGTGTGATAGTCACGATGGCTTTAATGCACAAAGTCAATGGGATCTTAGGAGAAAGCATAATGCTTCAAGTATAAGTTGGCCTTCACAATTCCCTCAATAGGATCGAGGGGGAAATTATCATTGGTTTTTCTCACCTTGAGGACAAGGTGAGAGTTTTGTGGGGGAGAATTGTTAGGCCCCAAAAGGTTTATGCTAGGAAGAGATGCATGAAATCACTCCCACTTGCTGAGTTAGCACCTATGCTGTTACGGGAGAATATAGTTGCTAATAGAATGCACCTATGCGGACAAAAAGTCTAACAGAATGCACCTATGCTGACGTGTCTAACAGAATGCATGATGACACCGTGGTTAAATAGAGAAAGTTGTATGATAGTAGGCACTTTGGGAAATTTGGGCTTGTATTGGGAGGGTGTTTGGGTTATCTTTCTTTTCCAGATTTACTCTTTTATTTGTAACTTTCTTGTCTTGAGAAGTTGAAGTTTGTAATTTGGTAGCAGAATTCAATTGAATCTGCTAAATCTATATCAGAATCTGTTTCTTGTTTCTTCATTACATTTCTGGTATTAGTTAATTCCTATCATAATGATAAGAGCCATTCATGGGCTCCGACAGTTTAAACTTACAGGATGCACTGACTCTTGACAGCCCATAATGACATGATTGAGGATAAAAAAATTAATCTCTCTCGGCCTTTGGATTAGTAAAGAATTATACAGAATAGATGCACAAAACAAGGGGAATTTCCCTACCTTAGGAGGATGTGTTTCTTCTGGACACCAAAGATTTACTCCTTGATTCCTGGAGCATCTCAATTGCTTCCTAGGTCTGCACAATTACCTAGACTTATACGCAGTATTCGGTATTCATACTACGTAAAATATTTATTCCTTATTTACTTGTTTTATTATCCTTTTTCCCATTTTTTATAAATTGTATTTACTATTGGCACATATACCAAGGCTGAGCTTCTCCCTTCTGAGGAGATATAAGGATAAGCAAAAAGGAAAGGAAAAAGAAACAGTACCACATATACAACTCACAAATATAAGAACAAGAGTGGTCTAAAAGAAGTGGAAACATATGATGTAATTTGCAAATACCCTCAAGTCCATAGTTTTAACTTTAATGAATTTGAACTTCTATAAATAGCAATTTATAAAAGCATTGGTTACAGAGATAACTGATTTATCCATCAACAATGAAAACAACGGACATGGTATGACTTACTTTCAGTTCTTGTAACCTCCAGGCATCTATATAAGCAGATCTTGATATAGAGACATATGGTAGATCACTAGCTTGCAGAATCATCATACAAGCATCTCCAGCACTTTCTGACGTAGTAGTAGCTTTGTTTAGTAACAAAGCAATTTGACTATCCTATTTCAAACAACACATTTTAAAAATATCAAATCTCAAGATTTGCTATTAGGTTATAAATTGGGACTGGAACGGTCGTTTGAAATATTTCCAATTTTCTCCGATGTTACCTTATACAAAGACAGATCCACACATTGATAATCAACAGGAATACGTAACAGAACAGCTTCCAAGGAACTATTCCCCTTCTTTAGACAGTGTGAGTCGTGCATAAATCCTCTGACTATGCATATGCAATTTACTATATCTGAGAAAGACTCATCAGGTACTTGGAAAGATATGTAATCGACGAACTGATTTTGACTAGTGTAATGTGACAAAGAAGCTCTTGAGGAATCCTACAGAAAGAAAGGAATGAAGAAAATAAGCATACAGCAGTTTGATAGATTTAGAAGCCAACTGACACCAAATTCAAATTACTCTAGATATATTACAATAAAAGGCCTCATATGCACTAGATTAGAATATTAAAAAATTAGCAAAGATGTTCATTATATCAAGAAGTACCTCGTAATATGATACTGAAGTGGGAATTCTCATGGATGAAGATTCTTTTGCCAAGGAAGGAAGAGGAAACAGTGGTAATAAATCCTCACAAAGTATCTTTCTTGAGATTATAGTAAAAGGCATTTGAAAAGCCTCTTTAAAGCTGAAAACCAATAAAGTCACAATGAAAATCTGAAAGAAATCCAGTGACATGGAACAATGTGAAAAAGATATATTTGGGATTTAGAAGACCTAACTTTTATTATCTTCTCTGCTGAGTGAAAATGGGCAAGTTTTTGAGGTAAATCAATTTCAAACATCAACATCAATATCCCAAACTAATTGGGGTCAGTTGTAGATTAACCCAAATGAAAGATACGAAAGGATAAAAATAAAAATAAAATAATAATAATAATAATATATAAAAATAAGTAAAAATAAAAGGGGTGTAAAAAAATAAAAAATAAATAAATAAAAAGAAAAAGGAAGAAGATGGGGAAGGGGAAGGGGAAAAGAGATAAAGGAAAAGAGAGGGAAAAGAAGAAAAGGGGGGAAATAAAGAGGAAAAGGACTAAAAAGGGACCATCTGGAATATAGGAATAACAACAGATCTAACCCTCCACCATGCTAATAGCTTTTCTCCATTCCGCCCGCCAATCTATATCTCACTCCATTAAGTCTTGTTTTACTCAAAGTTATCAAATGCAGATTGCGGTATGTCGCGGCCAACCCTGAAAAACGCTATAGCGCTATAGCGGGTTGCGGTTGCGGAAATAGCGGAATAGATATATGACAGAAATAATGACAAAAAAAAACATTTTTTAAAGGCAGAGATAGCAGAAGTGACAGAAAGAGACACAAATAAACTAAAAAATCCTTAAAAATTTTCTAATACACATTTAACTTTAGGAAAAATTGACATTTTGCCTTATGACAGCAATATTGCCGCGATTTGTGATCGCAATGGCCGCTGTTGCGTTCCGATGCGGCGCGAAGCGGTTTCTTGCGGTGAGGCACCGCAATGCCCATACAGCGCGGCTCGCGGCGCTATTGCGGCGCAATTAACTACTATGGTTTTACTACCTTCCCCCAAGTAAGTTTCGATCTACCTCTACCTTTCTTTGCGTCAAACTCTTGGTAGTAAACTTTTGTTCTTACAGGAGCATCCAGGGGCCTTCTCATTACGTGCCCAAACCACCACCTCAATCTATGTTCTCTCATCTTTTCAGTCACCGATAGTACTCCTACCTTACGTCGAATATCTTCATTTCTTATCTTATCTATCCTCGTATAACCACACATCCATCTTAACATCCTCATCTTTGCTACTCCCATTTTATGTTCATGTTGCCTATGTGCTGGTCAACATTCAGCTCCATATAACATTGCACGTCTTACTGCAGTTCTATAGAATTTTCCTTTTAGCTTAAGGAAAATTTTGCAGTCACATAAATCAATTTCAAAACAGGAAAAAGAAAATCTTTTTCATTAGTACTATTTTAAGATTGTATGCATTCAAGCTCATCATCTAAACTGGTAGAGTAATAAATTGAAAGAGTCATAATGCTTCAGAGTTCATATACACCAAGATTCTCTAGGTAATAGAACTGAGAACAATTCCATATTTCTTTTTATTATGGAATAAGCATTTTTACAAAGAATGAAAATAGTTTTTTCATGACATTTTCGCAAGATTTCTGCAACATTGTTCATAATAATTTCTGATTTATCATGTCAGTAACTTGGTGATGAGTGCAACATAAAGGCAAAACCAACAGCAACAACCAAACCTTATCCAATTAGAAGGAATGAAAGGGCAAAGAGAAATACCTGAATTCCATCTGCTGAAATTCTTTAGCCAATGTTCTCCTTAGATATTCAGTGTCAGAAAATCCCCCAAACTGAACTAATTCTCTAACTCTTTGCATTGTTTCCCTGAAGAATTTGACAAAATCATATTTGAATCAGAAATTCATACTAATATGAACAAACTATTATAAAGCATGCACACTTTCTGAATATTTTGTATAAGACCATCTACACAACATTCTATCACTTACTGGAAATTCATTCATGCTTCTTTCCTATATTTACTTTTTTTAGATTTGGGAATGCATCTTGTATTAAAATTAGGGAAGATTTATGGGTTGGGGTTCATTCTTCTTTTATTTCCACCACCTTCTGAATGATTAATCTTCTCCGTGTTACTATATCATTAGCAACTTCTTTTCTCTCCAGAATACTTAATCTGGAATTTCCTTTTTCCCCAGAGAAGTTTTGGAACTAGAATCACTTTTTGGTTTGCTAACCCTGCTCACCATTCTTCAGTAGATAGCAGGATTTGGTTTTTAAACTCCCTTGGAGTGTGCTCTAGTAAATACTATTTCAGTTCATTATTTATTCTCCAAATAAGGAAAACTGTTTTTCATGCAAATCCCCATTGGAAGTCCAAGCTCCCTCTAAGGAGAAAATTTTCATTTGCACTAAGCACTTAGAAGGATAAATACAAATGATTTCATGCAGACTTGCAGAGAATACAAAGCTCTCCCCTACTGTTTGAATTATTAATTTCACTAATTCCAAGAATAGTAGTCATTTATTTTTACATTTTTCAGCTGCTAGATTATTGTGGCATAGACTCTGTCTTTGGTAATTTTGGTGAATCTTGATCTTCCAGAGTTGTAAGAAATTTCTATTATGTCATTTCTGAAGTTTTGGGAGGAGTAAAGATGGGAAAGTCCTTTGGAGGTGTGTAGTGTACGCTGTAATTTGGTGCTTATGGGTTAGAAAGGAATGCCAGAATTTTCAAGTACAACTTTTTGCTTCTCTCTCTCCTATGTGTAAGGCAGTTTTCTTTGCTTCTCTATGGTGCTCAACTAAAGGAATTTCACTTTTTTGGAGGGTTTCATTGCAAGAAATGTAAAGAGATAGGCAAGCTTTACGTGGTTCTTCCTTTTTTTTTTCTATGGTGGATTTCTCGCCTCTGTTCTTTTACTACTCTCTTTCTCTTCCTCAATAGCATTTCTGAATTTGTAGCAGAGGTTGAAAATCAAATTCCTGGACATGATATATAAACCTTCTTGATATATAACTATTAAATTTACCATTTCATCCATATCCGATTTCCTAGAAATAGAAATATCAAGTGTGAAGTGTTAATAACATTCAAATCTCTATAATAGCTGTACAAGCTAGAGTTGTGCCAATACTATCACAAAGCAAAGATATGTTATTTTGATCGTGATGTACATTGCAAATTGACAATAAATTTGGATAAAATAATAAACGAATTGGGAGTAGAAAACAAAACTTACAAATCAATTTCAACATCATAATCTGTTTCTGATATTTCCAGCAATTGTTTAACTGGATCTTGTTCATACAGAAACTTCAGGAATATAATAACAAGTTCACTGCCAAAACCAAAATTAGATTCAGACAGAAAACATCTTTTACAATCAAAACAGTAAGGAATGGTTAATCAAACCTGTTATATGGTAGAAGCTGGTCACTTGGCTCTGACATGAGTAATTTTATACACTTTAATAGCCAGTTGAAGAAGTTCGAATACTGGTTGATGAAAAGTAGGAAACCAAAAGAAAAAAAAACAAAAACAAAATTAACAGACAGAATATGCTTATACAAAAATGCATCTACGGACATCTTTTGAACATTGCTTTTGTTCAAACAAGTGAAATCTAAATACTCCTCTTTGATATTACAAAATGTTCACTTAACCATAGCATAAGAAATAGATACATATTCAAAGAAAAAAAAGCTTCAAACAAAATGAGATAATACATACATCACCATTTTAGAGTCGAGTGTTCATCCAACTAAAAAGTATTGCTTCTAACTTGATGGAAAAACAAGTAACAAAAGCTATAGGTATGAAGAAACACCTCTCACGAATCACTCAAATTCAAGAAAAAATGAATCAATATAATACTTATTCACACAAGATATTTAATTGGTCATGAACTCCTATGTATTTTGGTTTGGATAGTTTATATCCCCAGTTCTTTTCAGTGAGCAAATTCGTCATGTGGATTTAAAGGTGATGCCAAATGTAACATAGTACATTAATGAGGATGAGATGAGTGTACCTGCAATAGTCTGTTTAAAATTGATTGTTAAGTGTTACAACTTGATCAAAAGTTTAGAAATTTAAAGTTCCTACATGACCGAAGACTTCATTAAATTGTTAACCTATTGTTCAGGGGACTTGTTTTAATCAGGATATCTATTACCTTACGAAGGACTATTTGTAGGGTGTTTGGTTTTGTTTGTTGCTTCTAGAATCACACTTGACCCCACAAAAAGCAGAAAAAAGCCAAGAGTTACTTCCGGCTTTTTGACTACAAAAGTAATTTTGTGGTTTCACCAGATACCCAAAGTGGCACTTGGAAGTTAAGCTGGTTTACATGTGTTAGTAAGTTTAGGAATGTTTAGGAATATTTTGGAATCTTTGCAAGAATATACGTGTAACTGAAATTTAGATTTGATGACTAACTGAATTATCGATATTTGATTATATCCCCCCCCCCCCGGTCTTTGTCCATGTTCGTTCTTGAGTTTCCTTTTAAATTTATCCTTTTAATTATTTATTATAAGTGAATTAATATACTTTAGTCATAGAACAATACACAGATTTTGCATTATTATTACAGCTCGCATGAAAGTATAAATTTGAAAATCATGAAACTATTATAATGTTGATAGTAACAGAGTATACATTGGAAATAATGAAGCTAAATTCTGCAAGATCCATTTCAAACTTTAAAAAAGGCACACCTGCTGCACGACAGATGAAAGAACCCTCATAAATCGTTCAACTTGTACAAGTAGCATACCAGCCTTTTCTGTTGCATTATTAATAAGTGACTCATCCAAGCCAATGCCGTGATAGCGTGCACGCCATCTTGAAAGCCCTCTTAGTTCTCCCATTCTGAATACAATAACTTCTGCAGCAGGCTGACAAAATACATCTCTTAAAGTTTCATATATAAGAGCTTGGAGTGGAGTTTGTATGAATACTTCGAATAGATTAAAAAGCAAATGAAGTTCTGATAAGAACCTTGAGGTGCACCACCCCAAAAGCTAGCTCAAAGGGTGGGACTGCCCAAGGCCTTATAAACCCCACATTAGTTGCCCATATAACCAATGTGAGACTCCAAGTCCAATACCTTGCAAATGGGTCCCTAACAAGTTCTAATCCCATGTCAAGAATGGAAGAACCAATCATCCAAAAACTTTAATTCATTAGGTGAATACACACGAATGATTTTATATATCTTAACAATTGATACAATACACTGCCATGCACTAATTGAGTTTTGATCTCCTGGACGTACTCTCCATCATTGTTATAAAAGTAGGTGAAGCTAACTTTTCCTTTGAAAAAACTTAAGAAAAAAAATTATATGAAGGTTTCTCTGTGACAAAAAACTGAAATTCAGCTTTAGAATTATAAATTCAATTGCAATACTTCTAAAAGACATTGAAATTCAGACACTTCAAGCTGACCACAAGGCAACAGCTTCTAATGACCCAAACCATTGTGCTAGGAGGAGGCTTGGCCATCGGCCTACTTTGCAAAGGCATGGCAGGAGTGAAATTACCTACGTCTAACCTACTTATGAGGCTTGAAGAAAAGTTACAGAAACAACAAAAAGACCTTGACACAGTCTTCATTGATCAAGAAAAAAGCCTATGATCAATTAGTAAATATTGCTGCAGATGGGAGAGTTCAATGTTGCACCTGGAGGTGGTCCAAGACAATACGTTGAAGTTCTTTCCCAGCACCACAAAGAACCTTTGAAATACGCTTGACACCCTGTAAAGCAATAAACTTTCTGAATGAAAACTACATTCATAAACTTTTCATGAAGAAGTAAACACATGACAAGATAGATAAGGCTGTCCATATACCACTTCACCAAGAGTGTTAACAAGAAATTGATGAACTGCTGGACCAGTCCTTGCACCACCCAAAAGGCTCAAAAACTCCTCTTGAGGAGAGGAATCAAATCCTAGTCATGAATGATAGAAACAAATGAATTAAAGGATATAACAAAAATGAATCCTATAACTGTTATTCAGTTACCGTGATCTATAATCAAAGTAGACAAAGAGCTGAACTTCTCCTGAAATGTGTGCATGGCATCAGACCACTGCCTACACATAACTGATAACGATGTCCGAACAACCTCAGTCAAATCCTCAATATTAGAAGCTTGTTGAGCTACCTGATGGAGCTCATTTTTCCTATACAAAGGTAGAGGGAATCGAATTGCAGAAATAAGAGGCAGAAGGAATGTCCCTTATAAAGCATGACCACATCATTTACATTTGTTTTTCTCTCAAAGACATAAGGTTTTATATTTTACAAAACAAAAATGAGGCATCTCGAAAGATTGTAAAAGTAGAACATTCAAGTCATGTAACAGTAGAACATTGTATTTCTCAAATAATGTTTACCTATTCCAAAATATAGATGTATCCAGTGCTAAGCAATGCAGGCCATGCTCATTAAGCCCAGCCATGTGAACACCAACTTCAACAAGGTCTCCTGAGCACATGACTATCAAACGACAAAGATCTTTTGATAAAGCAACCTAGTGACATGTAACTACATCAGCTTCTACAAGTAATCAGCTTAAGCTTTTGGGAGAGAAGTGGACTGAAGTTTGATGGGGGGAAGTGTATTGGCCAAACTTCAAGCCCAAAAGGATCTAGCATGATGGGGGAGAGTTAGAAATGTAATATGAAATCATTTATGTGCCTTCGCTTAAAAGTTTAAACTTTTAAAGGAGTTGATTCATTACAGGTACTAATTAACTTATGCAAGTTGTAGTTTCAACTTTTTTCTTTCTTCCCTGATTCATTCAAGCATTAATACGCATTAAGCATGGAATCTCACTTTCACCCCCCTTCTCCTCTAAAGGTTGAGTACAGAGCATTGGGTCCAACAGTTCACTAATCTTTTGGCAGAATTTCGAACAAAGACATAGATAGTTTGTCATCCTTGACATAGTTCATTCTGCTGCCTCAGTGGAATTTCGCTTTGTTCCATCTCTCATATTTCATAAGTTGAAAATACTCATACATATGCTAATAAATCATACTATTTAATTTCAAGCATCAAATTATAGTTTTGTATTTTCCTGCTTCTGTCCCCAACTAAGGGGAAAGGGTGCCTCAAATTATGTTCAGCAGTCAATATAGAAAGAGAATCTACCTTGTGTATGGAAGCATTTAAAAGTTGATGAGTTGTTTCTGCACCATCGCAGGAAGCAGGAAAGATGAGGTTATGTATGTTCTGAAATAGCAACAGGCATAAGAAGTTTTTAATATTAATTGAAAAAGAAAACATAATAACAAAAAATAAAGGCAATAAAAAATAGACAAGGCTAATTTGGTATTAATTTTTAGTATTGGTTATTTTAGAAGTGTTTGTCTGCAAAAATTTTATTGGTTTTCTCAGAAAAATATCAACAGTATGTGTGATATCTTCTAAGATAGGACAATTATTATGTTATTAGGAAAATCTTAGTTAATTAAGTAGTAGATTATACTATACCTAAAGTAAACACATAGTTGTCTTTTCGTAGTCATTATTTTTAGTAAGTTAAAGTAATGTATCACGATTATTTAGAATCTCATTAATAAAACATGCTTTGTTGTCCTCCCTCCCCCTCTTCTCTCTCTGATCCCTAAAATTTCAATAGTATTATAAATTTCTTGGAGTGAAAAGTTATGCTAAGCTCACTAACCAATAAGGAAAAATGTACGAGCAGGAAGGGTATATTACAGCATTAAGATTTACATTGAATCAACAGCACCATAATAGTTATCCTCATTTAGCGTAGAAACTAACTAAGAGAGCATTTGCAGTTACTTTAGTTAAGCCAGACAATCAAATATTAATTATCGCTGCAAACTAAATTTCAATTAATTCTTAAGCATTCTGATCTTGAAATACAGCTTAGTAGGTTTCCAGAGATTATTTTTTTTAAAAAAAAAAAAATCAAATTGATTGGAAGGAGATAAAGTAATAAATCAACTAACACAATCCCAAAGTTTAGGATGGCAATCCACATCACACCTCAGCAATTAATTTGTGTTATGAAAATTGATAACTTCTATGACAGACAATAACTTACAACTTTCCCTACAGGGAAGATGCCAAATATACTAAAACAAATGTTTCCATCTTTGTCTCCACTACACAGGATGTTGAATCGTTGGTGGGAGGAATTTGACAGCTCTTGAAATGAATCTTCACCATCATCCATGAAGCCATTATCCCCAGATACCAATCCGGGCATACGAGGAACTCTTGGGGCAGGAGGAAAGAATCGAGAGGTTCTATCTTCATACTTTGAAGTGTGACCACAGTCATCCTGAAAGAAAATTTAGGGAGGAAAAATTAAAATACTGGAAAATGCAATGCAATCCAACCCCTTCACAAAAAATGAAAAAGAGGAGAAAGCGTGCAAATACACCCTACAGAAAGGGGAAGGGTGAGTAGTCGTATACCATTGATATAAGAAATATTAATGTGGGATGGTACTTGTGCATAGTTTCTGTTGAAGAAACAATGCATAGGTGTTTTTATTTGGAACAAACTTTTATTAGTAAAACAAGGAGAAATAAGAGAAACAATAAACCATAAGAATGTAATTGGTATTTTATACTTTTGAAATTGTTTTCCTCTTGCTTTGTTTTTGTTCCACCATATGTTTTACGCATTCTTCCAATCTTTAACTCTAATTCCAACTTAATCATAACCATGAACAATAACACAAACCAAACAGAAATCATCTTAAAAGAATTACAATGCTACAGATTATTTTATAAGAAATACTTCATGTATGGTGTGATAGCTGAACTTTATGATCAGCATATACTATATTCACTACGCATTAGAAAATGATGTCCATGGTTTAACACATGGCTTAGCATCATGTGCCATTTGGATTTTACAAAATCAAGGTATACATAAAAACATTATTTTAGTAGATAGTAAATATCTTCGAGACATTCCTCTGAATCAATTTTTAAAAATCAAACTACTACTAAATATCAAAATTAGCCATTACATGGGAAGAAGCATACTGTAATTAGGTGACTGTCCTCCTCCCAGTTGAGACATATGACGGAGGCACAATGTGACTTTAAGCTTCTTAACAGCTTTCCATTCTGCCTTATACAAAATACCAGGAATTAGTTACACCATAAAAATTTAAAGGAAACCAACCATAAACCCTATCCACACATAGGTGGAAAGACAAAAGCACCACCACAAAAGGAACAGATCCACTTTCTCTATCTTCTTATATTGACCAGGAAAACAAGCCTGTTCAAGCACATTGTTGGATTCTTACTGAA
The DNA here is from genome assembly GCF_033153095.1 of Gastrolobium bilobum. Taxonomy (NCBI): domain Eukaryota; kingdom Viridiplantae; phylum Streptophyta; class Magnoliopsida; order Fabales; family Fabaceae; genus Gastrolobium; species Gastrolobium bilobum. Next base: position 130,031 of record NW_026897833.1, on the reverse strand, counting down.
TTTCTTCCTTGGATTGAAGAATACCTTATTGCTAACTTGTTAGACTAGCAAATCTCAAGTATCTTATTATCAAAGTAATATTGAACAAGTAGGGACTTTGGTCCAGAATTATGGCCTGTATAGACATCCGTCACAATGGTAAAAGTGCACAACAATAGACTCAAACCAATATTTCAATACATCAACGTAACAAACAAAATCATATTTGACACTAAACATGAAGCAGCTTGTTTACTCTGGTATAACTCTGAATAAACAGTCAGTCTAGGAACTCTAAGAAGCTCCAAAAATACATTTTTCCGTTTAAATTTCTCAGGGCACCTTATGAAATAAAGCATTTATTAAAACATAATTAGGTGTATAGAATTGATCGAGAATAAATGCCTAAAAAGATTATTCTGCAAAAAAGAAGAAAAAAAACTACTACCCACTTCAACATCATGCAGCGACAACGTTCCATCCTCAAGCCCAACAGCAATTGCTTTTCCATCAGGACGCCAACACAAGGACGTTATGCATCTTCCTACAGGAAAAAGAAACATACAATTAACGACCAAGCACAGCAGTTGTAGTATCATTTGATACACAACCACGACTTCAAAATCCAAACGAGTGACTAGACCAAAACGGTGTTTATTCTTTAAAGGAAGTTTCAAATTTCAACCATTTCACAAAGAACATGATAGAATATCACATGTTCCGACTAAGCAATTTTCACAATCAATTAACAAACAAATAGCGAAATCGTTGACAGACCTGGGGATATGGTCCACAAGCGTTGCCAATTGAAACGATGGAGCAAAATCTTAGAGTCATCAGTAACCATAGCAAGCAAGTCCTTCTCGGGATTCCACTCCGCAATTTTAATCTATTATTCCAAAATTCATTCACATAAACAAACAAACTATAAAAATGGTGCATCTCATCTAAATGCCAGTTACAGAATGCAACATGAAATTCGCAAAAAAAACCTGGGAGGCGAGAGGTTTATCGAATTGTAGCTGAAAGGGAAGCACACGACATGATTCGTCGATTTCCATATCTAACACAAACGCTGAACTTGATCAAAAAGTTAAAGTGTGAAGTGATTCAGTTAAATTGATTTAAGCAAAGAGCAAATGCCGTGGGCGAAGCAAAACCCTAAGCAGTGTAGCAGTGAAGGTGGTAGTAAGAATTAAGATATAAGAAATGGGAGGGAACGAGACTCCGGGGCGGGCTTTTTATTTTTTATTTTCTCTGTCTTCAACTTCAAAGTTAAGTATTTCGTTTGATGGAAATATGTTGCTTTTGTTTACAGCAAAATAGAGAATAAGTATTAACAGAATATCATTAAATAAATGAAGGGTATGATATTTTTCATTTTAAATGACACAAGTTATGTCATTTTATGAGAGAGATAAACACAAGAAATAAAAATCATGGAAGAGAGAAAGTAGGTGTTTTTTTTAATTAAAATTTTAAATAAAAAAATTATTTTGTGTCTATCTCTCTCCTAAAATAACATAACTTTATGTCATTTAAAATGACAAATACTTTTCTCATAAATAAAAATGGATATTATTTCTCTCATGTAATAAGAAACAAGCTCTTTCATATTGAGAGACAAATAATATGGGTTCCAACATTTTTTTTTTAAAAAAAGAGACACATTTTTTCATATAAGTATAATATGAGAGAAACATGAAAATATAATTTTCCATAAAAACGACAAGTTTATGTAAAAATTTTAACAAATTGACACCATGTCCTCCTTAAGTATGCAAAGTATAAAATAATTATGTATAATTCGATCAATTTAATTCATAATTGTTTTATAAAGAAAACTAAGATTCATATTGAATCAATCAATTGTCACACACACACACACAAAAAAAAAAAATCAAACAGTTTGTTTAGATTTTTTATTTTTTAAATCAATTTATTTCATACAAATTCCTATAATGAGAAAGAAAGGGTTTGTTTCGTTTTTAATCTTTTAAAGTGAGAGAACCGAAAAACACTATCATTGCTTCTTTCCTATTTTTTTTTGTCATATTTTAATCTTTTAAAGTGAGAAGTACATGTTAAAAAATAAAGTAAATGGTATAATTAGTAAAAATTGTTTACAAGTTAAATTAAACTTTTAGTCTATCAAAAAAAAAAATTTAAACTTTTATGAAATACAAATACATGTATGCAGGCAAAAGATATGTAAGAATTATTTATTTTAATTAAAATCATCATTTAAGCTTTACATTATAATGTGCGTCCATTGCCACTATTACAAAAGTCCATTTTTTCAACCGAATTTTTCTGTTGAAAATGGTGAAAATTTCGTCAAAAATGAAATTTTCGACGGAATTTAGGCCATCGAGTTTCTCTTTGTTGATAACAGTTTTTTCAATGAAATTAAAAATTTCATCGAAAATATTATACAAAAAATTTTCAGTTGAAAATTTTTAACAAAAAATTAATAAAATTCCGTCAAAAGTTTTCGACGAAAAATCAATGAATTTCAGTCAAAAACTGATGTAAAATTTTTTGACGAAAAACAAATTATGTCAATAATTCACGTATGAGATAGGGGCGCGTTTGAGCATTGGACAAATCGGTGTTTGTCAAGTAACACAGACATAATTAATCATAGTTATTTTGCTAGAGTTTTACCGTGTCTAATTTTCATTCAAAAGTCGTCCATCTCACTTGCTATCTAATTCCATGACGTGGGTGCACAACTAGCCATACATAACTCAATAAAAGTTAGCGAGCCCGAAGATTGGCATTCCATTGCTGTCATTTTGTATGTACATGATTACAATTATCTAGAAGGTTTATCGTAGCATAATGACTATGGCTAAATTATCCATCTCCAACCTCATACACGACTTGAACGTAGCATTTAAATGCGCATCCCTTGCGCATTTAAATGCATTACTTTGGTAAATCTTTTCGATTTTAAGTTGTTTTAATATTTTATTTTGAAAATTTCCTTTTGTACAATAAAAAAGCCGAATGTTTATGCAGCTTGCGGCTTCTTTATTTTCAGTTATTATCATGCTTAGGTGGCATTAGAGTTAGTCAATTGTACTCTTGTAACTGCTTTCTGTTTTTCCTTCCTTGTGTCAAGCATGTGTAGATAACTCAACTACTATATTAACTTTTTGGGAAATAATTATCTCATGTTATATATGAGATAATTATATCAGGTAACAGAGATAAATTAGTGCAGTTTATTATTATGATTATTTTTTTTAAAAATAGTGAATCACACTATCTTGTCTCTGTTGCATGAGATAAATGCAACATGAGATAAATAGATCCATTAACTTTTGTACTTGATGAATAAACCAGAAATGAGAATACAGTTTTGCTTCTTCTCCACTTTGAGTATTGCCAAAAAAAATAGTTTTGTTTTATTTTTTTATTTTCAGTACTGAAAATAAAAATGGTTAAAAATGATGTTTGTTAAACAGATTTATTTATTTTTTTTGTTAATCGGTAGGCAAGGGACGAAAAATTAAAAATAATGAAGAAATAACTTTTTTTCCTTCGTTCACAAACACATTAATTATAATTAAATACACACATAATAAAATGTGTTATCAGATTTCAAATTGGAACAAAAGAAATTCTCTCTATTTATTAAAGACACACACAGTAGAACATGTGTTATGAAATAATACTTTTTAAGGGAAAGTTGTTAAATCAGAATTATTAACAACATACTAAATAAGATTACAGAATTATTAAAAAAGAACAGATAATTTTATACCAATGTATGTTATAGCACTTTCAATCTTGGGCGCTGATGCTATTTATATTTAATGGTTCTATTTTGTTAGTTACATAAGCCATTGCATACAAATGAATATACAACTAATAATATATATAAGATTTTTTATTCTTACACAGATATAAATTAATTCCATCCCAATTAAAAATATAGTGTATATAAAATATGAGAATATTTTAACGGGGAAGAATTGTAACAACCAATTAGTGTTACTACTAATGTTACTACCAATCAATTTCACCATTAGATCGATTATGTTGATCCAACAGTTATATTTATTTTCATCTTTGTATGATTATGATTCACCATATTTAATACTTTATATTTATTTCCATCTTTGTATAGTTATGATTTCTCATATTTAATGTGAAAATATTAAATATGGAGAATCATAACCATGCAAAGTGAAAATAAATATAACCGTTGGATCCATATAATCGATCTAACGGTGAAATTGATTATAGTAACATTGATAATAATACTTATTGGTTGTTACAATATCCTAACCCTGTTTTAAAACGCATACAGGAAACTAATAGTTATTTCGCTGCTTATGATCACATGGGCTGCTACACAACACTTGATAGTGAAAAGATAATGATGATTTTTTTTTTTTTTGGCAGAGTATTTAGTGTCGAAAAGTAATATTACACGTAAATGTTGAAAACTTAAATCGATGCAGACTCGGTAGCAATTACACAATGTCTCATCGAACCTAGATGTGCAATTTATTTAGTTGGAATACTAAATGTGCACTTTATTTGTATAGTAATAATTAGAATGATCAAATTATACATGCTTAGATTTCGCTTATAAGCAAGGTCTTTGGTTCAAGGTTTTGTGAAAACAAAAAATTCTCTTTGGGAAAGTTCGCCCCACCATAATATAGATGTTTTCAACTCAAACATGATTGTTTCTTGTGGAGGATATATGGGGTTTATCTAAAAAAAAAAAAAAATCTAAATTCACCTCTGGTCAACCTTACAGTCCATCTTTCCTCTTCCTAGAATTTGTTGTGTATAAAACAAAAAGACATGTAATAACTCATATATAGGATGTAGGCTGCTATACAGTCGGCTTCTTGTATAATATACTGTCACAAATTCACAATGTTACAAGAGGTGAGGGAAGAAGCATCGACCTATGACAGTTAGATACCTTAAAATGCACATAAATTATATCAAATTATCATATATAAGCTGCCTGCAAAGAATTAAGGTATAGCCGGCTTCCATCTTAAAATTAAATGACATACCTCGATAACTAGTTGTCTCTATGCAGATTGAGTTTCTCCTATATAAACTAAACCACAATGTTTAAAGCCACAACTTCATAATTAGAGAAAAATAATTGAAAAGGGAACAGGAAGAGGGAAGAATGGCGAAGTCTATTAACATCAGCTTTGCTCTGATTTTATCATTTCTTCTCATGACAATGTTAATCGCTGAAAGTCTTCCAACACCAGCTGGTAAGTCTCCAATTGCCTTCTTAAATCAGTAATATATTTTGAGTGCTACTATAGGAACACTGGTTTGTAGTTTTTTTATTAAAGTTTACTTTATCGGATGCAATATATAGTTATGATAACAGACACATGATATAGTCACACTAATTGTCTGATGGAGGTGCTACTCATCTGACTAGTACTTTAGAATAAATGCAACTAGTTATAAATTGTTATCTAGTGATTGGGAGATTGGGAAAGGTAGTATGAGAGAAGTGTGATTTTAGAATGTATAAGGGTGATTTGATTATAAATTCTAAAATGATAGTAAAAAACCACTGTCTAACACTTGTATATATAAATTTTGCAGTTGCACATCCAATATGTACCACAATTCATGGCGTGAAAGAAGGTGAAACTTGCTTGAGCATCATTCAAGCGTTCAATCTAGATGAGAGTTCCTTCCTTGGCATCAATCCCAATATCAACTGTAATCGTATCTTTGTGGGGCAATGGGTGTGTGTGGATGGCAAAGTGAATTGAGTTGTGCCAATAATCCAAATTAGATATATGTCCGAATGAATTAATGTACAATAAGGAGAAACAAGTTTTTCTCCATTCTTATATTATCACATTATAAATATATACAGTCTTAATTGATATGTTTAAATGTATGAAATAAGTGTATTCGATCTATGTCCAAGTAAATTAATGTATGAAAAACTAAGAAGAAAGGAAGTTTTCTTCTTCATATTTATATTATTCTATCATCACAATTTGTCTGAAGTGATCGGTCTGAATGCATGAATGGATTGATACAAGTAATTTTGATTCTCTTTTACATACATTTGGCAAGTTGAAATCCTAATCCTAATTTTTAACACTAAAAACAAAAGTAATTCCATGTACGAATGAGGAGAGTTCGATATCATATGTAACAAAGTTCATGGCGTGGAAGAAAGTGAAAATTGCACCACCATCACTCAAACATTCAATCTAGATCGGCGCCACTTCCTTGACATTAATCCCAATATCAATTGTAACCTTATCTTTGTGGGTCAATGGGTGTGCGTGGATGGCAAAGTGGTTTGAGTTGTTCCAAGAAAAAACGACTTCAACTATGTCCAATTGAATAAATGTACGAACAATAATTACTATGAAGAAACGAAAATTTCTTCATATTTATTTTGTTCTATTATCTAATCTGAAATGTTTGAATGCATGAGGGACTAACACAAGTAATTTTGATCCTCTCGGTTTTATAAGTTTGGCAAGTTGAAACCCTAATCCTAATTCCTAATACTAGTAATCTTAGTAAAGTAATTTCAATATACAAACGAGAGATGGCAGGGAGAGAAGCTAATTACATGAAGTTTTTGACTGAAGGAGGAATTTTTTCATTTCGGGAAAAAATGAACCTAGTAAGGTTTGCAATCAGAATTTATTTATTTTTTTGGTTCTGAAGGTATATATAAACCAAAGTTAAATCCAACTAGCGAGTATGGAGTGGAGGCAATTCTTGTACGCAGACTCTCTATTTTATATAAAGTTTAGAATAGTTTGTGTTAGTTAGGGTAATGCTTTATAATTAATTATATAAAATAAATTAGGACTCAGTAAATTATTTATCTGTACTTATTAATTCTATAAGGGGATTTTTTAATATTTAGTTACATTTGGGTTAGTTTGAAAATGTTAACATGATTTATTTTTAAAATAACATTAAACAATCTCTTGAATATTCAAACACTTCTGACTTGATGGAAGAGTTATCCTCAAACTCTATTGTAATCTCTCTGATGTTTAGGGTGTGCATGACAGCTTTCTCGGAATCAATTCTTTTTAAATTTCTGCTCCCAGGAGCAGAAATGGATAGAAAACTTGTTTGATAAAATCGGAAGAGTTATCCTCGACCACCATTACCACCACCATCACTGCAGCACCGCCACCACGACGCCACTACTAGACCACCGTCGTCGCCGCCGCCACCACCACCACCACACCATATGAAAAGTAAAGTCATGATCCAATTTTTTTATGCTTAATAGGAATGTCTTTTATTCTATTATTTGTTGTGTTATCAAACGCAATTCTCATTCTCGGAATAAAAATAAAACATGTTATCAAACACATTTTTTTCCTCAGAAATTGTTCCAAGACACAGAAATATAAAAGAATTGTTTCTTTTTGAAAATAGTACCCGGGAATAGAATGGTTGTCATGCACACCCTTAATTTTAAATTCTATAAATTATTACCTCTATATATGCATACTTAAAAAAAGACAAAACGAATTCAAGAACACAAGACTGGTAGGCAACATTACGCTAGCACAGATTAGAAAGACAAACCAACAAAACCCAGCACAGTTGGTGTAACACCCCGTATATATCCGGTAATGTTATCATACTATCGTATTAAGCTGCGCTTAATAAAAAAATGCGGAATATATTTTTCTTTTCAATTATGAAGTCATTATCATTACCAACTTGTTTATTAACCAATTAATAAAACATCGCCTGTATGCAATTGCAATAAAACAGCTAACTGAAATACCTCATTAATTAAAACAACATAAAGTATGTCTCTAGTCACGGAACTACAACACGTAGACCGGACCAACTATCAGTTTATACAACTCAACTCAAAAGTACTAACAACATAGTGGCATAGACAACTCTCATGCTCACCCAAATAAGGCAACAAAGCCCAACATAAGTCTCAACATCAACAACATAATAATAATAATGAGGAAAACATAAACAGCATCCAGCCCAGTCATGCTAGCAAATAAGCAGTAAAATCATCAACTAAGCTCTGGTCTCATGCCGCCAGAGGCATCAGTCAACATACTACCTGAACCTGAAATAAGCATTCCCCAAACGTGGTGTGAGATCTCTAAACAAGAAATCTCAGTAAGACAAGGGGTCCTCAAGGATTTTCCACCTAAGCTCGCTTACATGTGCAATATAAGTTTAAAAGCAGTTCATCAATATCATTTATGAAACAGTGCAATGTAGCAGATAATCATGTCATGTGTGTCAATACTCATCTACTGGCCAGAGAAATGCAGGATGTACGTCTACAACCCACAATAAGTACAAGACGCCGCTTGTATCCACCCCAGATCACCGTATTGTATGACGCCACATACTCAGGCTTACCGTCAAGATGGAACAACACATGCATATTAAAAGCCATTAACACATAAAGCTCAACAACAATTCATATATATCAAAGCATGTAACACAACATGCATATAACCATACCCCCATGGGACATGGTGGAACCACAACATGGCTAAACTGAGGACACAAATGCTTACCTTGCAAGCTAACACCCAAAGCCAAGAGTCCACAGCTCAAAGTCCAAACACAGCAGATTCACAATATGTTATGGACCAACAATACATCAACAATCATACTCTACAAGTATACAACATAAAGACAACGCCTTTTCATTACGTTTTATGTATTAAGGCTTCTCACCAAGCCAAAGGCCCTTAATCACATGATTCTGACTTACATTAATTAATTACAGAAGTTCAACTTCCTCAAACTAGGGTCCATAAACCCATAGATCAGTTCTGGATGAACAGTACGCTATTGTTCCTCGCAAACCCAGAATATCCGGATATTCCTCGGGGACATATCCGGATATCCAATATCCGGATATCTCACATGCAATATCCGGATATCCAATTTCCGGATATCACTCTGGAAATATCCGGATATCCAGGTCCCCATATCCGGATACCCCTATCCGGATATCAATATCCGAATACCCCTATCCGGATATCAATATCCGGATATTCCACGACAAATATCCGGATATTTCGCGACAGAATGCAGTTTCTGCATTTCGCGAAGATATCCTTCCAAGGTTCCATTTTTAACACTTCCAGAAGCTTAAACATGCATCTTAAGGTTAATTGAGGTTCATGTGACAGTTGGTTACTTGTTTACTTCATTAAACATACCAAGACTTCATCTTTAAGCAACAAAACTCAAGACCAAGGTTGGTACAACTTACTAAAGCTTAAACTCAGTAAAATGGGTGCTCTTGAAGCTCACACAACAGCTCCAAGGTTCTGACTCTAAGGGTGCACGAAAATGCTACCAAAACTTGGCCCTTTCTTCACCAAGAAGGCTTCTTGAGGCTCAAAATGCCACAACAATGGCTCAACAACCTCAACCTCCCAAGTCAGCAACCAAAAGCACTCAAGACAACCCACCAACTCAGAAATGGAGCTCACAACACACTCGCCCAAGTATTTCCCACTCACCCAAGGTGTTTTGGAGAAGAAACCAAGGAGAAAGGAAGCTCCTTGGCTCACAACAATGGAGGAGAAGGTGGAAAGATGGTGGCTGACTCAAGGCTCAGAAAAATTCACGTAGGAGGCAGCAATTTATGACCTAGGATCATGTGCACTAAGCTTATATAGTCACTTAACCAATTAACATACAATATTAACTTTAATTGCTACGCTTAACATTTTAATCCCAAACTTTGGACTCTTAACCTGCTCAATTTTACAAGAATTATCATATTTTTCTTATAATTTTCGGAGCACCTTTCTGGTATGCGCTTTTCATAGCCAGTACCAGTTTCTGGCACCAGTTCTCATTATTTTGACTTGAAACTCGTTTTACAAGTCTTACATATTATTCTAGTAATTATCATGTACTTATTATAATTATCCGGGATACTTTTTTGGTACGCATTTATACCGACTAGCAGAACCGGTATCTGCACTTTTCTTCCGAAAAGCGACTTTCAGCATTCTTACTCACTTACTATAATTATTAAAGCCTCATAATAGTTATTAGGGTCAATTATGGAATCATTTCCTATTTTCTCATAAATATTAATTAAATTCCTTAATTAATGGTGCAGGTTCTTACAGTTGGTAGACAGCTGGGTTCTTTAAGCATGCTGACAGGAGTTCGATCCCTGGCCGTGCCTATGGAAAGGCTTTGTTGGGAGAGATTTACCCACTTAATGTGATCTCCCGCCTCGAAATAATTAATTTTTGGCTGTCGGCTGGAGGATACCTTGGAAAACCAAAAAAAATAAAATTAGAAAGACAATATTTATTTGATTTGTGAAAATAAAATCAATGCAAGTATTTTTTTTTTCTCAAGGATATGTTGCACAAAGCATAGTCCATAAATCTAAAAGTGCATTTTTTATTCTCTAAACTATGCCCTATATTCTTTAATTTTAAGAATGTGAGATTATCCTTGTATAATTTGCTGATAAATCTTAAAGGAAAATGGTAAATGTCAAGTTTTCCCATGAATTGTGTTACGAATGGTATAAAGCAACTAAGTGCCTCTTTGGATCATATTTTTTTTTAGATACAGGGTGGAGCAGTATTCAATACTAAAAAAGTATGAATTAGGGATGAATTTTAGAGACGAAAAATATTCTGTCTCTAATTGGGACGAATTTAGAGACGGAAAAATTATTTCATTCCTATTTGGGACGAAATTAGCGATGAAATAAGTTATGTCTCTAATAGGGACATATTTTGAGATGCAAAAATATTTGGTTCCTATTAGGGACGAAAAATTTTCAATTTTTTTAATCTGTCTCTAATTCCGTCCCTAATAGGGACGAAATATTGTTCGACCCAATTCGGGATAGAATTAGGATATTGTTTCTAAATTCGTCCCTAATAGGGATGTAAAAAAGTCTGTCGCTAATAGGGACTGAAAAAAGTTTGTCCCTAATAGAGACAAAAAACTGAACAAAATTCATCCCTAATAGGGATGAAAAACGAAAAATAATTCGTCCCAAATTGGGACAGATTTAGGAACTAAAATTATATTTAAGTGTTATTGCTACATTATCTACATTGGATATTTCTATTAAAAACAACAACAATACGTGATTTATGTGGGGAGAAATATTTGAAGAGTGGTAATCTAACTCGTCGTGGCTACTAGAAAAGTACGGATAAAAGACGGAAAAAAAATATTTTTAATAAGAATGGATTTAGGGATGAAATCTCAATCACTCTTCAATAGAGAATATTAATAAACTCATTGGTTATCATATTTTATAAGACTAATATCACAACAATTAACTCTCAAATCAAGCCTAGAGCATGAAAAATTTGAGTTATTTGGCTAGGGTAAGCAATGTTAACCATGTTCCTATAACATATTTGATTAATATTTGTTATTTTTGCTAGATTATCTAGATTGGATATTTATGTTAAAAAAAGTAACATTATGTGATTTATACGGTATTATACCCTTTCGGGATGGAAAAATTCCATCCCAAATCCTTGTTTTTTTTAGTACTGACTAATCATCCACATGGATTAACTATAAGGGTCTGTTTGGTGTGATGTATAAGGTATGATAGTATAAGCTTATACTATACGTTATGACATTTTTAGTTATTTGGTGTAACCATCGTAAAGTATAAATTTATACAGCAGGATCCCTTGTATAACTTAATCAAGCCTAGGAGGGTAATATTTGGCTTGATAAGGGATTGATGTATTAACCAATGTACCTCTCAAGAATTAATATATTATTTAAATATTAATATATTAAAATAAAAAATAATTTTTCAATATATAATTTTTTAAAATATTGAGATTTTTATTTTTATAAAAATTAATATATTTTTTTGGATACACTGATCAACAAATTTCTATAAAAATTAATATCATATGATATATTTGGGAGAATTATATAAATTCATTATTAAAAGGTATTTTTATTAAAAATATTTATTTTTATCTTATCTAGTATTATACAGTACATTATTAAATATTGGATGATATTATCTTATACAATATATTATCTTATACAATATCATGACAAACACTGGATAATATTAAAATTTAATTAAACCTTATACTATCAGGTCTTATCTTATATTGTGTACCAAACATCCCCTAAGTACAAGAAAAACTTAAATCGATGCCGACTCGGTAGCTATCATACAGTGTTTCAGCGATACTAGCTAGATATGTAATTTTCTTAGTTGGAATACTAAGTTGTGTACTAAGGTATATCCTGTATATGCTGCCTAGATAATTCAGTTAAACTAGTTGTCTCTATGCACATATTGGCTTTATCCTAGTCCTATAAACTAAATCCACAATGTCTGAAACTACAATTTTAACATTAGAGAGAATAATTTAAAAGGGAATTGGAAGAGGAAGAATGGCGAAGTCAGCCAACATCAGCTTTTCTCTGATTTTTTCATGTCTTCTCATTATGACTTTTATAACTGAAAGTCGACCAACACCATATGGTAAATCTGCAATTGTCTTTTCAAATCAGTAATATATATTCTGAGTGCATCTTGCAACGCTGGTTTATAGCTTTTAGTATGGTATAATTTATGGGGTTTCTATCTCTTATTTTGCTGCACAACAAATCTTCTCATGCTGTCACTTTGATAATTGTACTCAATTTTTTTTTTTCTAAATAGATGGGGCCCACAGTCCCATGTCTCTGACACATGAAAGGGCACTTCAGAGAAGTGTTTTCCCCATAATTTATTGGGGGCAATACGTGATTATTGAAAAATTTTAATATAGTCATGGACTATGATAGTCCTTTCATTAAGGGAGTGACAAATTTTTTTTTTCTCTTCTCTCTCATTAATCTCTCTTTCATTATCTCTCCTCCACCTCACCCAATATCTTATAAATTTCATCTCGTGGTTATGATAAGACACATGATTTAGTTAAGGTGTGACTCATCTGACTAGTGTAAAGTGAACGTAAATAGTTTATAGGAACACTGACTAAAATGTCACTGTTTACCAATTTTTTTATCTAAATGCCACGCGAATAATATTATTTCCTAATATGTCACGGGGGCAAGTTCGCTACCCTGTGTAGCGAACTCGATTTGCTGACGTGTCACATTTTTAATGGATAACAAGTATCAAATAAAAAAAAAATGAAGGTCGCCTACCATGTAGGCGAACTTGGTTAAAATCAAGTTGGTGTCCACTAGAAACGTGACACGTCAGCAAACCGAGTTCGCTATACCGGGTAGCGAACTTGCCCCCGTGGCAGATTGAGAAATAACACTGTTCGCGTGACATTTAAGTAAAAAAGTTGATGAACAATGACATTTTGGTCACTGTTCCATAGTTTATAACTCTTATCTAGTGATAGATAGAGAGAGCTTTTATATTAGAATGTAAGGGTGTAAAGAATTAATTCAATTCAAAATATTAAGGTTTTGGATGATGATCTTTTTAATGATTTATATTATTTTCTAACACCTCCTCACACAAGAGTCTTTTAGGCTTGAAACGTGAATATTACACATGCCCAATTTTTTTTTGGTTTTACCTTGTGCTTATTTAGTTCCAATAGAAAGTGGGAGACGTTGAGGATCGAACTCGTGCCACTAAAGTTTTGATAAACTAATTAAACCCAAAATCTTAAGGTGTTGGGTGAGGGCCTTTTTAATAGTTTATATTATTCTCTAACACATACCCTTACTCAAGAGTCCTTTGGGCTTGAAGCGTGGATATTCTATAGGGCCTTTTTTTTTTTTTTTTTTTTACCTTAAGCTTATTTAATTCTACAAGAAAGTAGGGTGGGGGGAAGTAGTGAAGATCTAACTCGTGACCTTGTGGTCACTGAAGTTTCAATATTACGTAAATGACCACTTCAACCCAAAACCTTAATGTGCTGGGTAATGACCTTTTCAATGGTTTATATTATTTTCTAAGAATGGGTGATATGATCATATGTTCTAAAATGATAATAATATTTCACCAAAAAAAATAAAAAAATGATAGTAATAAACCACTATCTGACCTATCTATATATTTTGCAGTGGGTCTTGCATTTGCAGAGACGATTTGTAACTTAGTTCATGGCGTGGGTGAAGGTGAAACTTGTTTCAGCATAAGTCAAACATTTCATCTAGATGAGGGTAGCTTCCTTCAAATCAATCCCAATATCAATTGTGTCGATCTCTTTGTAGGTCAATGGGTGTGTGTGGATGGCCAAGTGGCTTGAGTTGTGCCAATAATCCAACTTAAATAAACGTCCAATAAAATAAATGTAAATAAGGAGAAATAAGTTATTCTCCATACTTACGTTATTCCATCATAATCCAAAGTGATATGTTCGAATTTATGAAAGGAATGAAATAATTGTCATTCGTCTCAGTCATTAAGTATTGCATCATCTTATACATTTGGCGTGTCAACATCCCAATCCTAACTAGTAAAAGTAAATTACTTCCATCCCGGGGGTCAAAGTTACGCATGATATAGTATATATTTATATTTAACCGTATAATATACATAATAAAATTCAAGACCTACGCTTCTAGATATTCCATGATATATTTAATACATTTAGTTAATAATTAAATATAATAAGGATACATATTTGGAGGGCGGGTCTTGAACAGCAGTACGATTGTTCCTTTTTGACATTTTTGGCTGAAAGTATTAATTTGGTCCATGTTAATACTTAATAATAAATAATAGGTCGTTTCCTACATAAAAGGAGATAAAACTACATCAAATAACTATTGCGCAAGAGCATGCATCCCAAATAATATAGGAATCATTTGAGTTCAGATTATTGTCTGACAGAAAATGTTATAAGAATCAGATTTAAGAAGTAGATTCAATTGCACAAAGAAGAATAAAGAATAATCAACTTTGGAAAAATAAATGTTGTAAAGGAAAACAGCAAGTATATGGCTCTCAGTGTTTGATTACTGTTTTTAAAAATAGTTTTTTAGTTTTCAGAACAAAAAAATAAAAAAACTTGTTTAATAAGATCTGTTTTGTAAAAAAAAAAAAAAAAAAACTGTTACTTTTTTGTTTTTAGAATTAAATTTAGAGAATATGTCTGAGTTGTTTTTGTTTTTTGTTTTGATTTTTAACTTTCAAAAATAAATAAATACAGAAAACAATTGTTTCCATAATTATTCTACAAAACAGTTTTAAGAAAATAAAAATAAAAAACAGTGACCCATTTGTTTTTGGTTTTCGAGAATGAAAGAAATAAAGATGAAGTTGAAACGAGAACATACAAACACTGAAAACCTAAGAATTGGTGAAGAGAAATCGGTTGGAGATGACTTTCCCCAAACTGATGCTATAGCATCTCTAAGCTCTAACATTGCACAACAGCAATGATCCATTACTCCAGTTTTGATGATATAAGCCCAAATTCCTCTAAAACTTAATGTGATCCCTTCAAATTCTACCATATACATTCCTATATGTAATATCTAATTCCAAAAATCTTTGGTTCAAAGCTTAAAAACCTCAAAGTGAGTGTGTGCTGCAACTCATTCCTGAGATTGCTAGAGGATAATTGTGAAAATAAGAATCGACCACACATTATCCAGATCAGTTTCAAAGAACGATGTTTTCTAACAAACAATTCTTAAAACAAAGATACACAATGTCAATTGTAAGTATCAAGCATAAAATTCAGAAGTTGACAAATTTCTCATTGCTACACTAATTAGATAACAGAGATCGATCTATACACAAAGGTCTGATCATTATTTCTCTTCTCCAACATAAAATAGCTTACCTCATGTTATGAAGCATGTCTAGTGACTAAGTCCAAAACAACAACAAAGACAAATCAAAAGCCCATACAAAAGGTTAAACTCCTAATACATAAATATAGAAACAATTGTTCACAAATGTGTGAAAAGAAATGTGGAAGAAAGAGAAACCTTTATTTATGGTGCATATGAATTTTCGTACCCTACACTCATATTTTTTTTTTTTTTTTTAATACAAATCATAACCCAAAATATAGATAGGAGATGAACCTATGACAACCTAGTGTGCAAATTAAATCGCCCTCTAAGATGAACACTCTTTCGGTGATGTTTGATATGGACCTATACTAGAGCTTCCAAAACAGCCCCCAGCCCGCGGGCTGAGCCCTACAGCCCCAATTTTTAGCCCTTTTTTTTTTCAGCCCACATATGAAAGGGTTAGTTTTGGCCCTAGCCCCATTAACCCTCATTTCTTTTGGGTTAGGGTGGGGTTAACCGCGGGCCAGCCCACTCTTTTTTTTTTTCTAAACCCTAAAACCCCATTTTCTCGTTTCTCTCTCTTGTCGAGTTTTTCTTCTTCCCATTTCTTCTTCTTCACCCGGTTCTTCTTCTTCACAGAGTATGGTTTCGTTCTTCTTCTTCTAGTTTCGTATTTTTTTCTTTATCTTGTAAGTGGATTAACCGAGCCACCACGAACCAATCTCTGCCACAACTATTTCTTCGGGAAACACCACGGTGGTGAGTCCCTAATCTCCTTTTCTTATTTCCAGCAATTCATTCAATTTCATGCACAAAAACCTCTGCATTTTTTTTTGTTCTGTATTTTTCTTTTTCTCCTTTTTTAAATTTAGACTGTTAGTATAGCGGCATATCTAGATTTTGCTCCTTGTTAGAATCCTTTTTTTTCATTTTTATTTCTGTGATTTCCTGTATTGAGTTCAATTTTTAGTTTTATTTCATTCAAACTTGATGAAACTCCCAAAAAATGGAAAACTTAACTTCCATAGCTGTGTTATGGTTCAATATATATGGCTATATAAATTGCTCACATAAGATGTCAGTTCTCATTGACAAGTAACAAGTTGCTCAAAGACTCGGTGCTAATTTTTTGTGTGTGATTATATTGTGAAGCAGAATTCAGTTCCTATTTATCACCACCTATGGCCCTTTTCATGACCATGGTTTTTTCGAAATTAGATAGTAGCCTCTGTCATTTGTTCTTTTGTTGTTATCAAGCCTTGCAATTGTTTATATTTGCATTGAGAAGAGGAAAAAGGGCTTTTTAATGAATCCTAGGTTTAAATCTTTGGTTTTCAAATCAATTGAGATTGAAAATTTTATAACTTGAATGTTTACTTTTCCCTTTCCAATCTCTCAATAGACCATTACTTATTCTCATTAGCTGCATCATTGGTGCTTCTCTGATCTTGATTCAAATCCTGTCGAATAGAAATTCGAAACATAGAATTTGCTATTTATATTGTAATTTAAAATGTTAATGATCAGATTCTTCTACCCTTTTTTTTCCAGAATTTATTGATTGAATAGAAGGATTTTTAACTCATCTTTTTTGGCCCCACTGCTGAAATTAGTAAATGATGTTGCCTTGAACCTTGAACTTATTATTGAGAGTGGGATGCAAAGAAAAGCTCAGTTGTGAAACATGATGGATGAAAGGAAATTGAATATTAATGCTCCTCTTATGTCTGTGAGGCACTCTTCTGGTCCATCACCATCCTTAACTGAAGCAAAGAGAAAGATATTAGAGAAGCAACAAGCTCTTCCATTCTATAAGTCAGATACAACCTTAGATCAGATAACAGAACCTGTTGCAGTGCCTTTCAATTGGGAGCATATCTCTGGAAGACCCAAGGGTAATGGTGGATCTGAACCTCGACCTCTTGAGGAGGCTTCAATTACTCCAAACCCATGTCTTCCCCCTGGAAAGTCCACAAATGTTGCTAAACAGCCATTGGAAAAGGAATGTAATGTTGCAAATAAATTCAGGTCCTCAAGTAAATCAAACTCTTTGAGTGACAGTGTAAGTAAAATAGATTGTGATAAAGAAGGAAAAGATGAGAAAATAAAAAATATGGAAGAGGATGATGATGATGTTTTTTATTCTGATGCCCTTGAAACCTTGTCACCTACAGAATCATTCTCTACGAACTGTAGTGTAAGTGGTGTAAGCAGCTTAGATAATTTGGATGCAAACAAGTCTAGATATTGTGCCTAGATACAAAACTTGCCCTTTGCTATTGGAAGAAATCTAACAGAAAAATATGTATCAAGCTGTTAAGAAAATTGAGGATCTTATGAAGAAACTGTAAAGTATTGTTAAAATATAGTTGCTTTTTGGCCCGCGGGCTGGCACTAACTGGAGGGTTATATGATTTTTTGGCCCGTGCGGGCTATTTGATATGCGGGCTTTTTGGCCCTGGCCAGCGCGGGCTAGGGCCTAACGGGCCGGGCTGGCCCGTTTTGACGGCTCTAACCTGTTGAGATATATAGTCCCACGTTGGTTGTATGTGCACAATTAATGTGGAGTTTATAAGGCCTTGAGCACTCTCACCCTTTGAGCTAGCTTTTGGGGTGATGTATCCCAAGGTTCTTAACATGGTATCAGAGCCTCGCCGTCCCCCACTTTCTCTTGCGGCGTTTCTTAGCACAGGTGCACAGGTAGGCTGAGCCTGTTGCATTGTCCACTCTTCAAGCCCAATGGGCTCTCGTGTGAGGGGACGTGTTGAGATATATAGTCCCACGTTGGTTGTATGTGCACAACTAATGTGGAGTTTATAAGGCCTTGAGCACTCTCACCCTTTGAGCTAGCTTTTGGGGTGATGTATCCCAAGGTTCTCAATGATAAAAAATGGAGGGATGCTGTCTTTGAAGAAATGAATGCTTTAGAAAGAAATGGAACTTGGGAGATAGTGACCCTACCCAAAGGAAAAAAGGCAGTAGGATGCAAATGGGTGTTTACAATAAAATTCAATGCAGATAATAGCATCAACAGATACAAGGCAAGATTGGTTGCAAAGGGTTTCACTCAGACTCATGGGATAGATTATCATGAGACTTTTGCTCCGGTTGCTAAAGTCAATACCATCCGAGTTCTCTTATCTCTTGCTGCCAATCTAGATTGGCCTCTGCAACAGTTAGATGTGAAGAATGCATTCCTAAATGGTGACTTACATGAAGAAGTCTATATGGATCCTCCACCTGATTTTGAAAGGGGAAATGAATCAGTGTGTAAACTAAAAAAGTCTCTATATGGATTGAAACAGTCTCCCAGAGAATGGTTCGACAAATTCACACAAGCAGTCAAAAGAAGAGGCTTCATTCAAGCACAGACTGATCATACTCTCTTCCACAAACACTCTAAGGATGGTAAAATTGCTATTCTTATTGTATATGTAGATGATATAATTCTTACAGGTGATGATATTGAGGAATTGAACACCTTGAAGAAATTTCTAGCAGCTCAATTTGAACTCAAAGACCTTGGCACTCTCAAATATTTCCTTGGTACGGAAGTTGCTAGGAGCAAAATAGGCATCACTCTAACACAAAAGAAATATGTTCTAGATCTTTTGTTGGAAACAGGAATGTTAGGGTGTAAACCTGCTGAGACACCTGTGGAACCTAATACCAAGTTAGGTATTGAAGATGGGAATGAGGTGGATAAAGAACAATATCAGCGATTGGTTGGTAAACTAATCTACTTATCTCATACGCGTCCTGACATTGCCTTTGCGGTGAGTATGATTAGTCAATTCATGCACTCACCCAAGGAGAAGCATCTTAGTGCAGTCTATAGGGTGCTTAGATACCTCAAGAATACTCCAGGAAGAGGATTATTCTTTAAAAAGGGGTATAAAAGGACAATTGAAATCTACACTGATGCAGATTGGGCAGGCTCATCAGTAGACAGAAGATCTACCTCAGGCTATTGCACCTATGTGTGGGGAAATCTTGTTACTTGGAGAAGCAAAAAGCAAACAGTGGTTGCAAGAAGTAGTGCTGAAGCAGAATTTCGAGCTTTAGCTCATGGAGTTTGTGAAGGAATCTGGTTGAGAAGACTTCTTCAAGAGTTGAAGATTTCATATTCCCTACCAATAAAACTATATTGTGACAACAAGGCAGCTGTTAGCATTGCTCAAAATCCTGTGCATCATGATCGAACAAAGCACGTGGAAGTTGATCGTCACTTCATCAAAGAAAAATTAGATGATGGAAGTGTGCATTTGATATATGTTCCAACCAAAGAGCAAACGGCAGATGTCCTTACCAAGGGCCTACACCGTCCAGCATTCGAAGACTTGATTGGCAAGTTGGGAATGATCAATATTTACCTCCCAACTTGAGGGGGAGTGTAGAAAATTAGAATTCAAACATGTTTCCGTTTTTATTTCCTATTAATTAGGATTGATTATGATTGATTAGGATTAATTGTGATTGATTAGAATTGATTGTGATTAGGATTGTGATAGGATTGATTAGTCATCGCTTAGTCATTCTTAGCGATTCTTTCTTGTATAAATACTCACTCATGTAATTTATTCAATATCAATATACAAAAACTTCTTTTCAATATAACCTATACTATACGATATAGAAGGTCCAGTCCAACAACAACCCAACATAAGACCCAGAGCAAAGATTTAATCCATAAGGAAACATGTTAGAGATGCATACATGCTATCTCACAAGGAAACATCTAAAGTACTAGCAACAAAAGAGTGATAAATCTCCTTAATAGACAATGACTAAATGACAGGCACAAGGTTTCAGCTAAGTCTAGGCAGTATAGTGTAACGCCCCGTCTGCAGCCGGTTAATTAACATTTATATGATAGTAAGCGCAGCATGCTCAACTTAATTAATGCGGAAGCTAACTAAATAATTTTCTCTTTTTCTTTATGTTTTGCAAACTTTTTCACTTCCATGGCTAAAATAAAACGGACAACATTTCCTCTATATTTTGGACATCTGGGGATAATTTCCACTATGATAATTTCAACCTGATTGACAGTTTAATATAACTCAGGCATACCACAACATAGATAAAATATATTGCCCAGCCATCCATGGCCTAGGCTATCTCATAATCATACTGTCTCAAAATAATGTCCATGATGTTACTTATATAATTACATCAAATAAACAAAAGAGATGCAATTAAATAAGTAACATAGACCTGAGCATGCATCATTAATAGTATATACAGACTATCAATATGGCATAGACATCTCCTATGCTCTAAAAAAATACATGGCACATACAACCCAAAATAAAGTATGTCAGGTACAAATCTAAATATCCGTAAGACCCTGACAATAATGTCAAGTAGTATCTCTCATCTGGCCTCTTGCCACGCGATGCCTCAGCACCATCAGTTCCTGTACCTGAAATGGTAATCCCTATAACGCGGGGTGAGATAATATAATTACCTCAGTAAGCTAGGGACCCTTGGAGGGCTCCTCCACCCCTAAGCTCACTTCTGGTATAATAACAGTATAAAAATCCATGCATGCATCAGAATATGTATGACAATGCAGTGTGCAATAATGTAATCCTACTGGCCAGAGAATACAACAAGTATGCATTACGCAAGGAAACACTGTCTTCCAACATACCGTATGAGGAAACACCGTCTCATACTATGCATAAGGAAACACTGTCTTATGCCTCACGCACAAGGAAACACCGTCTTGTGTGGCACACAAACATACATACATATACATGCACCATATATCATCATTTTCACATACCATATGAAACTACCAACCTCCCTCTGAGTTTGGTGGAACAAACGAGGGATTAACCTCAAGGACCGAAAGCTTACCTCGCGAGCAAAGTCCTCCAATAATTCTCGTGTCCACAGAGTCACGATCTTTCACAAAGTCACAACCTAGTTCCAATATGTGAAGACAATCAGTATTCCTATATCCCAGTCTACTACGTTAAATTTTCATAACTACACCTACAAGAAATCTACACTTGATTTTTAATCCAATTTATCAAAGTGTCCTAAATGGCGATTTTATAATCTTTCTTTTTTACGGGAACCAATCCTAAGCATGTTTAACAAAAGGGACTCATGTCAAAATCACTCTTTAACTATCCATACCATGACTTACCTCAATATGAAAAATCCACAAATCTCAAACTCAAGCGAATGTGGATTCCAATCCGTGGAATTTGCTCAAAACAACGTTGGGATCAACTCTACAACATGAAACAATAACAACCAATCACTATTAATCTCCTAAAATATCAATTTTCGGATGGTCACTATTCATCATCACCCTAGATTCGAAAATTTCAAGAAAATGGAGTTCAAGAGTTGGAAACTCACCGCACAACACCCTAAAACGATGAGAGCAACTCCTTTCAAGCTTCCATGGAGTGGGAACCTCTCAAACAACCCAAACACACAACCCACGAAATCTTTGGATGAGGATATCTCTCTCCACAATAAACCCCAACCAAAAATGAGTTATGATTTAGAAAGAGGAGAAGATTTGAAGCGGTTTTGGCTTTGGAACGGATGCATTTCGTTGAGAAATGAGAGAGTTATGATTTTTTGAAAAATCACAACCTCTTATGCCATGGAAATGAGCTTCTGTCGACGGCGAAGAAAAATGAGGAGAAAGATAGTGTTGTTTGTACTTAAAGTGATGTTGTTTTACCTAATGGGTATAAACTTATCTATCCTGCTCACTAAACTCTCATTCCAACGTTGTACACTAGTCCAGAATATTTTTATGGAAATATTTATAATTTTACTTTTCACTTTAGGGTAACTTTGTTTACTCGCATTTTTACCACTTAACTGTCATTTTAACTCATTTTTCACTAAAAGTGACTTTATTTCTTTTTCTTCTACTTTTCTTATAATTATTCCTCAATAACATGATTAAAATTATTAAATCCATACTACATATGGCGGTTATTATATATAGCCCACCAAGAGACATCGTGCATGAAAAAACTCATGAGCCAATGAAACTCAAAACAATAATCAAAGTCAGCACTAGTCTCTGTATTAACAATTTTGCATAAGCTAATGCAAAGCGGCAAAAGCACCGTATTGCTAATATTAAGCAAAAATATCTCCTGTTCAAAGCACATGTGAAATTTTTTGTCAAAGTAGAGCAGTCAGTCCCATCACCTTACTTGACACATTCAATCCCGTCAGTATTGTTGACGGGACTTGTTTTCACGTCAGTAACCTGCACCAATTTTGTGCCACATGTCAAATATTTGTTGAGTCTTGTCACAATAGTTGACGGGACTAAAAAAGCTAATGCCACGTCATCCATTTGTGTCAACATAGTTGACGGGACCAAAGGAAAAATACTTTAATAATTCCTTATTTCATTAGTATAGCTAAGTAATTCAATTTACTATACTAATTCCTTATTTCATCGCGTCACATCTAATCATTTCTATACCAATTCCTTAATTCATAATTCAGTTTACCAAAAAAAAAAAAACATTTTCATAAATTATATTTTTTTATTTAGCCTAAACACTAATTACAAGTATTAAGTAATTATTTCATTACTACTTAATTTTTTTAGTAAATGGTTTTCTATCATAGGATTAATATTTAATTAAAATAATAATTATATACTAATTAAAATTGTCACATTATTATTTAATTACTACATTATTTTCTATCATAGGGCCTAAATTATAATTACTGCTTAATCATTTCTATACTAATTCAAAGTTTCATAATTCGGTTTACCAAAAAACAAAAAAAAACACTTTTATAAATTAATTTATTATTTAGCCTAAATAATAAATATAATTTAGGCCTTACGACAGAAAATAAGGAAGTAGTAAATAATAATGTGACAATTATAATTAGTGTATAATTATTATTTTAATTAAATATTAACCCTAAGATAGAAAATGATTTACTAAAAAATTTAATTAGTAATAAAATAATTACTTAGTACTTGTAATTAGTGTTTAGGCTAAATAAATAATATAATTTGTTTTAGTAAACTGAATTATGAAATTTTGAATTAGTATAGAAATGATTAAACAGTAATTATAATTTAGGCCCTATGATAGAAAATAAGGAAGTAGTAATTAAATAATAATGTGACAATTATAATTAGTGTATAATTATTATTTTAATTAAATATTTAACCCTAGGATAGAAAATGATTTACTAAAAAAATTAATTACTAATGAAATAATTACTTAGTAATTGTAATTAGTGTTTAGGGTAAATAATAAATATAATTTATGAGAAGTGTTTTATTTTTGTTTTTTGGTAAACTGAATTATGAAATAAGGAATTAGTATAGAAATGATTAGATATGATGCGATGAAATAAGAAATTAGTATAATAAACTGAATTACTTAGTATACTAATGAAATAAGGAATTACGAAAGTATTTTTCCTTTGATCCCGTCAACTATGTTGACAAGAATGTGACATTAGCTTTTTTAGTCCCGTCAACTATTGTGACAAGATTCAACGAATATTTGAGACGTGGAAACAAGTCTCGTCAACAATACTGACGAGACTGAATGTGTCAAGTAAAGTGACGGGACTGACTGCTCTACTTTGATAAAACATTCCACATATGCTTTTGAACATGAGATATTTTTGTTTAATATTAGCAATATAGTGCTTTTGCCAATGCAAAAGAGATCCAAAATTCACTTGATATGCTCCTGATCTGTAGTAGTTATAGTACCCGGTCAGCCGCAATGCCCAAATGAGACAGCTTAGGGCTTGGGCCCACCTCTAGAGAGCTTAATGGGTTTGCAAAGGTCATTCACAACATAGAGGAAGAATATAAGGATATTTTCAGCAATTAGTAAATGGCAAAATCATTTCTGCCGTAACGGCAGAGATATATATTTATCAGGTAGTTTTTTTTTAGAAAAAACTAATAGGTCCCCTTTTTTGTCTTTATGGTAGATATTTGCTTTTTGCTGCTACTATCGCAGAAAAATCAAACCCTTGATAAATGCAATTTATACGAGATAAAGTTTAAAGGGGATAAAAAAATATTTTAAACATCTTCACATTTTTTAAAGTTTTACGGATAAGATTGTGCATCTTTACTATTTTAGTCTTTAGTTTTAATTAAAAAATGTTACAGTAAAGTAATTCAAAAAAATAATAAAATATATGTAACATTATATTATTTTTATATATTGTAAATTAATAAGTTTATAATATTTGATTTTTTTTTTCACTTTTTTCAGTTCTTAGTTCAAATAATTATGAGCAAAAATAATGTAAGTTTTTAAAATATGATATTATTTTTATTGTCTAAACTTTTTTCTAACATGTCCAAAAAAATATTTTAATAAAAAATATTAGAAATATATATTTTTCCAATAAATTAACGAAATTGTACGAATAAAAGAGTTCACCATCTTAGTTGGAATACCTAGATGGCTAGATGTGCACTTTATTTGCAAAGTAATAATCCGACGACGTAGTAAGAGTGATAAACTTGCATGAGAAGTCTTTTCTCTTACTACTCTCATTTCGACGTTCATGCCAGCCAGCCATTTATTTTATTTTTTTCCACAGTGGGGCCCACTCCTTTTTCTCTTAGTAGAAAAGCTCCAACTTCTCGTGAAGCCATATATATATATATATATATATATATATATATATATAGAGAGAGATAGATAGGTAAGATCCTTTGATACCGGTGTCAAATTTCAATTTTGACAACTCATCTCAGAGCCGTTAGATAAAAAAGGTCTGCACTCAGGAGAGATGTAGTCCCCCATGTATGACATCTTTGAGCCTTCACTGATGAATGTGAAGATGAAAGCACAAGAGACTAGCACCCTTTCTCAACCTAAGAAGCTTGCAAATCAGAGTCATTGATTTTTTTTATCTAACGATTCTGAGATGAAGTGTCAAAATTAAAATTTGATACCGGTGTCAAAGGATCCTACCTCATATATATATATATATATATATATATATATATATATATATATATATATATTATTCCGCTTATCTGAATTCAGGGCTGGTCAACCTTAGAACCTGTCTTTGTCTCCCTAGAGTTTGTTGTGTGTAAAAAACAAAGACAATTTTGTAACTTAAATATAAGTACATCTTAGTATTCCATCTTTGTTGAAATACTTAGATGCGCAATTTTGTAACTTATATACTGACACTAGATTACAAGAGGGGAGGGAAGAAGCATCAACTTATGATAAAATGCACACTGAACCACCAATGCCAAAATTATATCCAAATATTATATGCTGACTACAGAGAATTAAGGTATAGCCGGCTTCCATCCTCAAAACAAATGACATACCTCGAAAACCAGTTGTCTCTAAGCGCATTGGCTTTCTCCTATATAAACTTTAACCACAATATCTAAAACCACAACATTAACATCAGAGAGCAATAAATAAAAAGTGAATTAGAAGAAGAATGGCGAAGTCTTCTAACATCAGCTTTGCCTTGATTTTTTCATGTCTTCTGGTGATGTTGTTTATAGCTGAAAGTCGACCAACACCAAATGCTGGTAAATCTGCAATTGCCTTTCTAAATCAGTAATATATATTTTGAGTGCTGCTATAGCAACACTGGTTTATGGCCTTTGATATAGTGTACTTTATTGGGGACTATATATAGTTATGATAACAGACATGATTTAGTCTTAACTAGAGTCTGACGTGTGAGTCATCTGAATTGTTTAGAACAAATGTAAATAATTTATAATTGTTATCTAGTGACTGGGTGATGTAGTCCGAGAGAAGTGTGAATTTAAAATGTAATGGGTGATATGAATATAAATTCTAAAATGATGATAATAAACCACTATCTAACATTGATATATATTTTGCAGTGGGGGTTGAAATTGCAGATACAATATGTCATGTAGTTCATGGAGTGGATGAAGGTGAAAATTGCTTCAGCATCAGTCAAACGTTTGGTCTTGATGAGGGTCACTTTCTTGAAATCAATCCTAATATCAACTGTATCGATCTCTTTGTGGGCCAATGGGTGTGCGTGGAAGGACAAGTGGTATGAGTTGTGCTAATGATCCAACTTAGACAAGCGTCCAATAGAATAAATTTACAATAAGGAGAAACTAAGTTTTTCTCCATACATATATTATCCCATCATAATGTAAAGTGACATGTTCGAATGTATGGTAGGAATGAAATAATTATATCACTCGTCTCAGTCATTAAGTATTGCATCACCTTGCGCATTTAGCATATCAAAATCCCAATACTAAAACAAGTAAAAGTAAAATATATGCATCAAATCATGCTTATTTCACTTAGAATGACACAAAATTTTGTCTGTTGAATGACAAACGATTCCCTCCCCCCGCCCCCGTTCCCGTTATGTATATACCTGTCCCAACCAAGTATTCCATTATGTGCTATATCCCTCTCTAGAAAACTAGATTTTTTTAGAGCTTGATTAAGAAGAACTCCATCATCTTCTATTATGTATCAAGCAACTTGATATAAAAAAATTACGATAAATTGAGAAGATAGACAAAGTAAATGAAAACAGACTATATCATCACTGATTGAAAAAATGTACATTATTGTCAATGATGAGGTTTCCAATTTGACATACAAATGATCCCTATCATTAGCTCCACTACAAAAAGTAACTCCATCCATGAATAATGCACAATTTTGGTTTTGACGAGGCATGAATTGTTTTTTCTAGCTACCATACATATCTTTTTATTAATTATTTAAACCGAATTAGCCACCTCACTAACTTTTGCATTATTTGTCTGATGGGCCTGGCCCTTTTTCCATTTCCTACGTTTGTAGACATTTTTCAAGGGCTCATCAGATTCATTACAAAGAATTATAGCATATGAAAGACCTAAAATTTAATGAGCTTTATGTGTCATGGCATGTAAACATTGATAAGAAAGTAAAATAGTTGAATTTTTAAATAAATAAAAACTCATAATTTAGTGACTAAAGTTCCAGACAAAAACCAAGAAACTATAGGAAATTGCATAAAACCAACATTTTACAGTTGCGGGTCTAAAGAGATGAAAGTGAAAAAATAAAATGAGATTTATGATTAACTTAATAAGAAAGATGAAGCAATAAATGAATAGGCAGAAAAATTGTAATTAATGATGCAGGTTTTACTTGGATTTAAGGTAATGCAATACTACCAAAGTAAGCACAAATCTGAAATGAGCTCAGAATCAACTATGCACACAGTTACATACTAACACAAAAAGGTTACTAATGGAGGACATTATCCAATTGATGACAGGATAACACCATTAATATAACAAAGATACAGGTCGATCCATACCTGCTTGCATATCTCACATATTGTGCTGCCTCTGATGTTGCACCAACGTTCATACTACTGAAATTGGCAATCCATCAAACATGTAATGTTCACATATTCTATAACATGGAATATATCAATCAAATTTCTCATAGTTCGAAACAATCAAATCAAACGAATCAAACACATAAACACTACTTCCACATCAACTCAAACAACAACATTTCGAAAAATCAAAATCGAATAACAACTAATCAAGAAACGCCAACTCATAAAAAGCATCCAGCAGAGCTGAACAAATAAAAATATAATTCCCCTCAAAAATCAAATAATACCTCGTCAAATGAAATTAAAAAACTATATAGACATAAAGAAAGAGCTCAAAAGGAAATTCAAAAGAAAGAAGAAAACCCTAAGAAACAAAGAGATTAGATGAGATCCACATACAATTCGATCAGGAGTGCCAACAGCACCGTCGATAATGCGAATGTCAGCTCGAGTGATGATGATTCCAACCTTGCTGACCAGCACGATGAGCCGAAGCACGCAATCCCAGGCCAACCTGGCCATCTCTTCTCAGCCGGAGTGGTGGCGGTGCCGGCGTCAGCTTACGCCGCCGCATTGTCGAGAGGGAGTGGTTCTGAAGCCGCGGCGGTGCCGTTCTGAGTTGGCTCAACGGTGGCCATAGGGCAGAGAGATCAAGCAAAGGTCGTCGAGCGTAGAGAGCTCATACAACTTCTGTTTTTCATTATTTAAGACTCCGTTTGGATGAACTTTTTTCTTCTTGAAAAGCTGATTTAAAAAATTAATTTTCATTTTTAGTTTATTTGGATCTACTTTTGAAAAAAGCAGAACACATAAAAAAAGTCAAAAATTTACTTTTTTTAGAAGCTAAAAATTTTAACTTCTACAAAAAGCAGAAGTCAAAAGTCAAATATTTTTTTCAAAAACTAAATATTTTTATAAAAATATAAATAGCTTTAACTTTTGTAAAAAGTACTTTTAAAATAAGGAAGAGATAAAAGTCACTTTTTTTAAAAGGTGAGAAAACACGCTCTAAGTGCCTGTTTGGATCCTCTTTTTTTAAGCTAGAAGCTACTTATAAGCATAAGCTAGGCCAAACAGGTTTTGGAAAAAGCTTTTATAATGAAAAGCTCTTTTTTTATAATGAAGAAAAAAGCTGAAAACTAAAAGCTCCTATGAGAAGCTTTTTTTAAGCTCTTATCTATTTTTCTTGAATTGTGTGTTTTTTTCTAAAATGAAGAGTGATAAAGATAGAGAGTTAATCTTCTTGAAATATGTGCTTTTAAGTAAATTTTAAGCTAAATTTTTTATGTAATTTTCAAACAGCTTTTAGCTTCTTTTTTTAAGCTCTTTTTTTAAGCTTTATCTTATAAGTAGCTTCTAACTTAAAAATAAGAGGATCTAAACAGACTCTAAGTCGAGATTTGCGTGACGCACGTGTTCATCACGTGATATATGTTTTTGTAATTTGGAATGTTAAAAAACAGTATAGAAAAATTGGGGAAATTATATTTATTACATCTTCTTCTTACTACTAAATCTTAATTGTTGATTTTCGTCAATCTAACAGTGGTAATTTATTGGGTTATATTTTTTAATTAATTATTAATTTTCAATAATTATAACCATTAAATTAGTGAAAATCAACGATTAAGAGTTAGTAGTAAGAAGTAGTAAGAAAAAGAAGTAGTAAGTATAACTTCTCCCTAGAAAAATTTGGGATATTTTTATACTTTTATGAGTTTTATTGAAACTTCTACTGTTGTTGCAGCAATCACGTTTACACTAGAATCCGCATGCAAATTCTGTCATTTAAAGAAGGTTTTAATGTTTCTATAGTGAATTAATGCATATAAGTTATCTATATCGCTCCTAAGATGACGTCGTTTTTTGTTGAAAACTTAAAAAACTATAATGAAAAAGACTATTATAATCCTGAAATAAATTATAATTATAAAAATACTTCGATTTTCGCCTTAAAACGTCGTTTTGGGCTCACTTTATATAAGTTATCTACATTGATAGTAAAAAAAGCGAACACTTTAAAAAAAAGAATAAATATCCTTTTTATTTGGTCCCTAACAAAAAACACTGTCCTTGTAACACCCCGTGTATACCCGGAATATTAACATTACATCGTATTAAGCGGTGCTTAATTAAAAATGCAGAATGTTCTTTTTCTTTTCAATTATGACGTCATTATCAATTACCAACTTGATTACTTAATCAATTTCACAAAATATCGCCTATATGTAAATTGCAATAAGACATCTACTGAAATACCTCAATATATAAATAATGTGTGTATCTACATCACGGTATTACATCTCGTAATCCGGACAATATCCTGATACATTATTACAACACCAAAAGACTCAAGGCATAATCAAGACATAACAATACTATGTGTCATGGACAATCCCTATGCTCACCAAATAAACATAATAAACAACTAGTCTCAACATAAAACTCCATAAACATAACTGAAGCTATAAGCATATAAACAGCATGCAAATCCAGCATCCAATCATTGCAGCATAATATAACAGCACTCTAACTCAGCTCCGGCTTCCTGTCGCCTGAGGTCTCAACATTACCTGACCCTGAAATAAGCATTCCCCAAACGTGGGATGAGATCTCTAAACAAGAAATCTCAGTAAGACAAGGGGTCCTCAAGGATCTTCCACCCCAAGCTCACTTACATGTGCAATATAAGTTCAAAAAGCATTTATATCATTATCAGTTCCAAAACTATGTAGTGCAACAGATATCTATGGCATGTGTGTAATCACTATCTACTGGCCAGAGAAATGTAGGAATACGTCTATTCCCTACATGTAGTACAAGGAACACCCCTTGCACCTCACCCACAACCTCACCCTCTTGTATGTTCTACATACTCAGGCTTACCGTATAGGTGGAACACCTCCATGCATATCAACAAGGCACTAACATACAATAGCTCAACAGCATTTCCAAAACATCAAAAGCATGTAACACAACATGCATATACCATATCCCCATGGGACATGGTGGAACCACAACGTGGCTAAACCGAGGACACGAAAGCTTACCTCTAAGCTAGCTATCCAATGCCACAAGCTCAAAGTCCAATCACAGCAGATCACAATCTGATATGGACCAAATGTGAATCAATAAACATGTACCACATGCATACAAATTAAAGACAACACTTTTTCATTACGTTTTATGTCTTAAAGCTTCTAACAAAGCCACAAGCCCTTAATCACATGATTCTGGCTTAGACCATTAAATACAGAAGTTCAACTTCATCAAACTAGGGTCCACAAACCCCCAATAGCCTACTATACACACAACACAGCTACTGTTCTGCGAAATCCCAGAATATCCGGATATTCCTCGGGGGGACCATATCCGGATATGAAATATCCGGATATCTCACTGTCCATATCCGGATACCGGATATACAGATTCACATATCCAGATATCCAATATCCAGATATCCCAAAACCCCATATCCGGATATCATATCCGGATATCCAATATCCGGATATTCCACGGGCAGATATCCGGATATTTCACGGGCAGATATCCGGATATTTCACGACAGAATGCAGTTTTTGCATTTTCGTGAAGATATCCCTTAAAGGTTCCCTTTTTACCGATTTTAAACACCTAATCATGCATTTCTAGGCGTATTCAACATTACCCAACAACAAGTTATCATCTTTTAGTCATTAGATGCATCAAGGTTCCATTTTTAGACACTTAAACTCAAGTTCAAGGTTGATGATCATACCACAAGTTCAAAACAGCAAAGGGAGATGCTCTTGGAGCTCACTAGAAGCTCTCACAGCCCAGCACACCCAAGGACACAAAAATGGACCAACAAGTTTGGTTCTTTCTTCCCAAAGATGACACCTTGAAGCTCAAAGTACCAACTCCAAGATCTCACAAACAAACTAACCAAAGTCAGCCTCAAAACCTCACACACAGCAGCTGGAATACCACTGAAGAACACCCTCACTCACCCACAATGATGCCTCTCACTCACACCAAGTGTTTAGGATGATGAAACAACCAAAAAAATGGGTTCAAGGTTGAGTTTTAGTCAAGAATAAGAGAAGAAACAATGGAACAATGCTCACTCACAAACCGACCAGCCCCACTCACGTAGGAAAGAAAGGAGTCTAGGGTTTTGTGCCCATAATAAGAGTATATATAGGTCACATAAGCATTAACACACATTATTAACTTTAATTGCTACGCTTAGCATTTTAATCCCAAACTTTGGATTATGAAACTACATAATTTTATAATAATTAACATATTTTTATTATATTTTTCTGAGCACCTTTCCGGTACGCGCTTTTCAAAGCCAGTACCGGTTTCTAGCAGTAGTTCTCCTTATTTGGACTTGAAACTCGTTTTACAAGTCCTACATATTATTCTAATAATTATCATGCACTTACCTTAATTTTCCGGGATACTTTTTCGGTACGCATTTATACCGACTAGCAGAACCAGTATCTGTACTTTTCTTCCGAAAAGCGACTTTCAGCATTCTAACCCACTTATTATGATTATTAAGCCTCATAAATAATTATTAGGGTCAATTATGGAATCATTTCCTATTTTCACATAATTAATTAATTAAATATCTTAATTAACGGTGCGGGTTCTTACAGTCCTCACTTTAGTCCCTTACACAAAAAATAGTCTCTGAGGTCACTAACAAATTCAAAGTGAACCAATTTAGTTGAAATCGTAGTCCCTCACAAATTCAAAAAAGACCCATATTAGTCCCCTCAAAAGTATTAAGATGGGTTCACTTCGAATTTGTTAGGGACCTCGAGACTATTTTTTTTGTGTAAGGGACTAAAGTGGGGACCGTATTTTTTGTTAGGGACCCAAAAGATATTTACTCAAAAAAACAAAATCAAAATCCACATGCGTATTCTGATTTTCTGTGTTCTGCAAAAATTTTCTTCTACATCAGCAGAGGTACATTTAGGGGTGATAAACGAGCCAGGGGCCTTTGTCTCGGCTCGTGAAGGCCTGAGCTTACGTGCCTAATATTGGTTGTTGGAACCAGGCTTGGACTTGTATAAATGCTCGTTTAGTAAAAAGGCCTCAGGCTCCAATTCAAAAGCTCGACCTTGGAGGCTCTCAGGCTGGCCTAGTATATTAATTTTTATTTATATTTTTTATACTATTTGTAATATCCCCTCTCTCCTCTCAATCTATTTCACCCCTATTTTATTAGTTAAACAGACTTTTTGAATGATTTGGTTCTATATTATGCTGTTTGGATATACATTGAATTTATGAATATTTATGGAATTACTAGTGTTGTTGATTGTATATTTTGTTTGGATAAATTTTTAATGTCTTATTTTTTTCTAACAGGCTAAATCAGACTTTTATTTTTTGTAAATAAGGCAGGCCGCAGGCCGATAATTATATTCGTAACAGGTAACAGGCTTGGTAAGGCCGACACATTTAAACATAGGCTTAGCCTTTAGCCTTTTAAGACCAAAGTTCAGCTCGGCTCGGCCCGTTAACACCCCTAGGTACATTTGCCATAAAACAATTGGATGACGTACGGAATAATATAGTATCATAAATGTCTCTTGCCAACGTTATGTTCCTTTGGCTCCGAAGTTTGATTTTGAAGTACATCTAAGCTCTAACTCTCATTACATAAATGATCGAAGCATGTGTATATAACTGAATACGAACATAAGTTTGGGGACCTATACTACAACACACATCTCTTAACTTCACACATCACATAGATAGTTATGGATGTAAACATTTTTTTTTTTTTTTTGATAACATAGGATGTAAACATTTAGTGTGCAGTTCCTGAAGTTGTTGAAGTAATAGTATATGATGGACTTGTTTTTGACTTATCTTTTCTTACAAACTGAAAAATGGGGAGAATTAATCTTCGATAACTAAATGCAAAGAGAGAGAAATCCAACATCTATACCCAACCGACTTAGTATTCTCATAAATATTATTTGTCTATATATCCATCTTAGTTGGAATACTAGATGTGAACTTTTTTTGTATAATAATAATCCGGCTTATCTGAATTCAGGGATGGTCAACCTTAGAACATGTCTTTGTCTCCCTAGAGTTTGTTGTGTATAAAAAACAAAGACTGTTTTGTAACTTATATATAAATGCATCTTAGTATTCCATCTTAGTTGAAACACTTAGATGCGCAATTTTGTAACTTATTTACTGACACAAGATTACAAGAGGGGAGGGAAGAGACATCAACTTACGATAGTTAATTAGATGCGATCGGTACCATAAAATGCGCACAGACCCACCAATGCAAAAGTTATATCCAAGTATTATATGCTGAACACATAGAATCAAGGTATAGCCGGCTTCCATCTTAAAAACAAATGATAGATCGACATACCTCGAAAACTAGTTGTCTCTATGCACGTTGGCTTTCTCCTATATAAACTTTAACCACAATGTCTAAAACCACAACATTAACATCACAGAGCAATAACTAAAAAGGGAATTGAAAGAGCTTACCAAAAAAAAAAAAAAAGGGAATTGAAAGAGGAAGAATGGCGAAGTCTTCGAACATCAGCTTTGCTTTGATTTTTTCATGTCTTCTCGTGATGATGTTCATAGCTGAAAGTCGACCAACACCAAATGCTGGTAAGTCTGCCTGCAATTACCTTCTTAAATCAGTAATATATATTTCGAGTCCTACTTGCAACATTGGATTATAGCTTTTAGTATAGAGTACTTTGTTGGGGGCAATATATATGTAGTTATGGCAACAGACATGATTTAGTCACAACTAGCATATGAGGTATGACTCATCTGAATAGTTTAGAATAAATGTAATTATATAGTTTATAATTGTTATCTAGTGATTGGGAGAGATAGTCTGAGAGAAGTGTGAATTTATAATGTAATGGGTGGTATGAATATAAATTATAAAACGATAATAATAATAAACCAATATATCTAACATTTATATACATTATTTTGCAGTGGGGGTTGCAATTGCAGATACAATATGTCACGTAGTTCATAGCGTGGATGAAGGTGAAGATTGCTTCAGCATCAGTCAAACGTTTAGTCTGGATGAGGGTCACTTCCTTGAAATCAATCCCAATATCAACTGTATCGATCTCTTTGTGGGCCAATGGGTGTGTATTGAAGGACAAGTGGTTTGAGTTGTGCCTATCATCCTATTTAGAAAAACTTCCAATGGAGTAATTTACAATAAGGAGAAACTATAAGTCTTTCTCCATACTCATATTATCACATCATAATGTAAAGTGACATGTTTGAATTTATGAAAGGAATGAAATAATTATGTCACTCGTCTCGGTCATTAAGTATTGCATAGCCATAGCTCGTTCAACTTGTGTAATTTATACTTTGAGAGTACCTAGCCATTGTTAAACACTTCCATTTGAATTCTTGAATTGAAAATGCAGTAAAATCCATTATACTTGAGAGGTTATCAAATTCTTAAGAAAATTTATAGTGAAGTGTAAAGGAATCCAAGAGCCTGAGGTCTTGAAAGATTATAGTGGTTTGTCAAGCACTATTGAAGCTTGATATTTAGTGACTTCGGTCTAGACGTAGGTCACGATGGTAGTGACCGAATCAGGATACATCTAGTTTGCAATCTTTCTAACCTTAATCTCTTTACTTTTATCTTGAAATTACATTATTAGATTGTTTATTTATTCATTAGCTTATATTTATTGATCACGTACTAGTATCTTCACTTGTTAAATTAATTAATTGATTGAAAAAATATTCTTTAAAATATCAAAGGAAGGATCTTGTGAAAAGGTTTTGTAAAACTCAATTCAGCCCACTATTGAGTATTGAAGCCACTTGTCTAACATGACTTGCCCTATATTAATAAATCAAAAGGTTTGGCATTAGCCTGTTGACCTACATATATATAAACCTATAAAGTCTTCCCTAATTATTAACAATTAAAAAAATAAATGGAGTAATACGATTTGATTAATAAAAATTATTTAGAAAAATTTATTCTATTTTATTTAGTTAATATAAATAATACAATATAGGTTGACTTATAATTTTGTATGTCAGATCCGGAAAAAGTAGGCCTATGACCTGTTTTCTAAACAGCTTTTTAGATTTAGGTTATCTTATATATGTTGTAATCTCACCTTATTGGGAAAATAAATATATGAAATACCATTTTTTATGTGGTATCAAAGTTTGTCGACCACACTATAAGAATTTGGTAAATACCGACCCTTTTTTTAGGCAGTAATGCTTAAATCGCCTCCAAATGACATTTAGAGGCGGTTCTTCCAGTAGTTATATTGATTCGAGGCGGTTACGATATAACCGCCTATAAATGTATATTAGAGGCGGTTACAATAACCATCAATATTGAACACTTAGAGGCGGTTGTGGTATAACCACCTCCAAATGTAGCAATTAGAGGCGGTTATATTGTAACCGTCTCTAAATGTATGTTAGAGGCGATTAAAATAACCACCCACATTGACCATTTAGAGGCGGTTTAGGTTTAACCGTCTCCAAATGTATATTAGGGGCGGTTAAAATAATTGCCCCAATTGAACATTTAGAGGCGGACAGAGGCTTGCTCACACAGTTTCGAGCAGTGATATTCAAAGAAGGTGATCTATTTGTTCAGCCGTTGGATCGTCCTCAAATTCGGTCAGTATCTTCTACTCTTGTAATACTTTAATTTGATCATTTGGATTTTTAAGTTGAATCTTTTGGTGTTATATATAAATTTCGGAAGATGGCTGTTGCACATTGAAAAAACCCATCTCACATTCACTTTAAAGTTTCACATTGGATGACCCTTATTCCTCCTTCTCCATTTTCTTCTATATAAGAACCCAAACATACCCAAAGTTCAATAAGCTATTTATATTCAGCTAATTTAAAATAAAAAAAAAAATTTATATAATATTAACTTTTAACAGTACTAATATTTTCTAAACGTTTTGTCGAAAATAAAAGAAAATGAAAATCACTTTGGCGTATAACTATATAGGGGAGGTGAGAAGGTTCAAGAATCCAGGGTTTAAGGTTTTTACACAAAGTTCTTGAACTGGACTAGTGTCCCATGAATTTTTACTTCTTCTCATTAGAGAAGGTATTCCCATATTAAAATATGCCTATGTTCTTCTCTCTCTCTCCTTTGTGTTTTTCATTTTTCTGCTACTCTGGCCAACCTGTTGATACAAGCCAACCTCTGATTGAAGAGCCGAGCTCCTAACTCGAAGTCTGACTTCAACAAAGACTTCTTTCCCGAGTTGAGGGAATCGAGTTCCCAACACAAACTAGGCTTTAGTCAAAATATGCCAAACATATGTAATATATTTTGAGTTTAGTATTTCCTATTCGCTTAGTATAAATTATAAATTTAGCATGAACTATATTACTCAATCAAAAGGCTTGGTCTAGGTTTATTAACCTATTTAAACTTATCAAGCCTGCAATACATATCAAGATTTAGAAAAAATAAATGAAATAATATTATTTATTTAAATAAAATTATTAAAATATTTATTATATTTTATTTAAATAAAATAAATAATAAGATATACGCCTCACTGTAGCCTTGCAAATAAATTGTAGGTCAAACCTTTGAAAGTAGGCCATTGATCTATTTTTAAACTCAAAGCTACATTATACGAGGAAAATAATGGCTACATTATTAACCAAGGAGCCAAGGATCATATGATGTTTGACTCCCACATCTTTTTACTTAGACCACCCCGTGATGTAATCATGTTCTGAATATTAATGGCCACAACTCGGTAGTAATTGGAGCTGTGTTTCTCTCACACTTCCTCCCTCTTTCAAAAAGTTGAGACTTGATATAAGAGAAACTATTTGTTTTCAATTTTGATTCTCAAAATAAAAAATATATTTAATTTTTTTATAATAGTGACCTTAAACACCATTTTATTGGCCAATTGTAAAATAATAAAACTAATTAAACCTAAAAATGAAAGTTTAAGTATAATTTAATACAATCCAGTCAGCATTAAATCTACTAAATAAATAAATAAAACTAAAAAAAAAAACCAATTAATGGTTAGAGAAAAGGATTTGTAAATGTAAACTTGTCAATGATCAATGAAGCTCACAATACATTCCAAATTATAACTCTAAAAAAATGTCAACATCCATGAACATCTGAGTCATGGTTTATCGGCCATAACTAATTAACTATGGCTTTTTGACCCTTTTGCCCCTCATTAATTAATTAATAACCAATTTGCCCCTGATCAAGAACTATCCACCAACCTGCCCCCTTTTAGTCGACTACCTTGCTGTTTTAGTCGAGCAAATGGTCAATCTTCAGAAAGTGGACTACCGCAAATTTAGTCGACTAAAAAATCATCTTAATCGACTACATTTTTGGGATATTTAGTCGACTAAGTATCGATATTTAGTCGACTAAATATCGACGGATTTGTTTTTTAAAAACCCCCCATTCGGCAGAGGGGGAGTAGGATGACCTAATCGACTAAGGAGGCGGCCCAAACCCCAAATCCGCAGGAGCAGCTGAAGAACGCCCCAAACCCTTCCTTTAGGCGTGTGGATTGCCCCCAAATTTGGTCCAAATCGTGAAATCTGAAGGATAGGTAAGGTTTCTTAACTTGCATTGTGTTTTAGGTTTAGGAATTTTTTGTATTTGTTTGTTGTCCGAATTTGTGAACTCTAATCAAAGCGTTTGTTGTAGGTTTTGTAACCCTAATCTACTAAAGTTTATTTTTTTGCATTGTGTGAATTTTTTTGTTTGAAAAGTTTGTATGGGGCAAAAGTTTGCTTTTGGTTTACAGCGCTTATGTTGCAAGTTTTCATTACCATCATGACATGTTTCATATAGTTAAATGCTGACATGTTTCATTGTAGGTACCCTAAACAAATGACGAGCCGCAGAAGACCAAGCGATGAGGGCAATGAGTCACTTGAGAGACGCACCAAGCATAGGCAAGAGCGGCCTTCTTCGTCAAGGCGACAAGACGAAGAGCCTGATACTGTTGACCTCCCGTATGGGTATCTGTTTGAGGACGACCCTGCCGTCCACGCTTCATTCGTACGTGACCATTTGAACCGGCCGTTATGTGCTCCAAAATCTTTGGATACAGCCTTTTTTGATAAGGAGGGATTTGAAATTGTGGGGGTGTTGGAGGCGGCACATCTGAGGGTATTGGCCGAGACCCTATGTCCGTATTCAGAGCTTATGGTGCGGGCCTTCTACCATAACCTCAGCTACGTACAGGGCGAGCTGAGGTCGAGGGTCTGTGGAATAGAGATCATCATGATGGCACCTGCATGGTTGGAGATACTCGGCTATGATTTTGACTCTTCTCAGACTGTGGTGTATGACGCTGATAGTGGTGTAGTACTTCCAGGATATGTACGAGAGGATGCCGTGCAGGAGCAGAGAAGAGTCCGTGGGGAACACTTGCACTATACGGTGGGGTTGCTTTCTGTGGAGTCCCGTATACTACACTATGTCCTCACCCACGTTCTGTTTCCGCGATCTTTTAATCATTCCAGGGTGTTGGAACATGACATTCCCATTATGTGGGCTATCCGACATGCCCAGATGGTGAACTGGAGGCACTATATCTGTTGGTTTATGTTTAAGGCCAAACATAAGGGTTTAAATGCACTGGTGAAAGGTCCAAAATACTCG
Source organism: Gastrolobium bilobum (assembly GCF_033153095.1). Lineage (NCBI taxonomy): Eukaryota > Viridiplantae > Streptophyta > Magnoliopsida > Fabales > Fabaceae > Gastrolobium > Gastrolobium bilobum. Next base: position 90,247 of record NW_026897833.1, on the reverse strand, counting down.
GTGAAAGACAGCCTTATCCGTATACACTCGACGTTCATCAACACATTGGTCTGTATCAATCTTGAACACAGAACCCACATTAACCTGCGTCATGTATGTCAGCCAACCAGGCAAGAATGCATACGATTTATCCCAGTCGCCAAATAACTTGACAATGGCTTTCATTTTAGCCTTCCAAGCTTTCCTGTAAGATATGTTGTATCCATACAAACGTTGTACCCTCTCTTGAATAAGAACTGGCTTCAATGATGGATCTTCTTTTAACATACCTATATAAAAAAAAACACCGGCCAACAGTCAGAATACAAACTGATTAACGTTAACATACCTTAGGAAGTTAGATATATCGAATAATACATACTGATAATGGTTGCACATATCACATCAGAATCCAACTGTCTATGATCCCGGGTAAGACCTTGGTTTAGGCAGGTGTGTTCTTTAACCCATTTACTAACCACCCAAGTATTTCCATTCTTCGGCAACAATGCCCTCACATACCAGGGACATCCATCATTATGGTGTCGACACTTCATCACAAATCTATGGTCATCACTTTTTGCCACAACGGCAGTACAGTGAGCCTTCATACAATATAATTTGACTGCATGTTGCATTTCAGATTTGCTACGAAACTCCTGATACAAATATAAAGGATCCCCTAATTGCCAGCCACCGTGATCATCATCGTCACCATACAATATCTCCGTCTCATCATTAGGGTGGGCCCAATTAATGAAGGTATAATGTGAGCTTTCATTCCAAAATGGCTCGACCTCAGAACCTACGGATGCATTATAATGCCACCGTCAATACCATTCATAACAAAAAAAATAATTGCTAAATTAAATCTTTAAAAAACAAATCTTACCACTGCTAACAGGGTCAACACGAAGTGGTCTCGTAACCTGCGAACCCGGGGATGGTGAGCTTGTGTCAGCGTCGAAATCACCCTCTACGTCAGTATCTGACGTGTCACCTAGTGGAATAACACTCTCAGGTTCACCGTCCTCATCGCTGTCCATATCGGCATCCTGTTCATCCTCATCTATTTCCCGCAGTGTTATCTGACTTATGACATGTGCAGGTGCAGATAAATCGACTACTCTTTCTTCATGACCAAAATACGGTTCACTTCTTGTATGCATGGGTGCAGATGAAGATTGACCACAATCTAATTCAACATATATCTCAATAAAATTTTGAAATTTTCGGTCAACAATTGCATCTATGACACATTCGACATCTTCATCATCACATATATCGTTACCAATGTAGTAAATAGCATCCTTACCAACTGTTGTCTCTACCCTGGCAATCATCCGTTGAACGCATTGGCTGCCTTGCAAACCCAATTTTTGCTGAATTCTCTCCTTTAACTCATTGTATGTAGTGCCCCGTTTGATTTTCAACATTTTCGTTTTTCCTTCAAATTGAACACCATTGGGGCCTTCATAATGCTTTCCATCATAGTAGATCATTGTCACATACATGTTTGGACTTGTGCTCATCTTCCTCACGAAATTGGGACTTGGGTTCTGAAATTGGGGGTTTGGGTTCGGATTTTGGGGTTTGGAATTGGGCAATGACAATGATTTCACAATATTAGGTCTGTAGAGATGGTGGGATGAAATACAATCGGATTGAGAGGATTACACATGAACAAAGGGAGCTATTTAGGTTTACACAACAACAACAATCGAAATGAGACCGAAAACATGGAAAATATAGGGTTTCAGTCGACATTTAGTCGACTAAATATCGATACTTAGTCGACTAAATATCCCAAAAATGTAGTCGATTAAGATGATTTTTTAGTCGACTAAATTTGCGGTAGTCCACTTTCTGAAGATTGACCATTTGCTCGACTAAAACAGCAAGGTAGTCGACTAAAAGGGGGCAGGTTGGTGGATAGTTCTTGATCGGGGGCAAATTGGTTATTAATTAATTAATGAGGGGCAAAAGGGTCAAAAAGCCAATTAACTATGATTGAAACTGTATTTTTTGAATCAACCCATTAAGTGTTTGAGTAACACTAAACGGGGACAAATATCGATGTTTCAGCTATTTTTCTTTTTTTGGATTGCTCCACTGGTTTCTGGGGCTTCGCTCTGGTTATGTCCAGTCCGACCCGGGCAGGTGATAAACCTTTAGTTTATCTTGTTTTATAGACTAAATTAATATAAATAATCAAGTTGAATAAAGTCAAAAACTAAGGTTTTAATATAATAATCATGAACTTTATGAATTATCAATTAAATGATATACATTTGCTATTTTGAAGGGATTTGATAACAAATGGAGTCAAAGATGAAGATATGGATAGATGGAAAGCAAAACAAAAAGATTTGAAGATCTTATCAAGATTTCCAAGTTGTTAGAGAGGAAGCTTAAGCCCCACCTTGAAGCTTAAGCTCCCTAAAAACGCAAATAGCTACTGCCTCTGGGCGCTTAAGCCCCCAACTCAGGGCTTAAGCGCGCTGCCAGAAGAAAGTTCCAAGTCGAGGAGCGCGCTTGAGCGCCCTACAGAGCGCTTAAGCGCGCAACGCGAATTTGCAATCACCGTCATAGGGGGCTTAAGCGCGGTGAAGAAGCTTAAGCGCCCCGACAGATCCAACTTAGGCCCATTCAAAGTGTTCAACTAGAATACGAACTCTTGGCCAATAAAAAGACCATTGGGGACCAGAATTACATAACTCTTCATATTCTAAGAGAGCTCTTGGTGCTTGGAGGCAGAGGGAAGGCGGAGAAACACTCGGTTCATGTTCGTGAGCGGCGGAGACAGATCAACATCGTTTTCACTGGAGATATTAAAGATTCACCAATCACCTATGGAGTTTGGGGGAGCTTTTATATTGTCTTTTGTTCTTGATTTTGCTATGTTTGGCTAGTTCCTTAAGTAGTTAGGGTTAGATGGAATTCAAGATCGTTATTATGTTTTGAACAATTCGCTCTGTTAATTTTCCTTTATATCATGAATGAAGTTATCTATTTTTAATGCTTTATATAGGCTTGAATATTATATATTGATCATAGGTAAATGCATGACAATAGGAATGTTGGTGTGTGATCCATATCTGATAACTTCATCGTAAACGTTATGATTCTAGGGATAGACGTAGGATTTGCGTAATCTTTAAGATTCTTGAACTTAATGCTTGCATTCTTGGGGAATAACCGGGGAACTAGGGTTCTTTCAAGATTGTAAAGGTTTTAGGGTAACAAGGGATTGAACTCTAATAACATGCGAAATAATTGATTAGATTGATACTAAGGACGATTAACGTAAAGAAGGACTTCAAACATAATAAAGAGATTGAAGGAAATCGAAACCCTAGCTACGTTTTTATTTTATCAGTTTATTCAAATCTTTACTTTCTTGTCTTTAATTCTTGCGAGTAATTAGTTTAATAGTTAATATTTTAATTTTGCAATTCAAATTCTGTTTCCAAATATAATTTCAATAGTCCAACTAAATTTGCGAGAGTGAATTAGTGCTTGAACCGTAATCCTAGTGGGAACGTTCTCTTATTCAATTATTATATTACTTGTACAATCGGTGCACTTGTCGTGAGTAGCAACAGTAGGTTACCTAGCATTGGCAGATGAGTCTCCCAGCGAGAATTTTCTGCATACACAAGGTCTCGAACTCAAGTCCTTGCTTAAGCGAACCCAAGTACCTTACCACGTGAGCCAACCCCCGTTAGTATCGATGTTTCAACTTTAGTACCAAATAATGTCGAACTTATAAAACAAGCTATACAAAAAATTACAATTGAATTAAGAAATTGTTTGTTCCCAATAGTACAATGAAAATAAAATAATATATTAATTGTAACTTTATATTGTGTTTACTATTGTAAAATTTAAGAATAAGTTATAGTATTTGAATTTTGTTCACCTTAGTGCATAGTTCAAATAATTATGAGCAAAAAATAATGTAAGTTTAAACTATAATATTACTTCTTAATTCTTATAATCTTAAAAAATTTGTTCTCATATGTCCAAAAAATATTTGAAATAATTTTTTTTCCAAGCAATTAATGAAATTGTATGATTGAAATTTTTGTATCTTCTCAAAAAATAAAAATAAAAACTATTTTTTCAAACACAAAGTTTTTCCATTGAAATTCGAAAACTTGATAATCTAATCATGATTAAACACATTCAATAAAGCAATTAAATGAAAAGAGGATGAAATTTATCTCAGATCTTTGTTATATTCCTTTTGCTCCGAACTTAATTTGGTTTTTACGTGCCTCTAAACTCTAATTCTCGTCACTTTGATAATGTGTGCAACTGAATACGAAAGCAAGTTTGGAGACCTAAACCATAACACCCATAATGTAAATAACTTGTGCCCATCACATAGGAAGTTATGAGTGTGCACAATTCTTTTTTGTTTTTTTAGGTAGAAATGAATGTGCACATTTAATGAATAGTTGCTGAAATTGTTAAAACAGTAGAATAGGATGGACCAATTTTAGACTTAGTCTTCGGTAACTGCATAGACAGAAAAATATAACATCTATAACCAACTGACTTGTATTTTCTCGTAAATATCTTGTCTATATATACATCTTAGTATTCCATCGTAATTGGAATACTTAGATGTGCACATTTTTTTTTTTAATAATGGTCCGGCTTATCTGAATTGAGGGATGGTCGACCTTAGAACCTATCGTTGTTTACCTAGAGTTAGTTGTGTATAAAACAGAAAAACAATTTAGTAACTTATAGTATATAAATACATCTTAGTATTCCATCTTAGTTGAAATAATTAGATCCGAACTTTTGTTTTGTATAACGATAATCTAGCTTATCTAAATTCAGGGATTGTTGACCTTATAATCCGTCTTAATTTGTCTACTAGAGTTTGTTGTGTACAAAACACAAAGTCAATTTTATAACTTAAAGGAAGTAGACTGCAATTAATACAGTTCTGGTATTATATACTAACACAAGTTTACAAGAGGGGAGGGAAGAGACATCAACATATGATAGTTAGATGCGATCGGAAACATAAAATGAAAAGAGACCCACAAATGCCAAAATTATATCCAATTATTATATGCTGACTACAGAGAATTAAGGTATAGCCGGCTTCCATCTTCAAAACAAATGACATACCTCGAAAACCAGTTGTCTCTATGCGCATCGGCTTTCTCCTATATAAACTTCAACCACAATGTCTAAAACCACAACATTAACATCAGAGAGCAATAACTAAAAAGGGAATTAAAAGAGGAAGAATGGCGAAGTCTTCGAACATCAGCTTTGCTTTGATTTTTTCATGTCTTCTCGTGATGATGCTCATAGCTGAAAGTCGACCAACACCAAATGCTGGTAAGTCTGCCTGCAATTACCTTTTTAAATCAGTAATATATATTTCGAGTCCTACATGCAACATTTGTTTATAGCTTTTAATATAGAGTACTTTGTTGAGGGCAATATATAGTTATGGCAACAGACATGATTTAGTCATAACTAGCATATGAGGTGTGACTCATCTGAACAGTAATTAGAATAAATGTAATTATATAGTTTATAATTGTTATCTAGTGATTGGGAGAGACAGTCTGAGAGAAGTGTGAATTTAAAATGTAATGGTGGTCTAAATATAAATTATAAAACGATAGTAATAATAAACCAATATCTAACATTTATATACATTTTGCAGTGGGGGTTGCAATTGCAGATACAATATGTCATGTAGTTCATAGCGTGGATGAAGGTGAAGATTGCTTCAGCATCAGTCAAACGTTTAGTCTGGATGAGGGTCACTTCCTTGAAATCAATCCCAATATCAACTGTATCGATCTCTTTGTGGGCCAATGGGTGTGTATTGAAGGACAAGTGGTTTGAGTTGTGCCTATCATCCTATTTAGAAAAACTTCCAATAGAGTAATTTACAATAAGGAGAAACTAAGTTTTTCTCCATACTCCTATTATCACATCATAATGTAAAGTGACATGTTTGAATTTATGAAAGGAATGAAATAATCATGTCACTCGTCTCGGTCATTAAGTATTGCATCAGCTTAATTAAGCATTTCGCATATCAACATCCCAATACTAGAACTAGTGATAGTAAAATATTTAAATATCCCGGAAGACAAAGTTATACATGATACATATATAATATTATATTTAACCATATATATAGTATACGTAAAATTCAAGATCTACATTTCCAAATCTCCCATTAAAATATTAAATACATTTTTTCTAATAATTAAATATATATAATAAAGACGCATACTTTAATGTGGAAGATTAATTGGTACTCATATTTTTTTTTTTATTTTTTCATGTAATTAATAATATCAAAACGATTAAGAAAATCAAATTTACAATCAATTGCATTCATAAATAGTGGATATTAGGATGCCGTTTTTATATTTTAAAAATGCATTATGCTTTAATTAGTTCTTGCCACATACCTAATTTGGGAATATTAAGAGATAATCCATTTTTAAAAATGTAATTAACTCCAATTTGAAATTAGTCTCATAGTCAATTCAAAAAATTTGAAGGGTAACATCTCATCTGCCGCTGATTTGCTAACATGCAAAATAATTTAGCATTAGGAATATCAATTCAAATTAGCTATTCCAAGATATACCATGAAGCAATATACAAGAACAAATTCCTGAAGCATATTACCAATTCCCAAAGGAAGAGCGTAATAATTTTTTTTTTTTTTGAATTAATTCAACCCTAATTACCTCTTTGAGGCGAGTTAACTGTCTCTGGTATTTCCATAAGTTTTAACTCTTTGGGTCGACTATACGAAGTGGATTAGAAATGAAGATATTTAAACTCCTCCCAAAGATAACCAGTGAGGATCGAACCGAATACAAACATAGATGATCGATGCATGCATATATAACTGAATACGAACATAAGTTTGGGGACCTATACTATAACACACATCTCTTAAATAACTTCGCACATCACATAGATAGTTATGGATGTAAACATTTAGTGTGCAGTTCCTGAAGTTGTTGAAGTAATAGTATATGATGGACTTGTTTTTGACTTATCTTTCCTTACAAGCTGAAAAAAAGGGAGAATTAATCTTCGATAAATAAATGGAGAGAGAGAGAAATCCAACATCCATACCCAACCTACTTAGTATTTTCTCATAAATAATTTGTTCCCATATTATTGTAAATAATAATTATTTATTTGTTGTATTTTAAAATCTTTCTTGGGCTTAGCCCATTAGGTCATGTAGTCTTTTTAAATAGAGAACCCTTTGTATAAGAGCTCTCGATTTTGAGAGCTCTGCTTCCGCGCCTATTGCTTTTAGAGCACAACCCTTATTTCTTTGCCTCTTGCTGTCATCAGCTGTAACGCCCAAGCGCTTCAAGAATCAATGACTATCCCCACATACTAACACGAGACTTTTCAGTGTACTATTTCCTCACTCGCACACTTTCCGGGAAAACTTCCCAAGAGGTCAATCATCCCAGAATTGCTCCAAGTCAAGCACGCTTAACTGTGAAGTTCTTCCGATCCGGGCTACCGAAAAGCAGATGCATCTTGTTAGTATAGGTAGTACCAATTAATTCTTATAAGATATCTCAAACTGTGCAGTCTCATACCTGCACAGTCTTTGGAATTCCTTTCTTTCGGGTGTCGATTCGATTCATTCATGCATGTAACCCCCCACTGGAAGCCTGTCAGTAGCCGCTCCTTGTCTATGCCTCTTTGCACCGGCGATCACTTCCCCGCCCTCGTCAGCGCTCAGGATTTTACATGCCCACCAGCTTTCGCCTGGTTCATCCTCGAACCACACCGTACTGAAAGAGAGGCCTGCTCTGATACCACTTGTAACGCCCAACCGCTTCAAGAATCAATGACTATCCCCACATACTAACACGAGACTTTTTAGTGTACTTTTTCTCACTCGCACACTTCCCGAGAAAACTTCCCAGGAGGTCACCTATTCCAGAATTGCTCCAAGTCAAGCACGCTTAACTGTGGAGTTCTTCCGATCCAGGCTACCGAAAAGCAGATGCATCTTGTTAGTATAGGTAGTACCAATTAATTCTTATAAGATATCCCAAACTGTGCAGTCTCATACCTGCACAGTCTTTGGAATTCCTTTCTTTCGGGTGTCGATTCGATTCATTCATGCCCTCGTCAGCGCTCGGGATTTTACATGCCCACCAGCTTTCGCCTGGTTCATCCTCGAACCACACCGTACTGGAAGAGAGGCCTGCTCTGATACCACTTGTAACGTCCAATCGCTTCAAGAATCAATGACTATCCCCACATACTAACACGAGACTTTTCAGTGTACTTTTTTCTCACTCGCACACTTCCCGAGAAAACTTCCCAGGAGGTCACCCATCCCAGATTTGCTCCAAGTCAAGCACGCTTAACTGTGGAGTTCTTTCGATCCGGGCTACCGAAAAGCAGATGCATCTTGTTAGTATAGGTAGTACCAATTAATTCTTATAAGCTATCCTAAAATGTGCAGTCTAATACCTGCACAGTCTTTGGAATCTCTCTCTTTCGAGTGTCGATTCGATTCATTCATGCATGTAACCCCCCACTGGAAGCCTGTCAGAAGCCGCTCCTTGTCCATGCCTCTTTGCACCGGAGATCACTCCCCGCCCTCGTCAGCGCTCGGGATGTTACATCAGCCGCCACTGGAAAAAATTTTCCAGGGACCTTTTGGACCAAGAGGACCACTTTTGACCCTTTTTTTCTCCGATCTATCATTCTATGCACTATTTCTCAGCCGCAAACAACCCAAACACCTCTGATCGCCTCCAACCATATATGTTTACTATGTTTGGAAACTTTTTCGGCTTTCAACTTCGACCACCCACAAACAGGTGCGCGCTCACTGGACGACCACGCCATGAAAATCTCAGCTGCAGAAGCCTCCACACGCACACTCACGCGCCGCCCAATCATTCGCGCGTGAAACCCACCCGCCGTCAACTTCACCGGTGCGTGGGGGGGCGTGTCTTCGTGTTTCTGCCTCGGACCACCGCCATGCTTCTCATCTCCTTGTTCTCTGTTTGGATCTGGGATTTTTTCGCTGATCAGACTTCGTTTATTTTTTTGTTTGATTGATTCTATAACTGTTTGTTAACTTTCTCTTTGCAGTATGACCGATAATGATGATGAGTCAATTGTTTCACAAACTACACAGTCTGGTGATACCTCACTTGGCCACAATGATCTTCCTAATCTTCATCAGAGCTATCGACTTGATGGGTTAAACTATTTGTCATGGTCCCAGCTTATTCGTACTACCATCAAGAGACGCAATAAGATTGCTCATCTTGAGGGCCCTGCTCCTACGAAAAATGATCCGAAGTTTATTGTCTTGGATAATGAAGATTCCCTTATCATGACTGGTTATAGAACTCGATGACTGCTGAAGTGGGTCGTCACTGTATGTTTCTATCTTCTGTTAAGGAGATTTGGGACACTGTTCGCTCAATCTACTCTTTGAAACAGGATATGGCTGTGCGCTATGAATTGCGCAATAAAATATTCTCTAGTAAACAAGACTTCTTATCTGTGACTGCTTATTATGGTATTACGAAGAAGTTGTGGACTGAGCTTGATCAATTTCAGAGTTTGAAGATGCAATGTATTGCAGATGCTACTTGCTTAGCCAAGGAGGTGGAAAATGAGTGTATTTTTGATTTCCTTGCTGGGTTGAATTCCGAGTATGTTCCTATTCGGGTTCAGATACTTGGCAAAGATACTTTTTCACCCCTTTCTGTTGTTTTCAATACTATTCAGGGATAAGAGACTTGTCGGGGAGTTATGATGAACTCTGTCACATCAGATAAGTCTGTTGTAACACCCCGTGTGCACCTGGTGTACTAAACATACATATGGTAATGACGCAGCTAAATAAATGTGGAAGCTAACTTTTTCTTTCCAATTATGACATCATCATCATTAGCCAAGTTGATTACTTATTCCTTTTTCAAAATATAGCTTGTATGTAAATTGCCATTTAAAGCTAACTGAATATCCTCATAAATAAATAGTATCGAGACACGGAACTACAACAAGTAGACCGGACAATAATCCTGATACATTATACAACACAAATAAAATCAGACATAAGTGATGTCAATGTGGCATGGACAACCCCCTTGCTCACCTACTAAGGCAACAAAGCCCAGTCAATGTCTCAAAGAAAATAACCATATACTGATATTAAAGCATAACAATATCCAACATATCAGCACAACAACATGCATATCAACTCAACTCCGGCTTCCTACCGCTAGAGATGTCTACCCCAGAAGTACCTGCACCTGAAAATGTGCCCCAACACGGGGTGAGATCTCTAAAAGAAATCTCAGTAAGACAAGGGGTCCTCAAGGATCTCTCCACCCCAAGCTCAATTACATGTGCAATATAATTTCCAAAACAGTACAATAATATCATTTCCAAAATCTATGCAATGAAACATATACCCATTTATGTGTGTATGCATCCTACTGGCCAGAAAATAAAAATGTAGGGATTACATACGTCTACAACCTACAGTACAAGGAACACCGCTTGTACCTCACCCACGGAGTTGCCATCTTGTATGTCTCCACAAACTCAGGATTACCGTCTAGGTGGTACACCACATACATATCATACGGCACTTGCACTCAATTAAAAAGCTCAAAAGCATTTCAGCAATCGCCACATAATTTCATAAAAACACATCATGCATATAAATCATCCCTCCATGAGGTATGATAGAACCAACAATGGGCAAAATTGAGGACACAAAAGCTTACCTTGCAAGCTAACAATCCAAACTCAAGAGTCCACACCAGCCCACGGTCACCAAAAGCACACTCACGGTCTGTTCATAAGAGAAACATCATCAACATTCATCATTTAGAATTTTATTACATAACGACACTCCTCTTTCGTTTCATGCCATTAGGCTTTTTCCAAAGCCATAAGCCTTTAGTTTAAGTGATTCTGACTTAGTTAACTTAATACAGAGGTTCATATTATCCAACATAGGGTCCTTAAATCAAACTCACGCTTCTGTTTGGACAGAACAAGTCCATCCACGAAATTTCTCAGAATATTCGGATATTTCACGGGGCCATATCCGGATGTTTCGCGACAGAATGGAGTTTCTGCATTTCACGGAGATATCCCTCTAAGGTTCCGTTTTTAACACTTCTACACGTCCAAGAATTCATTTTAGACATATTTAGACCAGTGCTCATGCTAGTTACTTAATCATCTCATTTAACATGCCAAAACTTAACCTTTAACATAGAAAACTCATGAGTAAAGGTGGTGATGCATACCAATGGCTCAAAACAGAGCAAATGAGGTGGCTTGGAACTTTATATACCACTCCACACTACTGCCAATGTAGAACCACGAAAGTGAGCAACAAGCTAGGTCCTTTCTCTATCAAAATGGCTTCTTGGATCAACACAAACAAAGAAAATGGCTCCCACTCTACCAAAACAGTGAAGTCAGCCCTCACACACTCAACTCAGTGGCTGAAACAACTCAGAATGTGGTGTTTCTCTACCTCCCAAGACTTGCTCAAAACATCTATGGTGATTAAATGAAGAAACTTGGAAGAAAAATGATCACTTGGCTCACAAGATGAAGATGGGAAGGTGAAAAGTCGGAGGACACCAAGTTTCAGAAATAGAGGCACGTAAGAAATAAGGATTCTGACCTAGAAACTTGTGCCTCACCTATTTATATGCATCTTAAGTTTTAATCCTTCGGAATAAGCGCTAATAGCTCCGTTAATTATTTTACTCTCAAGCTTCATATTCTGAACCTAGCCATTTTTCTAGGATTTTTCATATTTTTATTATAATTTTCGCAGCACTTTGTCGGTATGCGTTTTTACGTAGCCGGTATAAGTCCTGACGTCAGTCCTCATTATTTCGACTCCAAACTTCCTATACTAGTTATAAATATTATTTTAGAAATATTCATTCACTTATTATAATTTTTTAAAATACTTCATGGGTACGCAATTATACCGTGAAACAGAATCGGTATTTGCACTTTTCGTCAGAAAAGCGACTTTCAGCGTTATTAAACCCTTATATTAATTATTTAAGTCCTCTCATAATTATTCAAGGTTAATTATGGAATTATTCCTTAAACTCAATATTAAATTATTTAAATTCCTAATTTAACGGTGCGGGTTCTTACATTCACCCCACCTTTTAAGAATTATGTCCGCAAAATTAGAGACATACATGTCCCTAAACTCGGGTTATTGTCGGAAAAGCTCGTCCTCCCGCTCCCAAGTACACTCCTCTGGAGTTCTTCCTTCCCATTGCACTTTGACCATGGAAATAACCTTACTTCTCAGTTTCTTCTCGCCACGATCAAGTATCTTGAGTGGTCCGACGGGAGTCTTTAAGTTCTCCCGAACTTTCACATCATCAGGTTGCACCATGTGCGAAGGATCCCCTATGTACCTCTAAAGCTGTGACACGTGAAACACGTCATGGATGTTTGCCAAGTTCGGAGGCAAGGCAAGCCGGTAGGCAACATGTCCTACCTTACCAAGTATCTGGTATGGACCAATGAATCTTGGGCTAAGCTTCCTCACTCCGAGGGCCCGACCAATACCGGTGACAGGTGAAAGTCTCACAAACGCGTGCTCACCCTCACTGAACTCCAACGGCCGATGCTTGTTATCATAGTAGCTCTTCTGACGATTTTGCGTTTGCTTCAGCTTCTCTCTGATCATCTGGATCTGCTGAGTGGTCTCTTAAACAAAGTCCAAGCCAAATAACTCTCTATCTCCAACCTCAGACCAACAGGTAGGAGTTCGACACCTCCTACCATACAGTGCCTTGTAGGGTGCCATGCCCAGGCTAACATGAAAGTTGTTGTTATACGAAGACTCCACCAACGATAGGTACCGATCCCATGCTGAGCCCTGCTCCAAAGTGCAAGGCCTCAACATGTCCTCCAATGTCTGGATGGTCCAATCAGTCTGAGGGTGATAGGTTGTACTCAATCTCAACCGAGTACCAAAAGCTCCCTACAGCGCCTCCCTAAATCGAGGATTGAACTTCGGGTCCCTATCACTAATGATACTCTCGGGCACCCCGTGAAGCCTCATAATTTCACGAACATATAGTTTGGCCAACTACTTTGTAATGAAGCTCACCTTTACCGGAAGAAAATGGACAGACTTACCCAATCTGTCCACAATGACCCAAATAGAGTCATATCCATCCTGAGTCTTAGGCAGTCCCACCACGAAGTCCATGGAATTGCTCTCCCACTTCCACTGCGGTATCTCAAGAGGTTGAAGCTTACCAGACGGTTTCTGGTGTTCAATCTTCACCTTCTGACAAATCAAACACTTTGACACATAGACTGTTATGTCCTTCTTCTTGCCCGGATACCAGAAATTCCTCTTCAATTCTTGGTACATTTTTGTAGCCTCAGGATGGACAGTAAATTGGCTTTTATGAGCCTTTGTCATCACCTCCTTAGTTAATGGACCTCTAGGAATTTCAATCCTTTTCTGGAACATCAACAAACCATCTTCATTCCAAGACACACCATCTTCGTTCTTCACATAATCAAGGCACTCTCTTTGCACTTGCGCCTCTTTGATCTTCTCTATCAGCTCATTTTCAACTCTCACAGTTTTCATCTCGAGAAGTGCTCCCATAAACAAAGAGGTCACTGTCAAATCTCGAAACTTCTCAATCACATCAAAGTCACCCATCATCAAACTGGATATACTCACGGATTTATGACTCAAAGCATCAGCTTCCACATTGGCCTTTCCAAGATGGTACTTCAACTCAAAGTCGTAGTCCTTCAGAAATTCTATCCATCTTCTCTGTCTTATGTTCAGCTCCTTCTGATCAAGCAGGTACTTTAGACTCTTGTGATCGCTGAACATGACAAACTTCATGCCATAAAGGTAATGCCTCCAAATCTTAAAGGCAAAAACAATCGCAGCCAACTCAAAATCATGAGGCGGGTAGTTTTCCTCATGAGGCTTCAACTGCCTCGAAGCATACACAATCACTCTACCAGTCTACATCAACATACAACTCAGCCTCTTCCCGGAGGCGTCACGATAAAGCTCAATCTGCTCCGCAGGATCAGGAAGGACCAACACTGGTGCAGTGGTCAGTCTCTCCTTTAACTCCTGAAAGCATTCCTCACATTCGTGAGTCTACACAAATGGAGTCTCCTTCCGGGTAAGGCAAGTCAATGGTAAAACCATCTTGGAGAACCCCTCGATGAACCTCCTATAGTAACCTGCCAAACCCAATAAGCTCCTCACTTCAGTAACTGTTTTGGGTCTATCCCAATCCAACACAGCCTCAATCTTGTTCGGATCTATTGCAACTCCTTCTGCAGAAATCACATGCCAAAGGAATTTCACCGACTTTAGCCAAAACTCACACTTCGAAGGCTTTACATAAAGATTATTCTCCGCATGTTCCTCTTCACTCTTGGAGTAGATCAAGATATCATCAATGAAGACTATCACAAAACGATCCAAGTATCGCTGGAAGATACGGTTCATGTAATCCATGAAAACCGCCGGTGCATTGGTGAGTTCGAACGGAATCACCAAATACTCATAATGACCGTATCTCGAACGAAACACGATTTTTGGGACATCTTCCGACTTAACCCGGATCTGATGGTATCTGTAAGAACCTGCACCGTTAATTAAGGAATTTAATTAATAAATTATGAGAAAATAGAAAATGATTCCATAATTGACCCTAATAATTATTATGAGGCTTTAATAATTATAGTAAGTGATTAAGAATGCTGAAAGTTGCTTTTCGGAAGAAAAGTGCAGATACCGGTTCTGCTAGTCGGTATAAATGCGTACCAAAAAAGTATCCCGGAAAATTATAATAAGTGCATGAAAATTACTAGAATAATATGTAGGACTTGTAAAACGAGTTTCAAGTCCAAATAATGAGAACTGGTGCTAGAAACCGGTACTGGCTTTGAAAAGCGCGTACCAGAAAGGTGCTCTGAAAATTATAAGAAAAATATGATAATTCTTGTAAAATTGAGTAGGTTAATAATCTAGAGTTTGGGATTAAAATGCTAAGCGTAGAAATTAAAGTTAATACTGTATGTTTTAATTGAAAGTGGCTATATATATACTCTAATCATTGGGCACCAAACCCTAGACCAGATTTCCTACGTGCCTCCATTTTTTGAAACACCTCCAGCCACCCTTTGCCACCTTCTCCTCCATTGTGGTGAGCCAAGGAGCTTCCTTTCTCCTTGGTTTCTTCTCCAAATACCATGGGGCTTGTGAGAGCTTGCTTGGTGTGGGAGTGTGAGGGCTTTTCTGAGTTCTTTTCACTGTGAGTGAGGTGGAGAGGTTCTGAGTTTGTGAGTTGAGTGTTGTGAGCCTTGGTTATGGCACTTTGAGGTCCAAGTGGTGACCTTTGGTGAGAAAGAACCAACCTTTGTGAAGTCATTTTCGTGTGCCTTGAAGGTCAGACCTGTAGAGGCAGATTTGAGAGCTCCAAGAGCCTTTCTTCCTCTGTTTTGAGCTTTGGTGAGTTGTACCAACCTTGATCATGTGTTTTTGTTGAATAAAAGAAGTGTCTTTGCATGTTTAAAGAGTTAAACAAGTAACCAACAGTGGTATGACCCTTAAACAGTATAAAGATGCATGCTTTAACGTTTGAAAGTGTTAAAAATGGAACCTTGAAAGGATATCTTCAAGAAATGCAGTTTCTGCATTCTGTCGTGAAATATCCAGATATGTGCCCGAGAAATATCCGGATATGTGATATCCGTATATGAGATTTGGATATCCGGATATTGCATATCCGGATATGCCCCGTGGAATATCCGGATATTCTGGGATTTCGTAGAACAGTAGCTGTGCTGTGTGTACAGTAGGCTATTGGGGGTTTGTGGACCCTAGATTGATGAAGTTGAACTTCTGTAATTAATGAACTAAGTCAGAATCAAGTGATTAAGGGCTTATGGCTTGGTATGGAGCCTTAAGACGTAAAACGTAATGGAAATGCGTTGTCTTAATATTGTATGCTTGCGGTGCATGTTATTGATATATTGTTGGTCCATAACAGATTGTGAATCTACTGTGTTTGGACTTTGAGCTGTGGACTCTTGGCCTTGGGTGTTAGCTTGCAAGGTAAGCTTTCGTGTCCTCGGTTTAGCCATGTTGTGGTTCCACCATGTCCCATGGGGGTGTGGTTATATGCATGCTGTGTTACATGCTTTGAATATTTAAAATGCTGTTGAGCTTTATGTGTAATGGATTTTAATATGCATGTGTTGTTTCATCTTGACGGTAAGCCTGAGTATGTGGCGTCATATGATATGGTGATCCGGGATGAATGCAAGTGGCGTCTTGCACTATGTGTGGGTATTTATTTGGCGTATATAAATCCTGCATTTCTCTGGCCAGTAGAATAGAATCGACACACATGACATGATTATCTGCTGCATTGCACTGTTTTAGAAATGATATTGATGAACTGCTTTTAAACTTATATTGCACATGTAAGTGAGCTTGGGGTGGAAGATCCTTGAGGATCCCTTGTCTTACTGAGATTTCTTGTTTAGAGATCTCACCCTGCGTTTAGGGAATGCTTATTTCAGGTTCAGGTAGTATGGTGACTGATGCCTTTGGCGGCAGGAGGCCAGAGCTTAGCTGATTATGATATTATGCTGTATTGCTGCCATGACTGGATTTGGATGCTGTTTATGTTTCCCGCTATTTATGATTATGTTGTTGCTGAGACTGATGTTGGGCTTGTTGCCTTATTTGAGTGAGCATGGGGATTGTCCATGACACTTTATGTTAGTACTTTTAGATTGGAGTTGTATAACCAGCTAGTTGGTCCGGCCTACTTGTGGTAGTTCCATCATTTCTAGAGACACACTTTTATTATCTATGTTATGAGGTATTTCAGTTAGCTGTTTTATTGCAATTACATACAGGCGATGTTTTATTAATTGATTAATAAGCAAGTTGGTAATGATAATGACATCATAATTGAAAAGAAAAAGATATTCTGCATTTTTAATTAAGCGCTGCTTAATACGATAATATGATAACATTACCGGATATATACGGGGTGTTACAGTATCTGGACCGAAGATCAATCTTGGAATATACACAAGCACCCCTAAGTTGATCTAACGGATCATCAAAACGAGGGAGGAGATACTTGTTTTTGATTGTCACCTTTTTCAACTGTCTGTAATCGGTGCACAATCGCATCGTCCTATCTTTCTTCTTAACAAAGATGACCGATGCTCCCCATGGAGACACACTCGGTCGAATGAAATTCTTCGCAGACAGATCCTCAATATGCTTCTTTAATTCCGCTAACTCCGGTGGAGACATCCGGTATGGAGCTAATGAAATGGGCCCCACACTAGGCAATAGATCAATGGAGAACTCTTTCTCCCGCTGTAGCAAAAACTCAGGAATCTTCTCAGGAAACACCTCGAGGAATTCCCTCACCACAGGAATGCCGGTAATATCCTCCTGTGTCCCACCCACCAAACCTCCCAACAGGACATAACCAAATGCCCCTGCTCTCAAGGCTCTCCTAACCTGCAGCACTGAAATATAAGGAGAAGAACTGGCAGTGGAATCACACAGAGACATCACCACTTTCTTAGCATAACGTCAATCATCACACAATTCTTGGACAACCAGTCCATGCCAATGATGATCTCCAAATTAGCCATTGACAATCCAATCAGATCTACCGAGTACTCACGGCCATCCTACTGAAAAACGACATCACGATGTACAGAGGAAGTATCTCAATCCCACTGAAAAATGACATCACGATGTACAGAGGAAGTATCTCACTTTTCTCCGGTGGCGGTAGTAACCCGTAACGGTGGAGAAAGCACATAAATAGGCAACTCAAGCCCCACAACAATCGGGGTCGCGATAAAAGAATGCGTAGCCCCAGAGTCAAACAGTACATCTACAGCACGACTACCAATAGAAACGGTACCTCTCATAAGGTTCGGAGCTCCGTCCGATTGCTGCCGATCCAAGGTGTAAACTCGGCCAGTGGCTGGTGACACAACAGGTGTCGCTGTAGGTGGAGTAAGAATCATCTGAAGAGGAACCGCCTGAACTGCCGCAGCCCTAGCAGCTGACGAAGGACAATCTCTGGCATAATGGCCCTCCTTGCCACAATGAAAACAAATAATATGCACAGCCCAACATGTGATCTCCCACATCTGGTACACCATGGAGTACTAGGAGGTCGAGCTGCACTCCCCTGAGTCGAAGTCCTCTTAAACTGGTTCGACGTCTGTCTAGCAGATAACTGCTTCCCTTTTCCTTTTCCTCCAAACTTCTTGTCTCTCCAAGAAGTGTAACTACCAGCTCCCTTCACCTCAGATACTTTGGCCTTTTTGGCCTTGCTCACCACACAAACATCCTCAATATCACGACATTGCTGAACTAAGATGCCAAAGTCTCGGGATGCCGCTCCCGCTATCCTGTCTGCTATGTCCTCATTAAGTCCCATACAGAACTTAGAAGCCAAAAATGCTGGTGTAGGCATAGCAATCCTGAAGTGTGCAAATTTGGCCAGTTCATTGAACTTAGCCAAGTATTCATCAACCGACATCGAGCCCTGCATCATACCCAACTGACTTAGTATTTTCTCATAATTAATTTGTCTATATATTCATCTTAGTTGGAATACTTAGTGCCTGTTTGGATCCTCTTTTTTTTAAGCTACAAGCTACTTATAAGCATAAGCTAGGCCAAACAGGTTTTGGAAAAAGCTCTTATAACGAAAAGCTCTTTTTTTTATAATGAAGAAAAAAGCTGAAAATTAAAAGCTCCTAGGAGGAGCTTTTTTTTAAGCTCTTATCTGTTTTTCTTGAATTGTGTGCTTTTTTTTAAAATAAAGAGTGATAAAGATAGAAAGAGATAATTTTCTTGAAATATGTGCTTTTAAGTAATTTTTAAGCTAAAACTTTTATGTAATTTCCAAACAGCTTTTAGCTTATTTTTTTAAGCTCTTTTTTTTAGCTTTAGCTTATAAGTAGCTTCTAGCTTAAAAATAAGAGGATCCAAACAGGCAGACTGTATAATAATAATCCGGCTTATCTAAATTGAGGGATGGTCAACCTTATATAATCTGTCTTTGTCTCCCTAGAGTTTGTTGTGTATAAAACACAAAAACAATTTTGTGACTTATAAATAAATAGATCTTAATATTCCATCTTAGTTGTAATACTTAGATGCGCAATTTTGTAATTTACATGAAGTAGACTCCTATACAGTTAGCTTCTTGTATAATATACTAACACAAGGTTACAAGAGGGGAGGGAAGAGGCATCAACGTATGGTATTTAGATACGATCGGTAAAGAAAATGCACAAAGACCCCACCAATGGCAAAATTATATCCAATTATTATAGGGAAAAATAAATCTTATGTTATAGGAAAATCTTAATCTCATGTCATAGACACATCAAGTGTGGGATCCACCTATTTAAAAAAAAAAAAAAAAGAGTGACACACCTTTTCATGGTATGTGTAGGAAATGTTTATTTTATCATATAACATGAGAAAAACAAGCCCTATTACTATATGCTGACTATATAGAGAATTAAGGTGTAGCCGGCTTCCATTTTAACAAATGACATACCTCGAAAACTAGTTGTCTCTATGCACATTGGCTTTCCCCTATATAAACTACAACCACAATGTCTAAAACCACAACATTAACATCAGAGAGCAATAATTAAAAAGGAAATTAGAAGAGGAAGAATGGCGAAGTCTTCTAACATCCGCTTTGCTTTCATTTTCTCATGTCTTGTCGTGATGATTTTTATTGCCGAAAGTCGACCAAATGCTGGTAAATCTGCAATTGCCTTTTTAAATCAGAAATATATATTTTGAGTGCTACTTGCAACTCTGGTTTATAGCTTTTAATTTAGTGGATTTTATTGGGGGCAATATATAGTTATGATTACAGACACATTTTAGTCATAACTATGGTGTATTAGTTGTGACTCATCCGAATAATTTAGAATAAATGTAAACAATTTATAATTGTTATCTTGTGATTGGGAAAGGTTGTCTGGAGAAGTGTGAGTTTAAAATGTAATGGGTGATATGAATATAAATTCTAAATGATAATAATAAACCACTGTCTAACATTTATATATATTTTGCAGTGGGAGTTGCAATTGCAGATACAATATGTAAAGTAGTTCATAATGTGGATGAAGGTGAAACTTGCTTCAGCATTAGTGAAACGTTTAATCTACATGAGGATCACTTCCTTGAAATCAATCCCAATATCAACTGTGTCGATCTCTTTGTGGGTCAATGGGTTTGTATTGATGGACAAGTGGTTTGAGTTGTGCCAATGATCCAACTTAGATAAACGTCCAACAGAATAAATTTACAATAAGGAGAAACTAAGTTTTTCTCCATACTTGTATTATCCCATCATAATCCAAAGTGATTTGTTGTAATGTATGAAAGGAATGAAATAATTATGTCACTCTTCTCATCATTAAGTATTGTTTCACATTACGCATTTGGCATATCAACATCCCAATACTAGGACTAGTAAAAGTAAAATACTTCAATATCCCGGCCGGATGTCAAAGTTATACGTGATACATAATATTATATTTAACCATATAATATACGTAAATTTCAAGACCTACATTTCTAGATATCCCATTAAAATATTAAATATGTTTTAGCTAATTATATATATAAATATAAAACAAGGATGCGTACTTTAATGTGGAAGATTAATTAGTTACGCTTATATTTTTTAGTTTTTTTATGTAATAATATCATAATGATTATATAAATCAAAGTTACAATCAATGGCATTCATAAATATTGAATATATGGATGCCTTTTTTATATTTTAAAAATACATTATGCTCTAATTGGAGCTAGTGACATACCTAATTTTTGAATATTAAGAGATAATTTATTTTTCCGTAATCTTTGAATTATCCTAAGATACATAATTTAATCAGGAGTCTGGTCTATTTTGTACAAAATTTTTAATCTAACGATTGCTTGCGGTTATGTTAATTAAAATTGTGTTCATGGTTTGTTTGATATCATCAAAGGACATGAAAAGAAAAAACTGTGATTTTGTGGCTACTAAAAAATCTTCCCTTCCCGTATTTGACAAAAATACTTTTTTTGTATTCGATTTTAACTAAAAAATGGAAATATATTTAAATAAATTTTAAATTACTTTGTTACATTATATAACAAAGTTTTTTGTTTAGAAAAATTATATAATTAGTATGTAAAACAGACCAAAAAAAAAAAGATATGTATCTAGCTCGCTCAAATAATTTTTTTCCCTCGATCCTAACCATCCCTACAAGATGCAAAATATGTAAATTCCATAAAATATGCATCTATACTAATCTCTTCCTCCTTATATATCAAATAAATGTCGAAGGAAAAACATTTTTTTTCTTTTTCTTTTATGGAAAAAAATACCACATAAAACAGACTTTCACATTAACCAGAGCCGAGCTGATGGAATGGCAAAAAAAAAAAAAGAAGAGCATGTCAAGTTTAACGGCTTTTTCATCCTTTTGCCCCTCATTAATTATTTAATAACTATTTTTCCCCTTATTGCAAACGATCTACTAATCTGCCCCTCTTTAATCGATTAAATTGAATATTTAATCGATTAAATGGTCAAATGAAGATTTAATCGATTAAATCTTCAACTTAATCGATTAAATCTCCCTCTTTATCAGAAGAACAATCTTATGCATGGGAGATTTAATCGATTAAATAGGGAGATTTAATCGACTAAATCTTCAAGTCAACGATTTTTGTCTATTTTGACTGTTTAATCGATTAAATTTTTGGCTTAATCGATTAAAGAGGGGCAGATTGGTAGATAGTTCTGAATAAGGGGCAAAATGATTATTATATAATTAATGAGGGGCAAAAGGGTGAAAAAGTCCAAGTTTAACGCTAAACTTAATGTATTGAGTTACCAGTTACATAAAAGATATGTACTATCTTTCACAAATATATTTAAGGGTTCAGTGGGTGTCATTTAAAAGGACACAAATTGTGTCTTTTTAGTGACTTATGTAACACCCCGTGTATACCCACCCGGTTTGTTAACATTACATCGTATTAAGCTGCGCTTAATAAAAATTGCGGAATATCTTTTTCTTTTCCAATTATGACGTCATATACTTAGCCAAGTTGATTACTTAATCAATTTCATAGAATATTGCCTGTATGTAAATTGCAATAAGACGTCTACTGAAATACCTCAATATATAAATAAAGTGTGTATCTAAAATCACGGATCTACAACTCGTAGTCCGGACCATAATCCTGATACATTATTACAACTCCAAATAAATCAAGACATAAACAAGACTATGTGTCATGGACAATCCCTATGCTCACCAAATCAACAACGTCTCAACAAGATGATATACAATCATAAACTGAAGCTAAAAACATAAAGCAGCATGCATAACAGCATCCAACAAGTCAGCATAAAATAACAACAACTCTAACTCAGCTCCGGCCTCCTACAGCCTGAGGTCTCAACCCCAACATTTACCTGAACCTGAAATAAGCGCCCCAAACGTGGGGTGAGATCTCTAACAGAAATCTCAGTAAGACAAGGGGTCCTCAAGGATCTTCCACCCCAAGCTCACTTACATGTGCAATATAAGTTCAAAAGCAATTTAACAATATAATTTCCAAAATAGTGCAATGCAGCAGATAATCATGTCATGTGGGTTATAACTATTCTACTGATCAGAGAAATGCAGGAATACGTCTATTACCCACACAGTACCGTTCCATGTTGTATCAGCCCATGCTGTACCCACCCCCAAAGGGCCACCCCATGGTTTCCCTTTAAGGCAAACACCACATAAATATCATACAACAATTGCACTTATCAGCTCCATAGCATTTCAATAAAACAGTACATGAAGACAACATCATGCATATAACCATACCCCCATGGGACATGGTGGAACCAACAATGGCTAAACCGAGAACACGAAAGCTTACCTCTAAGCTAGCTATCCAAAGCCACAAGCTCAAAGTCCAACACACAGCTGATCACAATCTGATTTAGGACCAGCAAGTATATCAACATTCATAGCTCAAAAGCGTAAACATAAAGACTACGTTTTCATATTACGAATTATGTCTTAAGGCTTCTCACAAGCCATAAGCCCTTAATCACATGATTCAGACTTAGTTCAATTAAAACAGAAGTTCAACTTTATCAATCTAGGGTCCATAAACCCCCAATAACCTACTGTACACACAGCACAGCTACTGTTCTACGAAATCCCAGAATATTTGGATATTCCACGGGTACATCCGGATATCTCACTGTCCATATCCGGATATGCAATATCCGGATATCCAAATCGCCATATCCGGATATCCAATATTCGGATATTTCACGGGCAGATATCCGGATATTTCACGACAGAATGCAGAAACTGCATTTCGTGAAGATATCCTTCCAAGGTTGGGTTTTTACCGATTAAAGACACATAAACATGCATTTCTAGGTGTGTTTGACCAACCCCAACGTTAAGTTATCATCTTAAAGCCTTTACATGCATCAAAGTTCCATTTTTAAGCAAAAGAACTCAAGTTCAAGGTTCAACCACTTACCCTTAGCACCAAAACAGAAGGGGTGATGCTCTTGGAGCTCTCAATGAAGCTCCTAGGTTCAGACTAGAAAGGTACACGAAAATGCCACACCAAGAAGGGTCATTTCTTCACAAAGAAGGCTTCTTGAAGCCTATAGTGCCAAGACCAAGGCCTCACCCAAACACAAACCCCAAACTCAGCTTAAAACTCAACAAAACAGAAGCTTGCCTTCTCAAGATAAGGTCTTCCTCACACTCCCAAGGTTAATCTCAAGTGTCTAGAGGCTTAGAGGTGAAGAATCCCTCATAAAAATGGTAGCTTGAGTGGTGTCTATGAAAGAAAGGCAATGGAATAGAGCAAGGAAGGGTGGCAGTCGCTCAAAAGGTCAGAACTCACGTATAGGCAGAAGGTTTATGACCTAGGGCATTGTGCCCAAGGCTATTTATAGCCAAAACAAACTTAAACACACAATATTAACTTTAATTGCTACGCTTAGCATTTTAATCCCAAATTTTGGATTCTTAACCTACTCAATTTTATAAGAATTATCATATTTTTATAATATTTTTTCGAGCACCTTTTCGGTACGCGCTTTTCATAGCCAATACCAGTTTCCGGCACCAGTTCTCATCATTTGGACTTGAAACTCGTTTTACAAGTCCTACATATTATTCTAGTAATTATCATGCACTTACTTTAATTTTTGGGGATACTTTTTCGATACGCATTTATACCGACTAGTAGAACCGGTATCTGCACTTTTCTTCCGAAAAGCGACTTTCAGCATTCTTAATCACTTACCATAATTATTCAAGCCTCATAATAATTATTAGGGTCAATTATAGAATTATCCCATAATTATCTAATTAATTTCCTTAATTAGCGGTGCGGGTTCTTACATTCACCCCACCTTTTTAGGATTTTTGTCCTCAAAATCAGACATACCTGTCCCGAGGCGCGGGATACTCTCGGAGAAGCTTGTCCTCTCGCTTCCAGAATTACCCTTTAGGAATTCCTCCCGTTCAACGTACTCTGACCATCGAAATGATCTTATTCCTCAGCTGTTTCTCGCCACGATCGAGAAACTTGAGTGGTCCGACGGGAGTTTTCAAGTTCTCCTGAACCTCCACAACATCCGGTTGCACCACGTGCGAAGGATCCGCTACAAACTTGTAAAGTCAAGACATGTAATACACGTCGTGGGTGTTGGTCAAGTTCAGAGACAAGGCAAACCGATAGGCAACAGGTCCTACTCTACCACGTAACTGGTATGGCCCAATGAATCGCAGACTCAGTTTCCTTGCTCTGAGTTCCTGAACAACACCGGTGACAGTGAAAGTTTCACAAACACGTGCTCACCCTTACTGAAAGAAAGTGGGCAGACTTTGACAATCTGTCCACAAAGACCCAAAAAGAGTCACAGCCAGTCTGAGTCTTCGGCAAACCCACAACGAAGTCCATGGAAATACTTTTCCACTTCCACAACGGTACCTCAAGAGGTTGAAGCTTACCAACGACTTCTGGTGTTCAATCTCTACCTTCAGGAAAATCAAACACTTGGACACATATACCGCTATGTCCTTCTTCAATCCACGACACACCATCTTGGTTATTCTCCAAAAGCTCATTCTTGACTCTCAAAGTCTCAAATTCGAGAAGTGCATCCTCAAACAAAGAGGTCACTGTCAGAACTCGAAGTTTCACAATGACGTCACGACGTCATCCAATTCTCTGGGATCATCAGTCATTCCCTCAATAGGGGTGACCTAACCCCACAAACTCTAATCTACACAACACTCGAGTGAGTTGGGTCCTATTCCATGACTCTAACTTCAACAAGACTAGCAATTTATAATCCATATCCTCAAAATAAATTCATATTCATTTCAAAGTACTAAATCATAATCATGTTCAATTCCACCAATACATGTTAGTTAACCAACTCATTTACATAGTAACGTACCTTAGTTCATGTACATAATAGTACCTTAATTTTTAATAACATAATAGCTAAAAACTGTATGTAACGGTATACCTCACTCTCCATGGTATCTGCAAAATTGAGAGTTAGTCAAAGGTGAAATAACATTGATATATATTACCACAGTTCATTGTACTTATTTCATGCTTAACACTATCCATGGTGTTAACATGCCAACTACTCATGACGCATATCAATGATCAACATAAAAACCTAGAGTCATGGAGACCACTCAACTCACAAACTACTAGTACATGCACTGCCTCGCATATACAAGACACACGTGGCCCTTGCCACCAATTCCAAGTGTTACACACTCAGTTTCCCTGAAGAGAATTTCACACTCTCAAACAGAGCACCATCATGATTAAGTAATGGCGTAAGGCATCTGGCCTCATTAATAAAATGACCGGTGCTTCCCATGAAGACACGCTCGGTCGGAAGAAGTCTTTCGCCGAAAGACCCTCAGAACACTACTTCAACTCAGCCAACTCTGGTGGCGACATCTGGTATGGAGCTAATAACAAGGCCCCACACCAGGCAATAATTCAATGGAGAACTCTATCTCCCGCTATGGTGGAAACTCAGGAAACACCTCAAGGAATTCCTTCACCACAGGAAAGCTAGTGAGATCCTCCCGTGTCCCACTCACCAAACCTCCCGACCATGAAATAACTGAATGCCCTTGCACTCAGGGCCCCCCATAGCCAGCAATAATGATATAGGTAAGGCGAGGAAATGGCTGTGGAATCACGCGGAGACATCACCACTTGCTAGGCACAATAGTCAACAATCAATTAATCAATCGTCACACAACTATTGGACAAACCATCCATGCCAAGTATGATTTCCAAATTAGCCATCGGCAATCCAATCAGATCTACCGAGTAAACACGGTCATCCCACTGAAACACAACATCTCGATGTACAGTGGAGGTAACACACTTTTCTCCGGTGGCGGGAGTCACCCGCAATGGTGGAGAAGCACAAACATGGGCAACTCAAGCCCCAAAGCAATCGGGGTTGCCACAAACGAATGCGTAGCCCCGGAATCAAACAAAACAACAACCACAATTCCACCAATGGAAACAGTACCTCTAACAAGGTTTGGAGCTCGGTCCTACAACTGACGATCCACAGTGTAAACTCGCCCCGTGGCAGGTGGCACATCTGGTGCCGCTGTAGATGCCATAGGAATCATCTGAAGTGGAACTACCTTAACTGCTGCAGCTCTTGCCGTCGACGACGAACAATCTCCGGAGTAGTGACCCTCCTGGCCACAGCAAAACAGATTAACTGACCGGTTGCACATCGTCCAGCATGCTCCTTTCCGCACCCCGTACATCTCGGAGTAGAAGGAGGCCTAGCAAAGCTCCCCTGCTGTGAAGCAGTCCTCTTGAACTGACCAGGCGCCTGCCTAGTCACCAACGGTTTACCTTTTCCCTTCCCAGCAAACCTCCTGTCTCTCCAAGAAGTGGAACAACCTGTTCCCTTGGCCTCATCAATCTTGACCCTCTTAGCCTTGCTCGTAACACAGACATCCTTTATGTCCTTACACTGCTGAACTAGTGTACCAAAATCCCTCGAAGCAGCTCCAGCAATGTGCTCTGCAATCACCTCACTAAGTCCCCTGCGGAACTTAGCAGCCAAAAACATCGGAGTAGGCACCGCCATCCGAAAGTGTGCGAACTTCGCAAGCTCATTGAACTTGGCCAGGTACTCGTCAACAGACATCGAGCCCTGAACCGATCTATCAAATTCCCCTTGCTTCCTCTCCTGCGCGTCATAAGGGAAATACTTGCCCAAAAAGCAGTCCTCGAAGAATGGCCACATCATAACATGACCCTGCATCTCAAAAGCACGAGAGGTGTTCGTCCACCACTTATGGGCATCGCCCTCTTGCAAGTAAGTCGAGAACATCAGCTTCTGCGGGTCTGTACACTGCATGACCCGGAAGATCTTGTCCAGCGATTGCAACCATCTCGCTGCAGCAATAGGGTCCAAAGACCCATCAAAAGAAGGTGTCTTATGCTTTCTGAAAGCGTTCAACCGTCGGTCAATCACGTCACGGTCCTCAGCAAGCTCCAGATAGGGTTCCATCACCCCAGTGACATGAGTAGCACTACCAATGTGACTCAGGGTATCACCCTGAACACTAGATGGAGGCGGCGGCGGTGGTGGCGGTGGAGGTGGTGACAGAGGATACTGGCCAACAGCAGGACCAGCCCTCATCTCCTCCAACATAACCCTCATCAAGGTCATGTTCGCCAGCCGATTTGCCTCAAGAGCATCCTTCGTGGCCTTCTGGTTCGCCTCTCTTGCGGCGTCCATCATTGCCACGTTGGCCAATCTAGTGGCCTCCTGCATCTTAGCCAATGCAGTCAGGATCGGGTCGGGTTGACCCTCAATAGTCTAGCGGGTTCTCCCGGGTATTACCATGACTTTGCACAAGTTACACACCTTATGAGTTGATCAGACCCACGCAATGTGATCACATCTGCATCATCATAATAACACTCAACGGAGCAAACACACAAGACAGACATAACCAAGCATCCTAATTATTGCAATACATACAGGCTTTTCCCTCGAACCATTGCTCTGATACCATAAAATGTAACACCCCGTGTATACCCGGTTTGTTAACATTACATCGTATTAAGCTGCGCTTAATAAAAATTGCAGAATATCTTTTTTTTTTTCCAATTATGACGTCATATACTTAACCAAGTTGATTACTTAATCAATTTCATAAAATATCGCCTGTATGTAAATTGCAATAAGAAGTCTACTGAAATACCTCAATATATAAATAAAGTGTGTATCTAAAATCACAGATCTACAACTCGTAGTCCGGACCATAATCCTGATACATTATTACAACTCCAAATAAATCAAGACATAAACAAGACTATGTGTCATGGACAATCCCCATGCTCACCAAATCAACAGCGTCTCAACAAGAAGATATACAATCATAAACTGAAGCTAAAAACATAAAGCAGCATGCATAACAGCATCCAACAAGTCAACATAAAATAACAGCAATTCTAACTCCGCTCCGGCCTCCTGCCGCCTGAGGTCTCAACCCCAATATTTACCTGAAGCTGAAATAAGCGCCACAAACGTGGGGTGAGATCTCTAACAGAAATCTCAGTAAGACAAAGGGTCCACAAGGATCTTTCACCCCAAGCTCACTTACATGTGCAATATAAGTTCAAAAGAAATTTAACAATATAATTTCCAAAATAGTGCAATGCAGCAGATAATCATGTCATGTGGGTTATAACTATTCTACTGATCAGAGAAATGCAGGAATACGTCTATTACCCACACAGTACCAGCCCATGCTGTACCCCCCCAAAGGGCCACCCCATGGTTTCCCTTTAAGGCAAACACCACATAAATATCATACAACAATTGCACTTATCAGCTCTATAGCATTTCAATAAAACAGTACATGAAGACAACATCATGCATATAACCATACCCCCATGGGACATGGTGGAACCACAACATGGCTAAACCGAGGACACGAGAGCTTACCTTGCAAGCTAACACCCAAGGCCAAGAGTTCACAGCTCAAAGTCCAAACACAACAGATTCACAATCTGTTATGGACCAATACTATATCAATAATAATGCACCACAAGCATATAACTTAAAGACAACGCCTTTCCTTTATGTTTTACGTCTTAAGGCTCCATACCAAGCCATAACTCCTTAATCACTTGATTCTGACTTAGTTCATTAATTATAGAAGTTCAACTTCATCAATCTAGGGTTCACAAATCCCTAATAGCTTACTGTACACACAGCACAACTACTGTTCTACGAAATCCCAGAATATCCGGATATTCCTCGGGACCATATCTGGATATGCAATATCCGGATATTTCACTGTACATATCCGGATATACAATATCCGGATATCCAGATTCCCATATCCGGATATCTAATATCCGGATATCCAAATCCCATATCCGGATATCACATATCCGGATATTTCTCGGTCAGATATCCAGATATTTCACGACAGAATGCAGAAACTGCATTTCGTGAAGATCTTGTCCAGCGATTGCAACCATCTCGCTGCAGTAATAGGGTCCAAAGACCCATCAAAAGAAGGTGTCTTATGCTTTCTGAAAGCGTTCAACCGTCGGTCAATCACGTCACGGTCCTCAGCAGGCTCCAGATAGGGTTCCATCACCCCAGTGACATGAGTAGCACTACCAATGTGACTCAGGGTATCACCCTGAACACTAGGTGGGGGCGGCGGCGGTGGTGGCGGTGACGGAGGATACTGGCCAACAGCAGGACCAGCCATCATCTCCTCCAACATAACCCTCATCAAGGTCATGTTCGCCGGCCGATTTGCCTCAAGAGCATCCTTCGTGGCCTTCTGGTTCGCCTCTCTTGCGGCGTCCATCATTGCCACGTTGGCCAATCTAGTGGCCTCCTGCATCTCAGCCAATGCAGTCAGGATCGGGTCGGGTTGACCCTCAATAGTCTCGCGGGTTCTCCCGGGTATTACCATGACTTTGCACAAGTTACACACCTTATGAGTTGATCAGACCCACGCAATGTGATCACATCTGCATCATCATAATAACACTCAACGGAGCAAACACACAAGACAGACAAAACCAAGCATCCTAATTATTGCAATACATACAGGCTTTTCCCTCGAACCACTGCTCTGATACCATAAAATGTAACACCCCGTGTATACCCGGTTTGTTAACATTACATCGTATTAAGCTGCGCTTAATAAAAATTGCGGAATATCTTTTTTTTTCCCAATTATGACGTCATATACTTAGCCAAGTTGATTACTTAATCAATTTCAAAATATATCGCCTGTATGTAAATTGCAATAAGAAGTCTACTGAAATACCTCAATATATAAATAAAGTGTGTATCTAAAATCACAGATCTACAACTCGTAGTCCGGACCATAATCCTGATACATTATTACAACTCCAAATAAATCAAGACATAAACAAGACTATGTGTCATGGACAATCCCCATGCTCACCAAATCAACAGCGTCTCAACAAGAAGATATACAATCATAAACTGAAGCTAAAAACTTAAAGCAGCATGCATAACAGCATCCAACAAGTCAACATAAAATAACAGCAATTCTAACTCAGCTCTGGCCTCCTGCCGCCTGAGGTCTCAACCCCAACATTTACCTGAAGTTGAAATAAGCGCCCCAAACGTGGGGTGAGATCTCTAACAGAAATCTCAGTAAGACAAAGGGTCCACAAGGATCTTTCACCCCAAGCTCACTTACATGTGCAATATAAGTTCAAAAGAAATTTAACAATATAATTTCCAAAATAGTGCAATGCAGCAGATAATCATGTCATGTGGGTTATAACTATTCTACTGATCAGAGAAATGCAGGAATACGTCTATTACCCACACAGTACCAGCCCATGCTGTACCCCCCCAAAGGGCCACCCCATGGTTTCCCTTTAAGGCAAACACCACATAAATATCATACAACAATTGCACTTATCAGCTCCATAGCATTTCAATAAAACAGTACATGAAGACAACATCATGCATATAACCATACCCCCATGGGACATGGTGGAACCAACAATGGCTAAACCGAGGACACGAAAGCTTACCTCTAAGCTAGCTATCCAAAGCCACAAGCTCAAAGTCCAACACACAGTTGATCACAATCTGATTTAGGACCAGCAAGTATATCAACATTCATAGCTCAAAAGCGTAAACATAAAGACTACGTTTTCATATTACGAATTATGTCTTAAGGCTTCTCACAAGCCATAAGCCCTTAATCACATGATTCAGACTTAGTTCAATTAAAACAGAGGTTCAACTTTATCAATCTAGGGTCCATAAACCCCCAATAACCTAAGGTACACACAGCACAACTACTGTTCTACGAAATCCCAGAATATCCGGATATTCCACGGGTACATATCCGGATATGCAATATCCGAATATCTCACTGTCCATATCCGGATATGCAATATCCGGATATACAGATTCCCATATCCGGATATCCAATATCCGGATATCCAAATCACCATATCCGGATATTTTACGGGCAGATATCCGGATATTTCACGACAGAATGCAGAAACTGCATTTCGTGAAGATATCCTTCCAAGGTTGGTTTTTACCGATTAAAGACACTTAAACATGCATTTCTAGGTGTGTTTGACCAACCCCAACGTTAAGTTATCATCTTAAAGCCTTTACATGCATCAAGGTTCCATTTTTAAGCAAAAGAACTCAAGTTCAAGGTTCAACCACTTACCCTTAGCACCAAAACAGATGGGGTGATGCTCTTGGAGCTCACAATGAAGCTCCTAGGTTCAGACTAGAAAGGTACACGAAAATGTCACACCAAGAAGGGTCATTTCTTCACAAAGAAGGCTTCTTGAAGCCTATAATGCCAAGACCAAGGCCTCACCCAAACACAAACCCCAAACTCAGCTTAAAACTCAACAAAACAGAAGCTTTCCTTCTCAAGATACGGTCTTCCTCACACCCCCAAGGTTAATCTCAAGTGTCTAGAGGCTTAGAGGTGAAGAATCCTTCATAAAAATGGTAGCTTGAGTGGTTTCTATGAAAGAAAGGCAATGGAATAGAGCAAGGAAGGGTGGCAGCCGCTCAAAGGGTCAGAACTCACGTAGAGGCTGAAGGTTTATGACCTTGGGCATTGTGCCCAAGGCTATTTATAGTCAAAACACACTTAAACACACAATATTAACTTTAATTGCTACGCTTAGCATTTTAATCCCAAATTTTGGATTGTTAGCCTACTCAATTTTACAAGAATTATCATATTTTTATAATATTTTTCCGAGCACCTTTCCGGTACGCGCTTTTCATAGCCAGTACCAGTTTCCGGCACCAATTTTCATCATTTGGACTTGAAACTCGTTTTACAAGTCTTACATATTATTCTAGTAATTATCATGTACTTACTTTAATTTTCTGGGATACTTTTTCGGTACGCATTTATACCGACTAGCAGAACCGGTATCTGCACTTTTCTTCTGAAAAGCGACTTTCAGCATTCTTAATCACTTACCATAATTATTAAAGCCTCATCATAATTATTAGGGTCAATGATGGAATTATCTCATAATTATCTAATTAATTTCCTTAATTAGCGGTGCGGGTTCTTACAACTTACATAAAGTCTTACCAGTCATACTTTGTGTAAATCTGAAAAGTTAATTTTTTTTTTTTCACTTTACACGTCAGCGATGTGACTGGAGAGAAAAAAAAAAGTTAAGACTTGATATAAGAGAAACTATCTAATTCAATTTCTATTATTAAAATAACAAAATATTTACTTTTTTTTTTTTTTGGTAATCAATATTTACTTATTTTTAATAATGACCTTAAACACTTTTTTATAATGGTAAGCACCTTAAACACCTTTTTATTGGCCAAATACTAAACAATTAAATTTAATTAAACCTAAAATAGAAAATGCAAGTTTAAATATAGTTTACTACACTCCAATTAGCATTAAACACATATAAAAAAATAAATAATTAAAATAAAAAACCCTAATGGTTAAAAAATATTATTTGTAAATATAAACTTTTGAATCATTGAAGCTCAAAATTAATACGATCCAAGTTGTAACTCTCAAAACATGTCAACTTCCTTAAACACCTGAGTCATGGTTGATGAGCCATAAATATGATTGAAACAGCGTTTCTTGAATTAACCCATTGAGTGTTTGGGTAATACTTAACGGGACAAATCTAATGTTTCTCCTTTGGTATCAAATAATATCAGCACGTGCCCTGCCTTATTTACAAAAAATAAAAGTCTGGTTTAGTTTGTTTTAAAAAAAATAAGACAACAAAAATTTATCCAAACGGAATATAAAATCAACAGCACTAGTAATTCCATAAATATTCATAAATTCAATGTACATCTAAATAGCATAATATAGAACAAAATCATTCAAAAAGTCTATTTAGCCAATAAAATAGGGTGAAATGGATTGAGGAGAGAAAGAGAGGGTTACTAAAAGTAATATAAAAATATAAAATAAAAATAAAAATTAATATACTAGGCCAGCCTGTGAGGCTCTAAGGCCGAGTTTTTGAATTGGAACCTGAGACCTTTTTATTAAACGAGCTTTTATACAAGTACAAGCTTGATTCCAACAACTAATTTTAGACATATCAGTTCAGACCTTCACGAGCCGAGCCAAAGGCCTTGATTCGTTTACCACCCTTATGTTGTGTATAAAACAGAAAAACAATTTAGTAACTTATAGTATATAAATACATCTTAGTATTCCATCTTAGTTGAAATAATTAGATCCGAACTTTTGTTTTGTATAATGATAATCTAGCTTATCTAAATTCAGGGGGCGTTGACCTTATAATCCGTCTTAATTTGTCTACTAGAGTTTGTTGTGTACAAAACACAGAGTCAATTTTATAACTTAAAGGAAGTAGACTCCAATACAGTTCTGGTATAATATACTAACACAAGGTTACAAGAGGGGAGGGAAGAGGCATCAACATATGATAGTTAGATGAGATCGGTACCATAAAATAAAAAGAGACCCACAAATGCCAAAAATATATACAATTATTATATGCTGACTACAGAGAATTAAGGTATAGCCGGCTTCCATCTTCAAAACAAATGACATACCTCGAAAACCAGTTGTCTCTATGCGCATCGGCTTTCTCCTATATAAACTTCAACCACAATGTCTAAAACCACAACATTAACATCAGAGAGCAATAACTAAAAAGGGAATTAAAAGAGGAAGAATGGCGAAGTCTTCGAACATCAGCTTTGCTTTTATTTTTTCATGTCTTCTCGTGATGATGGTTATAGCTGAAAGTCGACCAACACCAAATGCTGGTAAGTCTGTCTGCAATTACCTTTTTAAATCAGTAATATATATTTCGAGTCCTACATGCAACATTGGTTGATAGCTTTTAGTATAGAGTACTTTATTGGGGGCAATATATAGTTATGGCAACAACATGATTTAGTCATAACTAGCATATGAGGTGTGACTCATCTGAATAGTTTAGAATAAATGTAATTAGTTTATAATTGTTATCTAGTGATTGCGAGAGATAGTCTGAGAGAAGTGTGAATTTAAAATGTAATGGGTGGTATGAATATAAATTATAAAACGATAAGAATAATAATAAACCAATATCTAACATTTGTATACATTTTGCAGTGGGGGTTGCAATTGCAGATACAATATGTCACGTAGTTCATAGCGTGGATGAAGGTGAAGATTGCTTCAGCATCAGTCAAACGTTTAGTCTGGATGAGGGTCACTTCCTTGAAATCAATCCCAATATCAACTGTATCGATCTCTTTGTGGGCCAATGGGTGTGTATTGAAGGACAAGTGGTTTGAGTTGTGCCTATCATCCTATTTAGAAAAACTTCCAATAGAGTAATTTACAATAAGGAGAAACTAAGTTTTTCTCCATACTCATATTATCACATCATAATGTAAAGTGACATGTGTTTGAATTTGTGAAAGGAATGAAATAATTATGTCACTCGTCTCAGTCATTAAGTATTGCATCAGCTTAAGCATTTCGCATATCAACATCCCAATACTAGAACTAGTGACAGTAAAATATTTAAATATCCCGGAAGTCAAAGTTATACATGATACATATATAATATTATATTTAACCACATAGTATACGTAAAATTCAAGACCTACATTTCCAAATGTCCCATTAAAATATTAAATACATTTTTTCTAATAATTAAATATATATAATAAAGACGCATATTTTTTTTTCATGTAACTAATAATATCAAACTGATTAAGAAAATCAAAGTTACAATCAATTGCATTCGTAAAAAGTGAATATTAGGATGCCGTTTTTATATTTTAAAAATGCAGTATGCTTTAATTAGTTCTAGTCACATACCTAATTTAGGAATATTAAGAGATAATTCACCAAATACATCTTTGGAGAGTGAAGAGTTTTCATTGTAATTAAATCCCAACTCGAAATTAGTTTCATAGCCAATTCAAAGAATTGAAGTGTAACATCTCATATGGAGCTTGATATGGGCCCAAGGTGCATTGAGTCCAATAACCAAAGCCCAAAGACAGTAACAGCAATAACAATCGAAAGAAAGGAGCTACAGTCAGAATCAGCCGAAGGAAAGAAGGTACAGCCAGATCCAGAATGGCATGCAAGTGTAGAAGAGGAGGTGTATCCTAAGGAAGTTGAAGTTGAGAAGTCCATTGCAGAAAGAAGAACTAAGAGAATGAGTAGAAGGCCAGATAGATTCAATGATTAGGATCAACATGCACTTCATGTATTAAGTGATCAAAGCACATTTCTGTTGTAAGTAGTTAGTTAGGATTCGGTTACATCATCAAACGGCCAATAAGTGTTTAGGAGATGGGATGCATGTAATGATGAGTTGTTGTTGTATTTCTGTTGAACCTTGAAGTATAAAAGGGGAAACATGCTTGTAATCAGGGCATTGAATGAAAATAAGAAAACTCTTCTCGTCTGTTCTTACTTCTCTCCCTCCTTTTTCTCCTCGATAGACCCTGTTTCTATCAATTTGGTGCTTTCGTCTTCCTGAACTATGGCGAATGCAACACGATCTAAATCGAGTGATGATCGTTGGGAGCAAACACAATCTGATGTTGATGTTCTCAAGGAGCAGATGCAAAAGCAGTACATGGAAATCACATGCAAATTAGATGCGATTTTCGATAACTACAGAGAACATGAGTCTTCTCATTCTGCATCGTCTTCACAGCATCATTCTTCTGGTTCTAGAGAGCTTCAAGCAGCTAAGAATTTATGCATCAAGGTTCCTCGTTATAATGGATCCCATGATTCTCAGGACTAGATTTTCAAGGTAAATCAATTCTTTGATTTTTATGACATTGTTGAAGAACAAAGATTACGTGTGGCTCCATTTTATTTTAATGGGAAAGCTTTGGCTTGGTATAAATGGTTACATAAGAATACTTCAATAACATCCTGGGAAGGGTTTCTGCAATCCCTTCAAATTCGTTTTGGACCTATGGAGCTTGAAGATTATCAAGGCAAATTGGCCAAACTGATGCAAAAAGGTTCAGTGATGGAGTACCAAACTGAATTTGAAACCTTGTCAAACAAGGTAAATGGACTTTCTGAATCCTTTCTTCTCAGTTGCTTTATTTCAGGTCTGTTACCACACATTCAACATGAGGTTTCCGCCTTTCAACCTTCTTCCTTAACTAAAGCCATAGCACTGGCCAAAATCCAGCAATTGAAATTCCAAACCAAAACCACATACCCCAAGCTTCACTCTTCCTATCCACCCTTGTTGCCTACTCCAACTACTCAACCAGTAATTCCTACACCTGTTAAATCTGCTACATCCAATTTTCAATCCAATAAACTCACCCATCGCTTAAGTCAAAGTGAGATTCAGGAACGGAGAGAAAAGAAACTCTGTTTCTATTGTGGAGACAAATATTTTGTAGGACATAAATGCAAAGCTTCAGTTCATCTCCTTATTGCACCAGATGATGAATTACTTGAGCATGAACCACCACCCTTAGACACCATAGACCAACCACTACTTGAGACAGAAACCATTTCTAGTGATTCACCCCATATCAGTTTCCATGCTTTATCTGGGTTCATTGTTCCACAAACGCTAGGCTTCACTTGTTACATTGGGAAGTCTGAGTTAACCTTGCTTGTAGATGGGGAAGCACCCATAATTTTTTACAACAAAGGTGGTCTCCACTCTCAAATTACCCATGATCACAGAAAAGCAATTTGATGTAATGGTGGGCAATGGTCAAGTCTTGAAATGTGAAGGACTATGTTCTGTTGTGCCAGTCCAGATTCAGCAGCATATATTCTTGGTAGATTTCTATGTTCTGCCTATCCAAGGGACTGATATGGTATTGGGAGTGCAATGGATGCAAGGTTTAGGTCCTATCATGTTGGATTATCAATAGTTGACTATGGAATTCACATGGGACTGTACCAGAATCCAATTACAAGGGGATAAGCACCCCCAACCCGATTTCCATAAATCAATTCAGAAGAATTCAACAGAATGATCAGGTAGCTTCATTGTATCAACTTACCTTGTTGGATAACCAAGTTACTGCTCCAATACCAGACTTGGTTCCAGATGCAGTCCTTGCTGCTGCAATTTGATGACATTTTTCAAGAACCAAAGGAGTTGCCACCACATAGGCAACTAGATCACGACATCCATTTACAACCAAATGTTCCACCTATCAATGTAAGGCCTTATAGATACCCTCATTTCCAAAAGAGTGAAATTGAGAAACAAGTGCTTCAGATGCTCGAATATGGGTTCATCCGCAATAGTACAAGCCATTTTTCTTCACCTGTTCTTCTAGTTAAGAACAAAGATGGAACATGGCATTTTTGTATTGATTATAGAGCTCTCAACTCTATCAC
Source organism: Gastrolobium bilobum (assembly GCF_033153095.1). Lineage (NCBI taxonomy): Eukaryota > Viridiplantae > Streptophyta > Magnoliopsida > Fabales > Fabaceae > Gastrolobium > Gastrolobium bilobum. The sequence goes on along the minus strand of NW_026897833.1, from coordinate 52,123 downwards.
TATCAAGGATAGATTTCCTATTCCTACAGCAGTCGAGTTGATGGACGAACTAGGAGGATCCTAAGTCTTTTCTAAGCTGGACTTGCGCGTAGGCTATCATCAAATTCGGGTATGTGCTTCTGACATTCATAAAACTGCTTTTAGAACCCATCAAGGCCATTATGAATTTCTTGTTATGCCTTTTGGGTTGACAAATGCCCCATCTACATTTCAAGCTACAATGAACTTGATATTACAGCCATATCTTCGCAAGTTTGTTGCTATTTTTTTTGATGATATATTGATTTATAGCTCATCCATGGATAGTCACTTGCATCATTTGAGATTGGTACTCACTACACTGCAACATCATCAGTTTTATGTCAAGAGAAGCAAATGTTCCTTTGCACAGCATCAGGTAGAGTATCTTGGTCATGTAGTGTCTGTTGCAGGAGTCCATATGGATGACAACAAAGTTAAGGACATGCTGAATTGGCCTACACCAAAGAACCTCAAACATTTAAGAAGGTTTTTGGGCCTCACGGGTTATTACAGACGATTTGTGTGCAATTATGCTGCTATAGCTGCGCCCCTCACTGACTTACTCAAGAAGGATTCCTTCTACTAGACAGAGACTGCTCAATTTTCCTTTGAGCCCTTGAAAACAGCCATGTCCTCAGCACCAGTACTTGCTCTTCCAAATTTCGAGCAAGATTTTGTGATTGAAACTGATGCTTCGGATCTTGGGATAGGAGCTGTTCTACTACAAGCTGAACATCCTATTTCTTATTTCAACAAGAAACTCACACTAAGAATGCAGAAAGCTTCAGCCTATGTGCGAGAGCTTTACGCCATTACTGAATCCGTCAAGAAGTGGAGACAATATCTTCTAGGCAGGAAGTTTTTAATTCGTACTGACCAAAAGAGCTTGAGGGCATTGCTAGATCAAGTCATTCAGACCCCGGAACAGCAATACTACCTTGCTAAGCTCCTTGGATTTCAATATTCTATAGTATATAAACCTGGAAAGGACAATAGAGTGGCTGATGCCCTTTCTTGTTATCCTTCTATGCTAGCACTTCAAACAGTGGTTGTGATCAATTTTACCATATTGGAGGAGTTAAAAAAAGAGAACCAGTGTAATGAATTTTTTCACCAAAAATATCAGCAGCTGACTGCAGATCCTACTGCTCACCCTGAATTGGAGGTTCGAGAGGGACTGTTATTGTGTAATGGGAAGTTACTATTGGATCCAAATTCACCACTGGTACATCAAGTTCTCCAGGAAACTCATTCTTCTTTGACTAGTGGACATGTTGGAATTCAGAAGACTTTGGCTAAAACTTCTACCAGTTTTACTTGGCCTGGATTAAGAAAGGTTGTTAAGGAATTTGTTAATTCCTGCTTGGTGTGTCAACAGATGAAGTATTCCACCCAAGCCTCTACCGGCTTATTACAGCCTATTCCCATTCCTACACAAATTTGGGAGGATTTATCATTATATTTTATAATCGGTCTTCCAATGTCCTATGGTTACACCACTATCCTAGTGGTAGTTGACAGGCTTTCCAAACAAGCTCACTTTGGATCATTACCTAGGAAATTTACTGCTAGCAAGGTTGCTAACTTGTTTTCTCAAATGGTATGTAAACTCCATGGTATTCCTCGGTCTCTTATTTCAGATAGAGATCCTTTATTTCTTAGCAAGTTCTGGACTGAACTATTTGAACTCAGTGGCACCCAGTTGAAGCACACAACTGCATACCACCCCCAATCAGATGGTCAATCTGAGGTGGTTAACCGAGTCTTGGAACAGTATCTTCGATGCTTTGTTGCTGATACTCCAAAGAAGTGGTCCAAGATTCTACATTGGGCAGAATATTGCTACAACACTACTTACCATAGTTCAGCTGGTATGTCTCTTTTTATGGCTGTATTTGGCCGTGAACCTCCATCTATTTTGAATTATGTATCTTCTACTGCTACACTGGATGAGATTGATCACATATTGGGTGATAGGCAAGCTATTTTACAACAACTGAAGGCCAATTTATTGCATTCCCAGGAGCTTATGAAACAGAATGCAGATAAACATAGGAGAGATGTCCTTTATAAGGTGGGAGACTTAGTATGGGTTAGACTTCAACCCTATCGACAGTCTTCAGTGGCTAATAGGCTGTCTCACAAGCTAGCCAAAAGATATTTTGGTCCCTTTGAGATTCTTAAACGTGTAGGTAAAGTTGCCTATAAATTGGCTTTACCTCCACATGCCAAAATTCATCATACGTTTCATGTTTCCTTGTTGAAGCCTTTCAAAGGAGATCATACTATTCCTCCATGTTCACTTCCTGACTGTTTTCAAGGAGGATTGCCTATTTTGGAACCCCATAAAATACTGGATACACGCATAGTCTCTATGGATGATGTTCCAGTTCAACAAATACACATTTTGTGGCATGGCATAACAGATGAGAATGCCACATGGTAATCTCTTGCTGAGTTTTCTACACAATATCCTACTTTCAACCTTGAGGACAAGGTTGATTTTAATGGAGGAGGTATTGATATGGGCCCAAGGTGCATTGAGTTCAATAACCAAAGCCCAAAGGCAGTAACAGCAATAACAATCGAAAGAAAGGAGCTACAGTCAGAATCAGCCGAAGGAAAGAAGGTACAGCCAGATCCAGAATAGCATGCAAGTTTAGAAGAGGAGGTGTATCCTAAGGAAGTTGAAGTTGAGAAGTCCATTGCAGAAAGAAGAACTAAGAGAATGAGTAGAAGGCCAGATATATTCAATGATTAGGATCAACATGCACTTCATGTATTAAGTGATCAAAGCACATTTCTGTTGTAAGTAGTTAGTTAGGATTCGGTTACATCATCAAACGACCAATAAGTGTTTAGGAGATGGGATGCATGTAATGATGAGTTGTTGTTGTATTTTTGTTGAACCTTGAAGTATAAAATGGGAAACATGCTTGTAGTCAGGGCATTGAATGAAAATAAGAAAACTCTTCTCGTCTGTTCTTACTTCTCTCCCTCCTTTTTCTCCTCGATAGACCCTGTTTCTATCAGAGCTAATTTGTTAACATGCAATAATGTAATAAAAGCACAACATACTTAACTTTTTAAGCGGAAGACTTTAAACATAATATCAATGTTACCCTATGTAACTATATGACTTAACTATATGTAAAGCGTCAATCAGAATTAAATCCATGTAATTTAATAAAGGAATCAAATCTCTTAATTTTAAAAAATAAATATAACTATTTTTAATATTTTGTCATCTATAGTTGACTAATAAATTATTAGTTTTCTTTCTTATATATTTTGTAATCTCATCTTGTAAGGAAACTAAATATATGGAATACCTTTTTTTATGTGGTGTCAAAGATTATCGACCATTTATCCAAAAAAAAAAAAGATTATCGACCATAAGACCTAAATCCACACTAGTTGATTATGTTGTAACGATTCCTTACCACATCAGTGAGTTTTCCTTGACTACGGTAATTCCCAATTATAAGTGCTAAACTCTCTCAGGTATAGGGAGACCGCTTTGATAGCCAATGATCAAGATCTCTTGTTAATACCTAACTCTTCCATTAGCAATGAGACCACTACTAAATGATACAAATAGGGATGAAAATGAGATTGGTCAAACTACGATTTAGTCTAAACAGGCCAAGCCTATGTAATATATTTTGAGACTGACCTAGCCTAGCCTGTTAATCTAGTGTAAGCTACATTAGAGGTCTGAATCTTGAAACCAATGCACTCAAAATGAAGAATATAAAGATATAAGGATTTTGATGATAACAAATAAGTATGAAAAGAAGACTTCAAGCATTATAACTTACAACAATAAAAAAAAGTCTAAAAGATCAACCAACTAATGTGAAGTCCATCAAGAAAATGGACAAAGCTTAAAGAAGATCAAGACTCAAGCTACAAGAGAAGAACCTAAGTCCAAAGAGTCCACAAGTAATATATTTTAGGACTTATAATTAAATGTTAAGGTAATTGACAACTTGCACGAAAAACTCAAAGGATTTTTCAAAACACATACATTAAATCATCATTTGATGTTGAGAATCATTCCTAGCGTCTCATGTTCATAAAAATATATTTCCAACTGTTTTTCAAATTATTGAAAATGATTAAAATACAATTGAAATAAAAAAACATTTTCGGACGAATTTCCTACCTTTCAACAGGTTGGTAATAGATTACACTTTGAGGTAATCGATTACCCACTGTAGCAGAAGAAAAAAATAACGGCTATTAACAGCCGATTTTCAAAAAATGGCTAAAAACACTCATGTGTTATGCTTCTAAATATAAGGAATCACGGTTGCATTGAATAAAGAACTCCTCTTGATCATCATTCTTGACTTGAAACATATTATTTGCTTATTCTCATTCGTCTTGATTAAATACACTCTTTGAGCTTTATTATTGTGAAAGTCTCAACAGTCATAGCTCTTCAACTTGTGTAATTTGTACGTTGGGTGTAAGAACCTGCACCGTTAAATTAGAAATTTAATTAATTTAATTATGAGTAAGAGATAAATTCCATAATTGACCTTGAATAATTATGAGAGAGCTTAAATAATTATAGTAAGTGATTAATAATGTTGAAAGTCGCTTTTCTGACGAAAAGGCAGATACCGTTTCTGCTTCACAGTATAAATGTGTACCGATGAAGTATCCCGAAAAATTATAATAAGTACATGAATATTCCTAGAATAATATTTAGGACTGGTATAACAAGTTTGGAGTCCAAGTAATGAGAACTGGCGTCAGGATTGATACCGGCTACATAAAAGCGCGTACCGGTAAAGTATTGCAAAAATTATAATAAAAATATGATAAACCCTAGAAAAATGGCTAGGTCCATAATCCAAAGTTTGGGATTAAAATGATAAGCGAAGCTATTATCGCTAATACTGACGCTTAAAACTTAATGAGGCTATAAATACACATTTACACAGAACCGTAGGCCATATTTTAGCCTCTACGTGGTGACTCCTTGGCTGTTTTGTTTCTGAACCTTCCCCTCTCCTTGAAGCTTGGACTCTTATGCATAATAGTGAGCCAAAAAGCTATCTTTTACATTGATTTCTCCCATTAAACCTTGTAAACACTTAGTGAAGTGCATTTGGAGGGGGTAGTCAGCCTTTTCTGAGTGGAGGTTGCTGTTTAGTGAGAATTTAGGGGCTGAGTTCTTGAGTTTTGTTGAGGGAGCCATTGTCTTGGCTCTTAGAGCTTCAAGAAGCCATTTTTATTGTGAAAAGACCTTGCTTGATAGCCATTTTGTGGACCTTTGAAGTCAGAACCTTGGGGCTGGTTTGAGAGCTCCAAGAGCACTTGTGGTTTATGTTTTGAGCCTTTGGGGTATGTTCCTCACCTTTGATCATGAGTTTCCTTGTTAAAGATCAAGTCTTGACATGTAAAATGGTAGGATTAAGTAGCTAACATGACCACTGGTCTAAATGGGCTTAAAGATGCATGTTTTAACGTGTATATATGTTAAAAGATGAACCTTTGAGTGATATCTTTGCGAAATGCAGAAACTGCATTCTGTCGCGAAATATCCGGATATGGCCCCGTGATATATTCGAATATTCTGGGAATTTCGAGTTGGGCACTGTTCTATTCATACATAATTGTACATTAGGTTTATGGACCTTAGATTGGTTGATGTGGACCTCTGTAATAATTGAACTAAGTCAGAATCACTTAGATTAAGGACTTATGGCTTTGGGAGAAGCCTAAAGAGCACTAAATGAAAAAGGAAATGTTGTCATAACGAAATGAACCTTTAGAGTATGAATATTGATAATGTTTCGGTTATAAACAGACTGTGAATGTGCTGTTTGTGTACCTTGGGCTAGTGTGGACTTTGGCTTGGATTGTTAGCTTGCAAGGTAAGCTTTCGTGTCCTCGATTTTTCCCATTGTTGGTTGATATGCATCCAGAATATGGGTAAATCTAAGTCAAAAAGAGAAAGAATGTTGATTAATCTTAACCAAAAAGGCAATAATTACTGTTGATCTGTTAAAATCTCAATCAGAGATTGCACAACTGATTTTATGTTGATTTCGTAGGAAAAACAAGACAAACTGGAGCTAAAAAGGAAAATGTTAAACTGAAGGCCCACGCTGAGAGCGTGAGTATGGCGCTGGAAGCGTGGAAGGAACTTTTCACACAGAGACATCCACGCTACTAGCATTGAACTCACGCTAGTAGCGTCAGAGATCAAAATCAAGCAGAAACTTCCACGCTACTAGCGTGGTACTGACGCTAGTGGCGCCAGACTCTCAATAAATCCACGCTTGCAACGTGGTAACCACGCTAGTTGCGTGGTGCTCCAGGATTCTAAACAAACTCCCACGCTTATAGCGTGGGAACCACGCTAGTGGCATGGGAGGTGCGGACAAATTAACATCAAATCCTGTTTTAAATGAGAGACATATCACACTGAGATTACGACAAGGATTAAATCAAGATTCTACACAAGGTCAAAGACTCTATAAATAGAGACTCAGGCCTCAAGAGAACAGAACTTCACGGGAGAAATTGCGAATAACAGGAATCGGAGCAAGCTCTTGATGACTGAAGATTCAAGATTTCTTCTCCAAATTTTCTGGTTATTGTTTTTATTTTATGAATTCTTTTCAATACTTTAAATTGTCAGACATGAATATGTCTGGCCAGTCTTTTATTATTGTGGTAAGGGTCACAACCCTTGATGTGAATCCCTTGTAGTTTGGTTAATTTTTATATTTAATTATTTCAATTGTATTTATTTTATCCTGCTCTTCATCTATAATTCTTCTAGAATTGATCACTCTTTTGGGATTGCGAGGGTTAGGGTTTTCAATAGGAATATTGAAATTCTAATTCCTGACATAGGGTAAAATAACTATTCATGTACGCACTAGGGATAGGCTACATGAATTGCAAACGTGGAAAATTCACTGGTTTAAAGGCTTAACTTGAAAAAAGATTTTTAAGGGATTAGATTTCTAATAGGGTTAATAAGGTTAAGATCACTAAGGAATTAGGGCTTAACCAATCAATTAATAGATGGTGAATTGTTTGATCAATGGGTAATTAAATGTAAACATTAATTAATATTGCAAGGTGAGGATCAGAAAGGTGTTGGCGTCCTTTACCGCAATATTCTTTTAAATATTTTCTCAATCTTAATCTTTTATTCTCAAATTCTCAAAATCATCTTTGAATTATTCACAAGTTTTGAATTATTCTCAATTTTCACAATCACAAATATTCTCAAAACCACTTTTATTCATCCAACAAGAAAGGAATAGTTAAAATAATTTCGGTGCCTCAATCCTCGTGGAGACGATCTCTACTTACCTTTTTATTACTTGGTACGATCGGTGCACTTGCCGATTTTATGCAACATTGGTTCCACCATACCTCATGGAGGGATGGTTTATATGCATGATGTGTTTTCATGAAATGATCATTATTGAAATGCTATTGAGTTGTTAAGTGCAAGTGCCTTATGATATGTATGTGGTGTTCCACCTAGACGGTAAGCCTGGGTATGTAGCGTCATACAAGATGGTGATTCTGTGGGTGAGATACCAACAGTGTTCCTTGTACTGTAGGTTGTAGACGTATGTAATTCCTACATGTTTATTCTCTGGCCAGTAGGATTCTGACAAACATGACATGATTATATGCTGCATTGCACAGATTTTGAAACTTATACTGTTTTACTATTTTAGAACTTATATTGCACATGTAAGTGAGCTTAGGGTGGAGAGATCCTTGAGGACCCATTGTCTTACTGAGATTTCTTTTTAGAGATCTCACCCCGTGTTGGGGAACATTTTCAGGTTCAGGTACCTCGGGGGTTGATACCTCTAGCAGCAGGAGGTCTGAGCTGAGTTGATTATGCATGTTATCTGTTGTTATGCATGCTTAGTGATTATGCTTTATTTTCATTATCATGTTATCTGGGTTGAGACTGTTTTGGCTTTGTTGCCTTATTTGATGAGCATGGGTGTAACACCCCGTGTATACCCGGTTTGTTAACATGTCATCGTATTAAGCCACGCTTAATAAAAATGCGAAATATTCTTTTGCTTTTAAATTATGACGTCATTATACTTAGCCAAGTTGATTACTTAATCATTTTCATAAAAACATCGCCTGTATGTAAATTGCAAAAGACAGCTAACTGAAAAACCTCATAGATAAATAAGTGAGTATCTAAGTCACGGATCTACGACACGTAGTCCGGACAATATCCTGATACATTAATACAACTCATAACTAAAAACATAAAGTCAAGTAAAGTCAATATGACATGGACAATCCCTATGCTCACCAAATGACAACATAAACATCAGAGTCTCTACAATAACATCAAATGAAGTTATAAGCATGATAATAGAAAATCATCAACACTAAGCAGGTGCATCAGCATAATCATGTCAATTAACTAAGCTCCGGCCTTCTGCCGCTAGAGGTTTCAACCCCTGGGTTACCTGAACCTGAAATAAGCGCCCCAAACGTGGGGTGAGATCTCTGAACAGAATTCTCAGTAAGACAAAGGGTCCTCAAGGATCTTCCACCCCAAGTTCACTTACATGTGCAATATAAGTTCCGAAAACAGTTAAACAATATAAGTTCCAAAATAGTGCAATGCAACAGATAATCTTGTCATGTGTGTTATAACTAATCTACTGGCCAGAGCGATGCAGGAATACGTCTATTACCCACACTAATGCAAGATGCCACTTGCACCCACCCACAGTGTCACCGTCTTGTATGACGCCACATACTCAGGCTAACCGTCTAAGTGGAACAACACATACATATTAAAAGTCCTTGCACATAAAGCTCAACAGCATTTTCAATTATCAAAGTATGCAAACACATCATGCATATAAACCATTCCCCCATGGGGTATGGTGGAACTACACAATGGCTAAACCGAGGAAATGAAAGCTTACCTTGCAAGCTAATAATCCAAGCCAAGGGTCCACACAAGCTCAAGGTCCACACACAGCAGAATCACAATCTGTTTTGGACCAGCAATCATATCAATATTCAAGCATACAAGTATATAGACATAAAGACAACGTCTTTCCTTTACGTTTCGTGTCTTAAGGCTTCTCACAAAGCCACAAGCCCTTAATCACTTGATTCTGACTTAGATTAATTATTACAGAAGTCCTATTTCATCAAACTAGGGTCCACAAACCCATAACATCATTCTGTATGAACAGTGCAGCTACTGTTCTTCGAAAACCCAGAATATCCGGATATTTGTCGGGGTAATTTTCGGATATCAATATCCGGATATGCATATCCGGATATCATATCCAGATATCCATATTCGGATATCACAAGACCCCATATCCGGATATCAATATCCGGATATTTCACGACAGAATGCAGATTCTGCATTTCACGATATATCACTTCCAAGGTTCCATTTTTAACACTTTTAAACGTTAAAGCATGCATCTTTAAGTCCATTTAGGTTCATATACTGGTTGGTTACTTGTTTAACTCATTAAACATACCAAGACTCCACTTTTACTCATTAAAACTCATGCTCAAGGTTGATGACACTTACCCAAGCTCAAAACAGAGCAAGAAGGTGCTCTTGGAGCTCACCAACAGCTCCTCAAGTCTGACTTCACAAGGTGCATGAAAATGGCATAAACTCAATTATAACAAGTTGGGAGGCCTTAAATACAATATAAAACCTTAATAAATTAGTGTGGGCTTGTCCCATAAGTGTTCAGATGATAAAAGTGAAATAACCCATTATTAAGGCTTTGGGAGAAGCCTGTAGCCATAAATAAAAAAGGAAATGTTGTGCTTATACAATGAAATTCTAGACTGTGAATAATAATGATATTTCTGGTATAAACAGACTGTGACCTTACTGTTTGGTGACCTGGGGATTTTGTGTGGACTTTTAGCTTTATATTGCTAGCTTGACAGGTAAATTTTTGTGTCCTCGGTTTTATCCATTGATGGTTCCATTATACCTCATGGAGGGGTGATTTATATGCATGATGTGTTTTTTGAAAATATGTGAAGAATGTTTGATATGTTGTTGAGTTGTTTTATGAGTGCAAATGCCATATGTTATGTATGTGGGGTGTTCTACCCTAGACAGTAATCCCTGAGTATGTGAGGCATGTACAAGATGGTAACTCTGTGGGTGAGGTACAGGGGAGGAGCCTTGTACTATGGGTTGCAGACGTGCGTAATCCCTACCTTTTATTCTCTGGACAGTAGGATGCATACACACATGACATAGACATATGCTGCATTGCATGGATATTTGCCATTATGCTATTATTATCTTTTTGGAACTTATATTGCACAAGCAAGTGAGCTTGGGGTGGAGAGATCCTTGAGGACCCCATGTCTTACTGAGATTTCTTGTTAGAGATCTCACCCCGTGTAGGGCACATTTTCAGGTACAGGTACCTCTGAGGTTGGGACCTCTGGTGGCAGGAAGCCGGAGTTGAGCTGATATTGTGCATGCTTCTTTATTGCCATATTTTCATATGATTATGCTTGATTATTATTACATGGCTATCGTACTTGAGACATGATCTTACTATGTTATTTTATTTGATGAGCATAGGGGTTGTCCATGCCACATTGGTATAAGCTATGTTTATTTCATTATTGTATCAGGACATGTCTGGTCTACCTGTTGTAGTTCCATGACTTGATACTTATTTATATCATGAGGTTATTCAGTGTAGTATTTATTGCAATTTACATACAGGCGGTCTTTGAAAAAAAAGAAAAGTAAATCCACTTGGTTAATATAATAAGGTTCATAATTGGAAAAGTTTAGCTTCTACATTTATTAAGCTGCACTTATTACCATTTATATGTCTAATACACTGGGTGCACACGGGATGTTACAGGCATGTTAACATACTTAAACCTACGAAGCCTTCAATGTACATATCAACAATTAGAAAAAACAAGTGAAATAATATTATTTATTTAATAAAAGTTATTTCAATATTTATTTATTTTGATTAAAATAAATAATATGATATAGGTCAGTATACAATGTTATAGGACATGCCTTTAAAAGTTGGTATGTGATCTGTTTTTTAAACAAATTTTTTTTAAGGTTGACCCTATTTTATTTTACTAAAAATATTAGGCCAAATTTGGTCTTACATTAACCTAACTTTAGGCTTCGAATAGACCGCCTAATTTATTTACACCTCGAGTTGTTGCAAATGAGTCTTTTCTATATCTTCCTATATAGAGGAAAATAATGGCTAGATAATTGCCCGGGGAGCCAAGTATCATATCATGTTTGACTCCTATGATATTGTTAGTTAGACCACCCCGTGACGTAACCATGTTGTGAATATTAATGGCCATAACTCTGCAGTAATTGGAGCCATGTTTCTCTCACAGATCCTCCCTCTGTTAAAAATTTAAGACTTGATATAAGAGAAACTATCTAATTCAATTTTTATTATTAAAATAACAAAATATTTATTTATTTTTAATAATGACCTTAAACACTTTTTTTAATGGTAAGCACCTTAAATATGGGTGTGCGTCCGGTCATATTTTTGTGTCGACTAGACCCAACTTGATTTTTATAGGTCAGGTATTTTGACCCTACCTGCTTTAATTTGATCCAAGTCAGGTCTTACTTGGATTGGATTTTTTTGAACTAGTTCAGAACTGGGTCGGATCTGACTTGGCTTTGTTTCTGAAGTGGGTCTGACTTAGTTTCTGAAGTGGGTCAAATCTGACCTGACCCGTTTTTGACTTGGTTTCGTCACAAAATTACTTTTTCGTCGGAATACTTTTTGTCGAAAAGCGACGAAATTTGTTCTCTAATGAAAATTTTTACAAAAATAAATTTTCTATCGAAATTTAGTTTCCGTCAAAAGCTTTGACAAAAATGATTTCCTCCATCAAATGTTTTAAATGAAAAAAGAATTCCGTCAAAGATTTTGACAGAATATTTTTCGTTCAAAATTTCGATAGGAATGTGTTCTGACGGAAATTTCGACGGAAATTGTTTTGAGGAAAATGTTTCATTCGAAACTTTCGACGAAATTTAGATTCTCTAAAGAATTTTGACAGAATATTTTTACCGTCAAAATTTTTTATCGAAATATTTTTTATCAAAATTTTTTGCAGAAATGTGTTCCGTTGAAAATTTTGATGGAAATGTTTTTTATCAAAAAACTTGACGAAAATATTTAGTCAAAATTTTTTTATGAAAATTTGTTTCGCTAAAGATTTAGACGACTTTTTTTTTTGTTAAAAAGTTTAACGAAAATGTTTATGTCGAAACCTTTCGCCAAAATTTGAATTCTGTAAAGAATTTTGATGAAATTTTTTTCCGTCAAAAAAATTCGATGGAAATGTGTTTTGTCGAAAATTTTGATGAATATGTTTTTTTGTGAAATATTTTGACGAAATTTAGATTCTGTAAAAAAATTTGACAAAAAAAATTTTCCGTCAAATTTTTTTACCGAAATATTTTTTGTCACAAATTTTGATGACAATATATTTCGTCAATAAATTTTGTGAAAAATTTTGATGGAAATATTTTCCATAAAAAATTTTGACGTAATTGTTTTACGTTAAAACTTTTCTTTTAATGTAATTGTGATTTTTTTTTTCTTTTTTTTTTCACATAATGGGTATGAGTCAAGTTTTGGGTCAATGGGTCATTATTAAAACAAGTCAGGTCTAAAACTGACCCAAATAAAAATGGGTCAGTATTTAAACTCAGTTAAAAAAATAGGTATTTCTGGGCAGGGCAAGTGAATCAGTTTTTTTGCACATCTCTAACCTTAAACACCTTTTTATTGGCCAAATACAAAACAATTAAAATTAATTAAACCTAAAATAGAAAATGAAAGTTTAAATATAGTTTACTACACTCCAATTAGCATTAAACACATATAAAAAATAAATAATTGAAATAAAAAACCCTAATGGTTAAAAAATATTATTTGTAAATATAAACTTTTGAATCATTGAAGCTCAAAATACGATCCAAGTTGTAACTCTCAAAACATGTCAACTTCCTTAAACACCTGGGTCATGGTTGATGAGCCATAAATATGATTGAAGCTGTGTTTCTTGAATCAACCCATTAAGTCTTAGGGTAATACTTAACGGGACAAATCTAATGTTTCTGTTTTGGTATCAAATAATGTCAAATTCAAAAGCTAAGCTAAACAAAATATTAGAATTGAATTGAGAAACTGTTTGTTCTTAATATCACTATAAAAAATGGGTAACTAACTGCATAAACAGAAAAATCTAACATCTATACCCAACTGAATTAGTATTTTCATATAGATAATTTGTCTATATATATATATACATCTTAATTAATTTGAATAATTAGATCTGCCCATTTTTTGTATAATAACGATCGGGCTTATCTGAATTCAGGGATGGTCGACCTTAGAATCTGTCTTGCTTCACTAGAGTTTGTTGTGTATAAAACAGAAAGACAATTTTGTAACTTACCCTATATAAATACATCTTAGTATTCCATCTTAGTTGAAATACTTAGATCCGAACTTTTGTTTTGTATAATAATAATAATCTAGCTTATCTAAATTCAGGGATTGTTGACCTTATAATCCGTCTTAATTTGTCTACTAGAGTTTGTTGTGTACAAAACATAAAGTCAATTTTATAACTTAAAGGAAGTAGACTCCAATGCAGTTCTGGTATAATATAACACGTACAAGGTTACAAGAGGGGAGGGAAGAGACATCAACATATGATGGTTAGATGCGATCGGTACCATAAAATGAAAAGAGACCCACAAATGCCAAAATTATGTCCAATTATTATATGCTGACTACAGAGAATTAAGGTATAGCCGGCTTCCATCTTCAAAACAAATGATATACCTCGCAAACTAGTTGTCTCTATGCGCATTGGCTTTCTCCTATATAAACTTCAACCACAATGTCTAAAACCACAACGTTAACATCAGAGAGCAATAACTAAAAAGGGAATTGAAAGAGGAAGAATGGCGAAGTCTTCGAACATCAGCTTTGCTTTGATTTTTTCATGTCTTCTCGTGATGATGCTCATAGCTGAAAGTCGACCAACCCCAAATGCTGGTAAGTCTGCCTGCAATTAATTACGTTTTTAAATCAGTAATATATATTTTGAGTCCAACATGCAACATTGGTTTATAGCTTTTAATATAGAGTACTTTGTTGGGGGCAATATATAGTTATGACAAATGACATGATTTAGTCATAACTAGCATATGAGGTGTGGCTCATCTGAATAGTTTAGAATAAATGTAATTAGTTTATAATTGTTATCTAGTGATTGGGAGAGATAGTCTGAGAGAAGTGTTAATTTCAAATGTAATGGGTGGTATGAATATAAATTATAAAACGATAATAATAATAAACCAATATATCTAACATTTATATACATTTTGCAGTGGGGGTTGCAAATGCAGATACAATATGTCATGTAGTTCATAGCGTGGATGAAGGTGAAGATTGCTTCAGCATCAGTCAAACGTTTAGTCTGGATGAGGGTCACTTCCTTGAAATCAATCCCAATATCAACTGTATCGATCTCTTTGTTGGCCAATGGGTGTGTATTGAAGGACAAGTGGTTTGAGTTGTGCCTATCATCCTATTTAGAAAAACTTCCAATAGAGTAATTTACAATAAGAAGAAACTAAGTTTTTCTCCTTACTCGTATTATCACATCAAAATGTAAAGTGACATGTTTGAATTTATGAAAGGAATGAAATAATTATGTTACTCGTCTCAGTCATTAAGTATTGCATCAGCTTAAGCATTTGACATATCAACATCCCAATACTAGAACTACTAATAGTAAAAAAGTCCATAATAATTAATTATTTTTATTTAAGAGAATGAGAACCGCAACCACATAGAGTGTGCATGACAACCGCTCTGTTCTTTGGCGCTGTTTCTGAAAAGAAACAATTCTTTTATATTTCTGTGCCTTGGAATAGTTTCTGAGAAAAAAATGTGTTTGATAACATGTTCTATTTTTATTCTGAGAATGAGAATTGTGTTTGATAACACAACAAATAATATAATAAAAAATAATTTCAATTAAACATAAAAAAATTTCAGATCGTCACTTTCCTTTCTATACGGTGGTGGTGGCAGCGTGGTGGTGGTGACGGCAATGGTGATAATAGTGGCTTTGGTGGTGGGGGTGACGGAAGTGGCTGTGGCGGCGATAATGTTAATGGTGGCGACATAGTGGTGGTGGCAGTGGCGATAGTGGTAGTGGTGACAGCAGTGACTGCGATGATGGTGGTGGTGGTGGTGGTGTGGTAGTGGTGGTGGTGATGGCGGCGTGGTAGAAATGGTGGTAGTGTGGTGATAGTAGTGGTGGTGATGGTGACAGCAATGGTTGCAGTGGCCGTGGTGGTAATGGTGGCGATGATGGATGCATAACGGTGGTGGCGATGGCGGTGGTAGTGGTGGCGATGGCGGTGGTAGTGATGGCGATGGTGGTGGTGGTGACAGCAGTAACTGCGACAGTGGTGGTGGTGGCGACAATAGTGGCGGTGGCATGGTGGTGGTGGTGGTGATGGCAGTGGTTGTGCCGATGGTACGTGGTGATGGTGCGGTGATGGTGGCAGTGGTGATGTCAGTGGCTGCGGCGGTGGTGATGATAATGACAGCAACGGATGTGGCGATGGTGGTGGTGGTGACGGCAGTGGCTACAAGAATGGTAATGGTGGTGGTGGGGGTGATGGTTATGGTGATTGGTGATGGTGGTGATGATGATGGTGGTGACGATGATAGTAATGGAGGTGGCGGTGACAGTGGTGATGGTGGTACAAAGGCGGCGGCGACGATGGTGGAGGTAGTCGTGTCGAGATGATGGTGGTGGTGGTGATGATGGTATAGGTAGAGAGTGATTGAGAGAGACAAGTGTTTTTTATTTTTTGTCCGAGAACAAAAAAGTAGAATTTTTTTTGTTCTTTAATCTGTTCCTCAGCACAAAAATTAAACTGTTCATTCTGGGAACAAAAAAAAAAACCGCTTTTACCAAATAAGTTTTCTATCCATTTCTGTTTCTGTGAATAAAAATTAAAAAAAAAAAAATTGATTCCAAAAAGATTGTCATGCACACCTATTATCATGGAAGCTCTGATACCATATAAATAACCAATTTAACTCAAAAGTCTAAGCTGTTGGTGAGGCTACATTAATGATTATATATTTCTCTAACATTATATAATAAAATTGGTTATTTAAAAAATTACATAATAAGCAAAATTAACAAAAAAAGATATAAAGCTCGCATAAATAATTTATTTCCCCTTTTAATCCTCCTTTCAAGGAGAGCATTTTTTGTACTACTGTCACACTGAGTGTTCAGTGCGACGGTCATATTTGCACTATGTATTCTCTGGAATATAAAGTGTAAATATTAAAGTTATTATTTTTCTCTTTCCACGATAATTTATGAGAAGAGAAAAAAAAATAATTTTAATATTTACATTATTTATTTCTAAAAATACATAGTATAATTGACTGTCATGCTGAACACTCAGCGTCAACTGTCAAGATAGTATACTAAATTTTTTCCCCTTCAAAACGCAAAATATGTGAATTCCGCAAACTATATGTGTTTCTTCTCCCTATCAAATAAATGTTGAAGGAAAAACTTTTTTCTTTTTTTCTTTTTTTCTTTTTTCTTTTATGTAAAAAATACCATACCAAACAGACTTTCAGAGTAATCTGTATTGATTAGAATATCTTTTATCTTATAATTATAAATATAATCTCCTGAATTTAATATATTGAGTTACATCAAAGATATCAACTATCTTCGATAAAATATAAAAATAACAAAAATATCAACTATCTTACACAAATATATTTCAAGTGAAAATAAAAGTGATTTTAAATTCTGAAAGATTCTAGATGTGTGTATCCATATTATTATTGTTATTATAACCGAAAACAGCCGGCTGCCCAACCCAATTGTACCTACCGTTAAGTTTTGGTATATATTAAAAGAGATTATCATTTCTGATAAAAAAAATTTATCATTGAGACATAAAAAAATATATATATATATATGGGTCCCATTGTTATTTTCTTTCTCATTCCTTGACGTTCTCTCTTTTATTGTTTTATGTCTGAGTGGCAGAAAAAAATTTTCTATCACTAAAACAGAAATGATAATTCCATATTAAAAAAACAAAAAAGAAAAAGGTGCTCTACTTCAATCGTGTTCTTTATGGGTGTTTCGTGAACTCAGAAGGTGCTGTCCTCTCTGAAACGCGAAACGAAGCTTGCTGCGAATAGGGTTTGAACTCGAACGAAGCTCTCCCAACGCTTTCTGCTGTACGTCCCCGTCGCTCTCTCCATATTTTGTTTCATTCAAAGAACAATTGCCTGAATTTTTTATTTTAATTATTTTTCAGATGTTGGAATGAGTGAGAAAATGTCGATTGCAACGCCTTTCAGCAAGTTGATTAGATGTGTTATCCTTGATCTGGATGGCACGCTGCTCAACACAGGTCAGTGCTCTCTGCTCTTGATTTTGTGTTTTCCTTCGCTCAATTGAAGATACATATGCGTGCCTTTTTTTATTTTTTTTTATTTTGTGGTTGGGGTTTTGTTTCTGTTACTTGTTTAATACCACTCAAGTTGTGCTTTGGTAACAGATGGCATTGTAGGCAACGTTTTGAAGGTTTTGTTAGGTAAGTATGGAAAGGAATGGGATGGAAGGGAAACTCATAAAATTATAGGAACGACACCGTTTGAAGCTGCTGCTACAGTTGTAAAAGATTACGGACTTTCATGCTCGACCACTGAGTTTTTTTCTGAGATTTCGCCATTGTTCAATAATCAGTAATTATCTGTTATATCATTCTTATTAGTTACTGTTTGGATCCTCTTATTTTTAGCTTTTTTTTCTCGTTACAAGCAGAACTTAGGCCAAACAAGTTTTGAGATAAGCTCTTATAATGAAAAGTTTTTTTTTGGATAATGAAGAAAAAAGCCAAAAGCTCTTAGGCCATAGAGAGAGGTTTTTCTTAAAATGTGTGTTTTTAAGTTCAAAATTTTATGTTATCACCAAACACTTTTAGTTTTTTTTCTAAGCTTTGTTTATCTTTAGCTTAAAAGTAAGTTCTAGCTTAAAAAAAAGAGGATTCAAACATGCTCTGAAAAAAATTAGTTTATGGAGATAATTTTATCTCATATGAGGAACTTTAAATTGAAAAACTTTATTGTCCGAAATCTTTGTTCAATTGAAAAACTTTTGAGTTGTATTGGAGATACAACTAATTGCTTTTTCTTTATCTTCAATAGAGTTAGTTACTTGGTTGATCAATTGAACTTGTAGTTTCATCTTCTGAGGGAATTTTTCTCTTAATATTTACTCTATTCTCATTTTAGGTGGGGCAACATTAAAGCACTTCCTGGTGCCAATCGGTTGATTAAACATTTGAAGAGTCATGGAGTTCCGATGGCCTTGGCATCAAACTCTCCGAGGGAAAACATTGAAGCCAAAATATCCTATCATGATGGTTGATTTATATCTGGAACTTTAAGCTTTCTCATGTTCCTTTTGTCTTTGTTTGTGCGTGTTGATGTAAGTAGGGACGTGTTTGTTCTTTTGTTGTTTTCGAATGCAGGATGGAAAAATTGCTTCTCGGTCATAATTGGTGGAGATGAAGTCAAAACCGGGAAACCTTCCCCTGAAATGTGAGATGCAATGATGTATTGTTTAGCTTTGATTACTAAGAGTTACTTGTCTACTATATTAGAAAGAACTTTTTCTTCCAAAAATTTTATGTTGTGCTTTATCATGTTAGATTCCATGAAGCTGCTAGGAGGTTAAGCGTGGAGCCTTCCAGCTGTCTTGTCATTGAAGATTCTCTGTGAGTTCCTTGATTACTGTCCTTCGCCTGGTATTTATCTGTTTCGTATATGATTTCTTGTCCCAGCTCCAAGTCTTCTTTGATGATTACACTTTCTGCTGGATTATTATTTGCTTTTATCTCCACTACACCCCAGAAAAGAAACTTGTTTAAATTATTGGATGTCCCATTAATTATATTTGCAAAATACAAAGATAAACTCTTTTGCTTCTGCACCTCTTCATGTAAAATAAAACGATTCTAAATATTTCTATAGAATCTCTAAACATCCTCCCCCCCCCACACACACACACACACACACACACACACACAACAACAACAAAAAACAAAAGAGAGTCTGTAGCCTAGTGCTCACAACATTAAGTTCGTACATAGATGTTTGGCTTTGAAATAAATCACCTATTGACTGAGGAAGAATGTTATGTTGATAGCTCGGCCAGCCAAAATTACTTGCTTTTACCTTGTAAGGATGGTGGCTAGTCTTTGAAGAAGTGAAGCACTTTTTATTTTTATTTTCTGTAATTGCTGAATGCTTAGTCGGGTGCAATGTATGTGTGGTTGACAGAGAGAAAGAGAGTAGTTGGGTGCATTGGGACTTGGGGCTTGTGATAGAAATTTGAGAGAACCCTTATAATACTTTTTATTCTCTTGACAAAATTCCTTAATAATATTCTCTTGTGTATGTGTGCTTAGGTTGAATTACCATTTGTTCTTATGATTTAAACTTTCTTTTTCCTACATCTCCTTGCTTGACAACTGATTTAAGTCTTGGCCTATTACAACTTGCTGGAAAGAACTGTATGTCTGTAACCCATGAATTTTCCCTTTGATACTTTGAAATGGAGCTTTGGAATTTTAGTTTAAAATCTTTCTTAATTTGAAAGGATTTTTCTAGCACTCTCAAGTTGTGTGCATCTATTCTTTTGACATTATAGACAAAATAATCACTGTTCAATTCTTATTACATTTTGGTCAAACACTCCCCTTCCATTATGATCTACAGTGATTGCTATTTTGTAAATATCTTAGACAGCTTACTTCAAAATAGCCAAAGACTGTTTGCTTCTTTTCTGCAAGGTTGCTATTAAAAAATGGTGATTTTTTATCCTAGATTCTTTTCTTTACACCTTACGGATGCTTCCTTTCCTCCTTATCTTCTTTCTAAACACATGTATACTTGGCTATTCAGACCTGGTGTCACTGCAGGTAAGACTGCTGAAATGGAAGTGATTGCTGTACCATCACTTCCAAAACAGCCACATCTCTATACTGCAGCAGATGAGGTGATCAATTCCCTACTTGATTTGCAACTTGAAAAGTGGGGTCTACCTCCATTTGAAGATTGTAAACCCCAAATACCTTAATTCGTGTGTATTGTGTTTCTTTTATCCGCATGTCATTTATATTTGAGCTAGTATTCTAAATTATTGCAGGGGTGGAGGGAACTTTGCCTATAGATCCTTGGTATATTGGTGGTCCTGTCATCAAGGGTTTTGGTCGGGGCTCGAAGATGCTCGGGATCCCCACAGGTTTGTTTCAACTTATTGCTCGTGTGATATGTCATGAAGCTGAATAGTAGATATGCAAAAGATGGGTGATTCAGAATGATACTATGAACTTTTATGTTTTGTGGTTCCTTGTGTTATAAGCTTGAGACCTTGATTTTGTAATTTGCCCCTGAATATATTAGGATTATACTGTCTGAAACAATTTTTGGCCTATTATACTATCAGTAATTGGTGCACTATTTTCTTCCAGCTAATTTGTCAGCAAAGGGCTATTCAGATCTCCTCACAGAGCATCCTGCAGGAGTTTATTTTGGTTGGGCTGGATTATCAGCAAGAGGTGTTTTTAAAATGGTGATGAGCATTGGTTGGAATCCATATTTCAACAACAAAGAAAAGACTATTGTAAGTGTTTTATTATTCACCTCTAGCTATAATTATTTGCCTCAGAATTTTCGTATAATCTTTTTTTAATGTAGGAACCATGGCTACTTCATGACTTTAATGAGGATTTTTATGGGGAAGAACTGCGACTTGTTATAGTTGGTTACATACGTCCGGAGGTATAGCTGAATAAATTTTTCTCCTACCTTTTTTTCTGTCATGCTTCCGCCCTCCATACACTTTCCGAGTTCCACTAAAATTGGGCATTCTGCACAACAGGTCAATTTTCCATCCCTTGAAAGCTTGATAGCTAAGATTCATGAAGACCGCAAAGTTGCTGAGAGGGCTCTTGATCTTCCCTTGTATTCAAGTTATAAGAATGATTCATATGTGAGAAGCTCGTAGTACTGATTTTATGAATCCTATAGCTTCTTGTTGATGAAACCCCTGCATTTGGACTGGTATTATTGTTTTGGGTGCAAAATCCACTTCTTCCACACAAAAACTGTTTGTCATATTATACTTTATGATTCTTAATCATCACAATGCAATGTGATTTGAAACATGCATAAAGTAGTAATACAAAAATAGCCGTTATTTTCCTTTCAATAATTAACGTGCCTATTGGGGATTTGGATCCTTAATTGAGCTTCCTAACATACCTGTAGGAGATACCCAAGATGCTCTCATATTTCCTACATGGATTCTATGTTCCTCCAAATGAAACCAACTGTAGTGTCCTCGCTATCTTAACATGGGAAGCTACAGAATCCAAATCCTTCAAAATTGTATCCATGTGGTTTTTAGCTTAAACTGTAAGATTTTGATATTGGTTTTTGGTAGAATGTGTGTGATGAAAGAAAAAAAGAGATAGAGGGTTAAACCGCTAAATGATGTTTATAGCAGCCATAAATTTATATTCGAACTTGTCTTTATGTTAAAAATATGGTTTTAGCATAAAATTAGAAGAGAAATAATACTGTACGATATTGACTGGATGATCGTTGAAATAACTATTAGTGAAATATTTATCAATAAAAACTACATAAAATTGTATACAAAAATTAAAAAAGAAAATATTATCAAATTGAGAGATTGATTGAAGTTATTACATTACATTTTACGTGTGCAAGTTATAAAGGCTATTTTATTAAGGGTTTATTGTTTATTATGTCATTGGATGGTCAAGTCAGTATTAAACTACGTCGTTTTGTTTATTTACTTTCATATATTTATTGATTCATCTTTGAATGATTATGATTTCTTTTTTCTCTTTCTTCCTTTATCACCTTTGATTCACTTTTGTACGGTTATGATTTAGTGACTGGACAAATACTTATATCCAGTGACTTGACACTCATCAAACCTTTTTATTAATTGTATTTTTTACTTTATATCAAGATCCAAAATATATGAAGAATTAAGAAAAGAATTTATCTAATTTAAATGTGGTCATTTTCATTCTCAATTTCAATCTCAATCTATAAACGATTGTTCATTCTCTTTTTAAATAGCACCTCTTGAAGAGGCCGGAAGAAAGTGAACTCGGTGAAATAAGTACGGCTACCAATTGCAATAATATCAAGAACACGGAACAATATGAATGTCGTGGAAAACGACAAATATTTGGTTGATGTTGACGCAAAAGCAATAATAAACTACATTGACATGTGAGAAAAACATGATAAAATTATAATTGTCGTCAACGAATTTGTGCTGCTCAATAACTCTTGTTGTTTCATGAGATAATTTAAATTCAGAACCCAAAATCATTCAAGAATGCCAAATGCATTCAGACTGCAATGAATGGGAGGAGACAATTAAGGAAGAACAAGGATTTTCACAAAGACATAACATCAATTATGATGCTTCTTATTCTTGTGTAATGGATTGTATTATATTTTGATACTTGATCAATATGGCAACTAGGATGCATCTTGAGATGTATTTAATGAATATCGTGACTGTGGGGTCACTTGGCAATAAAATTTATGTGAAAATCCTAGAAGGATTCCCCATATCCCATATTAGAAAGAATGAAAATCTCAACATGTTTAATATTAAGATGCAAATATCACTGTATGATCTCAAACAAATTATTGTCTAACCTGGATATTGAGAATCTTCCAAAAAAGGGTTTTTTTATTGCACCAATATAACTATATAATTACACAAATGATGGTCCATTCATTAGAAGTTAATAAAGATCCATTTACATCTAAAGAAGCTAATGAGAAGGGACTAGAACCTGGAATTCCTTATCTCAAGTGAGCTCTATTATATCCTGCAAATTGCAATAGGCCTGATAATGCATTTGTAGTAAATGTTGAAGCTAGACATAGTGTTGCTCTTACCCGAAATCATTGGAATGACATTAAACACATTTTCATTATCTTCAAGGTTTTATCCACAGGATAGATCGAGATTTTACGTAGGTAGAATATTTTGATGTTGGCTATATGTTGAAAAAAAAAATTAATTTTTAAATGACTTAAATTTTGCAACTATTGGCACTAATAATGTAATCATTACCCATATATGTTTGATAATCATATATTAGATATGTGTCCCTTCCTGGAGACACTGCGATGTCATGGAATGTCCTAAAAGCAAAGTTTAGTTGTTACTTCCTTATATCACTCGAAGACCATTGCATTATATGAAGCTCCTCCAAAATGTATGTAAAACTACACATTAATGTTTCGTTTACCTACAATTGTTGATACCCCACTGTCCTCTCTCGGGATAATGCAGCTTGCATTGCACAATGAATGAAGGATATGTTAAGAGTGATAGGACTATATATTTCACTAAAATTGTTTTACACACATGAACTATGAGAGAAAGTTGAAATAGGTATCCATCATGTTCACTCAAGTTTAAATCTTACAGATTTATTCACTAAATCCTTACCTACTTCCACACTTGAGAAATTATATTTGCATAAGCTTAAACTTAATAGATTATTTTCATTAAGGGAAGTGAATTAATTTTGACTATCCAAGAAGAATAGAGCCCTTAAGTGTTTTCTTCCCTTTGCTAAGTTTTTTTTCCCAAAGGGATATTTTAGCTAACTATTTTTAATGATACAGTTTGTGTAAGGCTTTGGTAGTGCATGTCTTGTACTCTTTTACTTTCTCTGGTTTTATCGTTTGGATTTTTCTAGCAAAGTTTTAACGAGGTATGAACTTAGCACAAGATGTAAATGGACGTTACTAATCTAATTGGATGGACGTTACTATACTTGATCATAGGAGAAGATTACGAAATAATCTTTACAAAAAATTATAATTGTTGCTCTACTTTCTTAGCTCCAGTAATAACTATATGGCTCAATTCAGGAAGAATTAACCAAGTTCCTTTTATCAAGTTTTATCTTACTGGATTTTTTTTTGAAATGTTTTTAATGGGGAAATATATGTTAACATATCAAATATGGCAAGTTAAACATGAATATTATACTCTTTTTCCTGCTCTAAGTTTTTTTATTCCACCGAAATTTTTTTAGTAAGGTTATAATGAGACGTATCCATAATCTATAGTCATTCAATGAAAAGTGTTGGAAAAAAATTAATTAAATGACTTAAATTTTGTAACCATTGGCATTAATAATGTAATTATCCTCCATTTATAATTTCGTAACCATCACACTAATGAAGTATTAACTCCCTCTCATTCATGATTGCAATCTTATATATGGGAATTGTTTGCTTTGAAAAACTTTGAAGACTAAGAATAAAAAATCTACTCTACTTATCCAAGAATTGTTAGTATGCTAGACCCCAAGATTTGATTTATTCATAAGGTAGTGAGTTCGTTCTTAAGAGTTGCATTTCCTGGGGAGAACCACCCTACTTCCCTTTGATTTATTCTCTTTTATCTCATTTTGTCTTATAACACGATAGTTTCTCATTTATCTCCCTTTATTTCATAACAATTTTCAATTTTTAATCCTATGGTCAATCAACTTGAGATATCATACGTTCTTATTAGATCATCATACAATTAGCTTTGTATGAAATCTTTATCAATAAAAATATGTAAAACCAAGAACTTGTAATTCCCAAATAAATATATATACACACCCACGAAGAAAAAAAAAAAACTTTAATTGATTTATTTAAAACTGTCATAAAGAAAGAAAATTAGAAAACACCATGAGCTGCGAGGGAGAGTGAGTTTTTGGCGCTTGTAGTTAAAGGCTTAAAGCAAAGGTCTCCACTGTCAAGCACCGTGGTTGGGCAGTATCGATGGGAGAAGAAGAAAAAGAGGTGGTTGAATCCGAATCCAATATACCAAACCCGAACCCGAACGAAGAGTACTCGTGGCCTGTACTTCGGTTCGATGTCCCTCCTCATAGAACCTACCACTTCCACCGCCAGTTCATCACTCCCACTAACCCTAACAATTTCCTCAAGGCCGTTAAATGGTACACTCATTCCCCTCACTCCCACTCTTATAACCTTCCGCTACCTTTCTCTCCCTCTCAAATCTCAATTTCAAATTCAACTTTTCGTTTTCTTCTTTTCATTTTCAGGTCACCTGATGGCTCCTGTTTCCTCACCACTTCCGACGATAACACTCTTCGCATCTTCACGCCGTAAACCTTCTCTTTATTATAAGCTTCTATTATTCCAATGTTACTATCTATTCTAAATCTACTAATTCCACACAATTAATTGCAGACCGAGTAGTGAAAGTGACATTCCTCTTGATGCTTCAGATGATGATGGTAATGCTTTTGCCTGCAACTGCTGATTAAAATTTGATTCATATGATAATTGAATGAAAGTTTGTTATTGTTTGCTGCAGATTCCTTTGCTGCAAATTTAGTCATGAGTGAAGGAGAGTCTATTCATGATTTCTGTTGGTATCCTTACATGTCTGCTTCAGGTCTTTCTTTTTATTTGAGAATATTTGTGTGTTTTCCTCTGCTTCTTCAACTTATGTGCGTTTGGTAACTGATTGTGATGTCTATATGTCTATGTTAATGCATATTTGGTGTGTAATTTTTGTTTGCGTTTCAGATCCTGTGACTAATGTTTTCGCGACTACTACTCGCGACCATCCAATACATCTATGGGATGCTACATCAGGCCAGGTGCTTTTGTTATTAAGCCTTTTTTTTTTTTTTTTTTTTTTGGCTTAAAGTGTTCCACCTGCAGAAAAAAGCCAAATAATAAAATGTGTGAAAGTTTGAAATTCAATATTCGTTATTCCGAAATTGAAAGTAGGAGTACTATGTTGAGGTGACATAGATTGGTACAATGTGACTGTTTAAGTTCGGGTTGAACAGGGATATAGCTTCTCTCTTCAAGTGTTTGTTCTTTATAGTTTTAAATGTTACACTTGAGTATTTGAATTTTGAAGACACATTGTGGTTTCTGTACTGCTTTTATAGTTTCTGACCATTGTTTTCAATGAAACTTGCAGTTACGTTGCACATATCGAGCATATGATGCTATGGATGAAATTACTACAGCTTTTTCAATTGCTTTTAATCCTTCCGGGACTAAGTAAGCAACATGTTTCTTTTCAAGGAACAGTAGTTGGTGTATTCTGCATAGTAGATACATAATGCAATGTTTCTATGATAACTTGTATTTCATGCTCACAAGTCCCAAGTTTTTTTTTTCCTTCAAGCTTTCTTTTGGATATTTAAACATACTACCATTCCTTGGGTTATTTGTTATTATGTTCAAAGTTCAAACTGATATTGGAAAATAAATATATGTTAAGTTAGCTGACATCAGTAAAGTTTCAGATGATATGTCATGCTAAGGAGCAATTGTTGGGATTGTTGTCTGTGATTGTCTGAGTCGAAATATGATTCTTCCTTGTTTTTCAAAATGTGGTATGACTTAAATTGTGAATGTTATTAATAGATGATGAAGAACCTTAAACTCTTGCTTTATCTTGTAGGATATTTGCTGGATACAATAAATGTATTAGGATGTTTGATTTACATCGACCTGGTAGAGATTTTGAAATGTATTCAACAGTTAAAGATAAAAAAGAAGGCCAAACAGGTAATTTTTCTAATAGAGGCTACTAACTAGAGTTTTTTTTTTTTTAAGGGGAGTAATAATGGCTATAGAAAAAATGTCTGAGAAAATTCTGACACAAACAGATTCATATAATTCAGTTTATTTTAATGCAGGTATTTTATCTGCAATGGCTTTTTCTCCCTCTAATGGGATGCTAGCTGTGGGTTCTTACAGTCAAACTACTGCTATTTATAAGGAAGATAACATGGAGCTCTTGTACGTTTTGCATGGTCAAGAAGGTGGGATTACACATGTAAGTTAGGGTTACTTCTAGATAATTGATTCCCATTACAAAATTGAGAAGAGAGCCTAAAATTTCCCCTCTTTCAGGTCCAATTT
The DNA here is from genome assembly GCF_033153095.1 of Gastrolobium bilobum. NCBI lineage: Eukaryota > Viridiplantae > Streptophyta > Magnoliopsida > Fabales > Fabaceae > Gastrolobium > Gastrolobium bilobum. The sequence goes on along the minus strand of NW_026897833.1, from coordinate 24,920 downwards.
TCCAGAGATGGAAATTATTTATATACTGGAGGCCGGAAGGTAAGATTTTCTCTCTATCTTGAGTATGGACAGCTCTGTATATCATATTCTTATTACATAGCTAATTGGTACTCAAAGTTCAACCATAATATTAATATCTTTGATGCAGCCCCCCTCCCCCCTTTTTTATGGTTGCATTTTAACACTGTTTTCATATATGATATCAACCAATTTCTAACATTCAAATTTCTTGAAGGACCCTTATATACTCTGCTGGGATGTGCGCAAAGCTGTTGATTGTGTGTACAAGTACTATTCTCTCACTTCATTTAACTATGGTTTATCTATGAAAATTTTATGTGAACTGAAGAAAAGTATTAGGCATAGAAGTGTGAAGTGTACTTTCTAACAAACAAAACTGAATCAAGGTTATGATTCAAATGAGGGAATAACAAAATTACAAGCTACACTATAGCACTTCCATGAAAATAAAGGATTGGATTTCCGTATTGAAATTATTATAGACTTGTCCATTTCTTAATATTCTGAGGGAGGCAGGGAGCACATACTATGCCTGTCAAAAGAGTCCAAGTACTTTGGGTAACTGCTACCGAGTGAATTATGGTTTCGTACAATAATTCCCTTCATATGAAACCTTGACTGACTCTAACTACACTGTTTCGCATGTTTAATTTTTTTTTTTTTTTAAATGGAGCTTTTGCACAATGGTTGGTGTTGTCGCCTTGTGATTTGGAAGTCACGGGTTTAAATCATGTAATTAGCCTCTTGCAAATGCAAGGTAAGGCTCTCTACTATAGATTAGACCTTCGCTGGACTCTGCACAAAGCAAGAGCTTTATAGCACCAGGTTTCCCTTTGAAAGAAATTCTTGTACTATTTATTCCATAAGCATACATGCTGAAAGCTGAGATGGCTGCATGTATGCACCTTGTTACTAGGTTATACAGATCATCGGAAAACACCAATCAGCGGATACTGTTTGATATTGACCCTTCTGGACGGCATCTTGGCACAGGCGGCCAGGTATCTTCTTCCTTGACCATTCTTGTTGTCTAGCAATGTCAATGATGGTCAATTAATATTCAGTTTATGTTTCTAATTAATTATTTTTGCATTTTTGGATTTAGGATGGTTTAGTACATATATATGATCTTCAAACTGGGCAGTGGGTGTCAAGTTTCGAGGCTGCATTAGGTACTGAAATCTTATTCTCATAAATGATGCTGGTGGTTATATAATATTTATCTCAATCTTGGCTTTTATCTCAAATTTTTTGAATTTGTCTCCCTTGACAGATCTATTAGTTTTGTTAAAGTATTCTGCCTCGTTTAGAAGAACAACTGCTATGTATTTATTCTCAGTTTGTGTTTCTTTAATATGTCAAATTATGTCTTGCTCCGTCATCCACTCTTGCACTATTGGTTGAAGTTCATAGTCAAACTATCTAAATTTTTTTGGTGCTGCAATCATATCTCTGAAACCATCTCAATTGCCTATTCATTGTGGTTTCTTTCAATTTACCTTTTCCCACCATTTTTTATAATTTCCTCAATTTTGACAATTTTCTTCCTTATTTATTTATCTTCCTCTCTAATTTATTTATTCCCTCTTATTTTTATTTTATTTTTCTTTATTTTCCTTTTTATTTCTTGTTTTTCCCCACAATGTATTCTTGCTTTTTATTTGGGTTCATCGATCCCATTAGTTTGGTATTAAGGTGATATTTATTATGCTTGTGTTAACATGATGTTTTGACAGTTTTGTTAAGCATTCATCCAGTTTTAGACATTAAAAGAGGGGAGGGAGAGACCCTTAAGTTTCTTGAAGTTTCTTTCCTTCCATAAAAATGAATTTATATTTTTGCGAGGAATATACTATTATGAGTTAGTGATCAGCGTGGGCTAGTGATCGGCCAATTGACAGTAAATTTTCTCTGTACATACTTCTCATGCTCGTAACTGTAATAAGCTTTCTTTTATTCTATTTGTTGTACAGACACGGTTAACGGCTTCTCTTTCCATCCATTTCTGCCCTCTGCTGTGTCATCCTCAGGCCACCGAAGATTTGTAATTCCAGATGATGGCAATGAAGATTTGTTTTTGAGTGGTATCTTTGATCTTGACGTGCAGCTAATTTTCTTAGTGATTTTCTATAGTTTCTTTTATTTCATCATTGTTTATGTTTAATATTGGCATGATATTATATTATTACATAAGTTTCATAGTTATTACCTAATGTTATATTATCAATAAAACTATAGATTTTAGAAGTTCTGAGAAACAGTATATCCTGTGGTGCATAAAGCGACTTCACAAGTTTTACTGGTTTTCATTAATTATTTTCATTGTGTTTAATATAGGTCGTGAAAACTGTGTTGCGCTGTGGAGTTTCTTTTATGATTCATTGATGGAGAAAGATTTGAAGGACGATGGGAGTTTCAATAATCAATCTGAAAGTGGATACTTGGACTAAAATTTGAGGCCACCTTGTACCAATCAATTAAAACAAGTTTCTTTTGTACCCATTGATCAAAATGGTTCCTTTTGTCTAATCGTTCTGTGACAAAAGACTGATCAAAGTTTTGCATATATAGTTTATGGGATTAATGTTTCTGATGTGTATAAAATAATTTTATTTTCTACACACACATAAAAATATAAGTCCATGTTATTATTTCTCTCTCTTCTCTTCGTATAGTCTCATATAAGTCTTATACACTTTAATGTATGTAGAAGATAAAATTATCTCCCTATAATATGAGAAATATTTTATTTTTTTTTGAATAAAATACAGGTATTCTTCATGGGCAGCAATCCTATTCGGAACTAGTCCAGGATAAGGTTTTAAATCTCTCTCAAAAATAATATTGGAGATAATCGAACATATGCTTATTATTATCATTTGGTTAACATGAGAAACAATAATCTTATAGTTTATACATGTAAACTTCTAGGTGGAATAAGGATTACTTTTTGCTCTTCATTTTGTTGGTGAGATATTGCTACTGTATTTTTTTTTTTTTTTTTTTTTTCTAAATAAAGAGGGGCTAAGCTCCAGAAACAGAAAGAAATTACAAATCAGAAACTAACAAGCTAGACATATTTCTAGCATCAGCAACTATAAGTTCCATCAATTGAGGAGGAGGATCTTTAAAAATCTTGAAATGGAGATTATTAGTCTGTCCAGCTTTAGCTAATGAGCACATTTGTTGTTTTCTCTCTTGGTATGAACAAGATGAATAGTCCAATCTGCTTTTAACCATAATCTCAATCTGCTAGTGACTTGAGAGTCCCTAGGATCTTCATGCTGCTCCTTTAACATCTGGATTGCTACTGTATTTTAGTTTACAAGTTTCAAGTTTCAACTCTCATTTGTGTATCGTTCTTTCTTTAACAGCCACGTGAAAATTGTGTTTATATTCGGGAATTAAGTGATCTTCGATTGTAATATACAACATCAGAGAACCCTGGCGGACTATGCCAAAGAAAAAAAAATGGAGTTGATTGTTTAGATATCAACGACGATCTGAAAGTACCGGTGAGGATCCTCTCGACGATAACTAGGATTGCTTTGAAAGCTAATATCAACAGTAGACTTGGACAACAGAGTAAAGTGGTTAAAGGAATTGAAATTGGGAGGATTATTAGTAAGTAGCTTAATATCTGTATACTGTACGATAATATTTTTATACTAAATATTTGATCTAGTAATTTATTGTTGCCTATATGTATAACTCATTAATTTTTTTTTCCTTCCAGTTCTTCGATCATCCGAATAGTTTGATACGGGTTCGAATTTGAAATCACATACTAAGTTGGAGAAACTCCAAGTTATTCCACGGCTTGGTGGTATTAAAATTTGTTTGCTAGCAATTACTCTTGCACACTCATTATTAATTAATGATTTTCCAAATTTCTTATAAATATAAATTCCTTTCATATCTTGATTTATATTTCACATATCTGAAATATACCATATAAAAATTTTGATGTTACAAAATTCAAATCAAACAATAATACATGAAACTATACACTAAATTTTAAATTTAAATTTTTTGTCAAATCCATGATTCCTTTATCCTTCTCATTTACTTTTTTTTTGGTATAACCTAAAACTATCTGCATTCAGTCTCTCCTTTGTTTATTTTATTTTCGAAGTACGGACCCGAAGGCTACCCTTTATTATTGCCCCTCGTTGCCCCAAAGATTTTTTAAAAATTTACTTGAGGCAAGATTTAAACCCTTGACTCAAACAAATCCTTGGAAGCTCAGTTGTCAACTGAATTACCCTTGTATTTTGGGAACAAAGATTGATAGTTTGCCTTGTAGTAGATTTAGAGGTGGCAATATGGGTTGAGCCCGGCGGGTCAACCCGCCAAAACGCCAAAATCGGGAAATATTTTTTATGCTCCAGGACCACCTAATGATTTGGTGCTCTCTCTCACAACACTAATTTTTTCATTCCCTTTTTACCCCTACTATTTTTCTTCTTTTCCAATTTTACCCTCTCATTTACACTAACCTAAAAAATGGTGGTCTCGGACCACAATAAATTCTCTCCCAAAATGGGGTGGGTTGGGTTGAGGTTTTCAACCCACTTCAACCCGCCTCGCCTAGAAGTAGATCAAAATGAATTCAACCCCCCGGGTTATATTTTTTTTTTACAATTAGATAGTATTTCATTTGCCATCAAATTTTTGTGATATCCATTTTTTTTCTTAGTACTTCCTAGAAAAAATAAAGAATAACAATTTTATTTATGACAAATGTTATCTATATATGGAGACAAATGAGTTCCTAAAGAATGTTTGACAAATATTCTTTAGGGTTCACCCGCCCCGCCTAGAAGTAGATCAAAACAGGTTCAACCCGCCGGGTTATAATTTTTTTTTTTTTTTTACAATTAGGTAGTATTTAATTTCATTTGCCATCAAATTTTTGTGATATCCAATTTTTTTTTATCTTAGTACTTCCTAGAAAAAATAAAGAATAACAATTTTATTTATGAAAAATGTTATCTATATATGGAGACAAATGAATTCCTAAAGAATGTTTGACAAATATTAGTATACATTTAAGAGATTGAGACTAAAAAAAATTAAAAGAAGTGTGAAATAAAATAAAATAATATTAGAAAAATTCATAAAATATAATTTATTTGTGAATTTTAATTATTATTTTTTAATTTGTAGGTTGGTGGGTTGACCCGCCAACCAACCCACCAGAAAACGAGATAAGTTCATTTTTTCAACCCATATTTAATGGCGGGCCAATCCGCCCCGCCCCATTTTTGGAGGGTTGGTAGCGGGTCGGGGCGGACCAACCCAAATTGTCACCCCTGTAGATTGTTATTGTCATCAAAAAAAGGGAAGAAGATAAATATGAGCAAATAATTTTGGTGACATTCCAATATACGAATATTTTTTGTTCACGTTAATTAACAATGGTAGGCTCTTTTGAATTTTTCCTTTGATAACATATAGCATCTCCAATGCATGGTAGATTGGTAAATTGATAAAAATAGAATATGCAGAGGGAATGTATTGCAAAGACTTAAAGTATATACATAATTTTGCAAAAAAAATATTTCTATAGTGACGGCAGATAAGTTATCTGCATTCACTCTCAAAACAACGTCGTTTTGGGATTGAAAAATTATAATGATAAAGACTATTATAATTCTGAAATATATTAAAATGTTTTTAAACACCTTAATTTTCGCTGCAAAACGATATCGTTTTGGGCTCAATGCAGATAACCTATATGCATTGACTAAAGAAAAAATGAACCCAAAATTTTGGGCTCAAAACAACTTATTTGCAATAATTTTGGGCTTACTAGAGATAAGTTATATCCAGTTACTGGAGAAACGCTTAACCTTTTTTTTTTGGTATGCGAAATGTTTAACCCTTAATTTATATGTCATGTATAAAACATTAAGATAAAAGCCTATTTTATGCTATACTTTGTTAAATTTTATTTTAAGTGGTTATATTTTAATCTTTTTAATATGTTGTATGTTTAATATTTAGAATTATATATTGGATATTTGAGCCTATTATATGTGTTTAAAACATTAGGATAGCAACCGATTTAATGCTATATTTAGTTATTGTAAACTTTTAAATATTGTAAAAGAAATTAAATTATAATTATGTAAGTAAGTAATGTAATGAATGTTGGTATTTCAAAAAATTACGATGAAGAAATTTTATAAATTTTTATTAGTTAAATGGTGATCCCAGTCCTAGAGAGTGGGGCGTATTTGATCCTGATGTGTAGCAAATGCAGATCTAACAAGTTGTTTGGAATGACAGACGTTCCAAGATTTTGAAGATGAGGCGAGTCTCATAGGGATCTTTGGGGGATGTGCATGACCCGTATAACATCCCCTTGGACTTGTAGCAGCACCTAATGCGTGCAGGTTTCTGACACACTGCTCACATGAGACAACTACTGATATGTTTTACTTTTGCTTTAATTCTAGTTATTTATTTTTACTTGATACAAATAACATGAGACCCTCATTTTTTCTTTTTCTTTTCAGATTGACCATGCACTTATTATTGCATTGGTAGAGACGTGGAGACTAGAGACTCACACCTTTCATATGCCTGTTGGAGAGTGCACTATCACGCTGCAAGACGTAGTGGCTATTATGGGTTTGCCCACTGACAGACAGGTAGTTTCCGAGCAAATGCACGGGAATTGGCATAACGTAATACACCATTATATGGGACTGACTCTACTCCCAGCAGACTTGGAGGGCAGTAACCTGAAGAGCTAGTTAGTCCGTCATTATGGCCATTGGGACGAGCACTCAGCTACTCATGTAGGTCAAACTATTTACACATGTGCATATCTAATGCGCGTATTTAATGGTTTTTTGCTCTGCAATAAGTCTAGCTCAGTGGTCCTTTGTCGATTCATACAATTACTGGGTAGGGAGTTTGAGGATATTCCTACATACAACTAGAGTTCGGTTGTACTCGCGACACTATTTCGTGAGTTATGTCAGGCCATGTCTTATGCAGCACACAACATTACTAGATGTACGATGTTGTCATAGTCCCGCACTAACATTGTACATGTTCAGTGTTGCATAGGCCTACGTGAACAAAAGCGGCTCAACTTTTTCATGTTGGGACTTGCTTACGTGGCAAAAGTAATGCACCTTTTCCATGCGGGACTTGCCCACGCAGCAAAAGGTAACATACAGGGTCCTGTACTAGTTGACTGTGCATTTGACCTCATTAGTTTAAAAAAAACTTATCCAATCAACATTAGTTAGGAAATTCTTTTTCCCAATAGTATTAGTACAGTGCTCTTGCCGACAAATATGATATGAGTGTGATGTAATGCAAAGGAAAAAAAGTGCAACGGGTACACGAATTTAGAAGAGAAAATAAATGGAATTGACCATAGTGAAAATAGATGGCAATTATTTTTCCCAATAGTATTTTTCACACACACACACACATATGTATGTATGTATGTATTTATAATGATGCATTATGATGATTTACTTTTGTATTTATATATATACCTGAAGTGAACTTAGGGGTAGAGGAATCCTTCAACGATCCCTAGTTTACTGAGATGATTATCTCATCCCGTGTAAGGACATATTTTGGGTACAGAGATTGATGGTGTTAAGGCATCGCATGTCAGGAGGCCAGGTTAGAGACATGATAAGACATGTGGTCTTAGACTAGTTTTTGATATGTACATGACATGATTTATTATTTTTATTATCTTTTGAGATGTATATGTCATGATATTCTTTTGGAGAGCATATAGGATGTCTATGCCATGTTTATAGTCTACGCGTTTGTTAGTGATGTATGTTTAGGTCTATGTTACTTACTTAATTACATACCTTATGTTTAATTGATGTAATCATGTAAGTAACGCTATGGACATTATTTTTAAAACAGGATATGTATGTTATAGCCTATGCAATCGATTGCTAGGCAATATGATTTATGCATGTGTATATCTCTTGACATGATACCATGTATGACAAGGAAATTATGAAAGAAGGTGTTTCTTGATGAAATGCTTGTAATGTTCATAGAGAATGAATAAAGTAAATATGTTAAATCCATCCTAACGAAATTGTGGTGCCTTGAGAAAGATGACAATGGAAGTTATGATATCGAGTAATAGTGAGATTGATATTGGGAATTGCAATACATGAGGAGAAAAAAAAAGTTGTTTTAATTCTAAAGTTAGTAGTGATTTTACAATTGAGCTTCTATGTTTATTTATTTAAACTTGCTGCGCTTAATATCATATGTATGTTAGTACACCGGATGCACATAGGGTGTTACAATAAACATGCATTGAAAAAGATTTATGAAACGAACAATCTTTTGCGAATTTATTGGAATGAATACATGATTATTAGAAAAAGAGAAGGAAACAACACGGAAATTTGGGGATGATGTAGTTGCATTCTCGTTAAACTGGTTCCATATGACCACTCAATGATCCAACTATTGAACCTATTGCTCTTTCTATCAATAAACTAATCATCATTGTTTTCCTTCTAAATTTGCTCCTGTTTGACATCCTTCATTCTTCATCACTCTCAATTTTGCCCTTGCAGGTCGACTTTCTCTCCTTTTTACACGCCCTAATTTTTGGATCAAGGATCTAGACCGAAAAGTTGTGGATGTAGTATCTTCATACTCATATACTGGCAAATCCTTCTACCAAATCGCGAAAGTGATTGCACTTATGAGTTCCTTTTGATGAGATCTTCAAATAGATACATTACTCACTCAAATCTGACACACGAAGCTAATACTTCAAGATTGTTAGAGACTATAGATTTGAGAGAGCAGAATTTAAATGTGCTTGAAGTATTATTCTAAGATGAATGAGATTTGAAATGTTTAACAGTAATACCTCCGGTTTAGAAAAAAAAAATCCCATAGATAATACATGTTATTGGGTTCCAGCTCATATGGCCCAAATGCATTACTTTCACCCATTAAACTTGTATATGAACCTACAATTTGATTATATATATTATTAATAGAGGAAGGATATTCTTACTACCAAATTTTTTTACTACCAACTTACTACCTATCTAATTACCATTGGATTAACATTTTCTCTTTTTTCAAAAACTTTGTAGAATTCTCTCTCTTTGATTCAATAGTGATTAGATAAGTAGTAAGTTAGTAATAGAAAATTTTAGTAGTAAGAATATCTTTTATCTTATTAATATATCCAAGTGCAATAGTGTAGTACCGGTCTACTTGGGTTACTATATAAGGACCCAGGGTTCACAATGCAGAAGCGTGATAAATAACAAGTTACTTTTTTCGTTATGCATTCTGTTATCTGAATAACCAAATTCTGTTACGCGTTAGCGCCACATAACATTAACATTGCTTTAAGAATCACTACAGCAAATAAAATTCATAAAATGTTTCAAGTTTTATTATTGAACAACAGAGAAAGTGACATTTTTTGTCTTTCGCGGTTACTATAAAGTTGCGGTGGGGGAGAGAAAGAAACTAAACATTTTCTCCCATTATTTTATTGGTAAAATTAAAGTTGGACATTGCTTGATCCACAAATTCAATGTTCAACAGAAGTGACAGAAACAAGAAAAACCCGAGTGAAAGTCACAATCTCCAAAATGTGCATGTTCCTCAGTGATGCACTCATTATTACAGTCGTTAGTGTGTAAACAAGGCCCTCTAAATGTTTTGCTCTTCCTTTTACAACCTTGTGCTTCTGCAAGTTGCACCTCTGCATAAGAATGGAAAAGACAGACAAAAAGAAAGTCAATTATGTGTAATAGATGAATGTAATAGATGAATACGTTGCTTAATTATGTGTTGTACCCCATGTTGAAATAAGGAGGAAGGCAAGGCAGATGAACAGAAAGAGGGTGGAGAATTTTCGAATAGAGGAAGCCATGTTCGTTAAATGTAAATATAGCTCTATAAAATACGTAATTGGTGCTGGTTGAGTTAAGAATAGGAGTACTAGCCCTATTTATAAATGTAATTGCGAAATTGAAACAAACAATAATTCGCATATAAGTTTCCGTCTATCTATAAAGAAATCATATTTTGAAGAGCCAAAATTATTATGCATATTGGGATCGGTTCCGGATATGCATGGGTTCCTTCAGAAAAAGATGGATTGGTCAAAGGTTGGTACTAATATTATAATTTTTTTCGATCAATCCGAAAGTAATCGTAAGACCCTAGGTGTGGCGTAGTGCTATGGGGTTCCGTAGTTTGCATGAGGTCAATGATTCACACTATTGTAAGCAAAAAAAAAATCCTAAGGTAAGTTTTTAGGGATGTTAGAAAAATATAAAAATTATTATTGTAGTCTCACCTCGTAACTTGGGTGGTTACGCTGAATCGGTTGTTTTATATGATATCAAGTCCAATTTGACAAAGTGGTTACGAGTTGGATTCTCACTGCTTTCATTATATTAATATAAAAATTAAATATTGAAAAGTTTCTTAACACATGTAAATTATGTAGATTGTTATTCATTCTTAGAATCCAATAGACTCTCGTATGAAGGAATGTATTAAAGAAATATAATATAATCTTACTTAACTGTTTAAGTGTTTAGGTTAAATTAATCTTTTAGCAAGGTATTTAAGTTTATAAAATCCCCTTGGCAAGGGAATTGAAAATTTTTCATGGCATGGGGGAGAATTTGAGTATATACTCCACAGTCCACACTCCTTATTGGTGATGGCTTTGCGTCAATCGATGCTTCTGCCCTTTTTCGTTGATCTTAGAGCCTCAATAGGATTTATTTTATTTTTTGTTTCAATAACCACTTTGTATAACTTTCTTCTTTTGTTTGTTTTCAATATTTGTATTTGGTTTAATTTATTATGCTCTAGTACCAAATAGTAGTTCAGTTGGTAATAATAGAGTTGAGTAAGTAAAAAGGAAATGGTATCGGTTCGATCTTCATAGGCTAACTTTAGGAGGGTTTTAAATATCTTTATCTTTGACTCACTCCGCACTTCAGATTAGTCTCATAGTCGACTCAAAGAGTTAAAATTTATGAAAATACCAGAGAAATCAACTTGCCTCGAAAAAATAATTAGGGTTAGATTACTGTAAAAAAAGAAAGAAAAAAATTATTACGCTCTTCCTTTGGGAATTGGTAATATGCTTCAGGAATTTGTTCTTGTATATTGCTTCATGGTATTTCGTGGAATAGCTAATTCTAATTGATATTCCTAATGCTGAATTATTTTGTTTCTTTTTATTTAGTTGACTTTTGTCCCAATTCTATCGTTAATCTAGTTGAAATATTTCTCTGTCATTGTTCCGCGTAATTGCAACAGTGGAGAATGAATTTTTAATCTTTGTCTATGCCGAAACAAAATAATTTTTTTATCAACCCTGTATAAAATATGGCTTTTCAAATTATATAATCCTTTCGTAATTAAAATCTACTAAGCCACAAACACTCCCATTTCACATGAGAACATATAGAGAGGAGATTTTTTGACAAATCAAACTTGTAAATTTTTTAACTTATTTTTTTACCTTAAATATTTTACTATCCTTAGTTAATTTTTGAGTAAATAATCTTTTTGGTCCTCAGCAAATTTTACGATACCCACTTTGAATTTGTGACGTACTACAATTTTACGATGGCCTCTAAAAAATTCAAAATGGATCCATTTTAGTCTTTTTAGGGACTAATATGAGTCTTTTTTAAATTTGTGACGTACTACAATTTCAACTAAATGGGTCCATTTTGAATTTTTCAGGGATCACAATGGGCCTTTTTATTTGCTAGGGACTAAAATTGGCATCGTAAAATTTACTAAGGACCAAAAAGAGTATTTACTCTTAATTTTTTATGTTTGATTGTTCGATAATTTATCGATCTCATTCTTTTACGATTAGGATATTATAATTTGTACAACTGATATATCTTAATTGTCTCAAAATGGATATATCTGACAGAGGAATACAAAATCATGGAAAACTTCAACAACAAAAAAACCAGTAAATTGTTTACCAAAAAAAAAAAAAACCAGTAAATTTCCTCAGAATATCCCGATCCTAAAAATTTTAATCATTTACACTCTAACTTAAGTTTCTTTATCATTTATCTCCTAATTTAATTTTTCATCCAAAATTAAAGTTAATAGAGTCAAAAAATTTTAAAATACCAAAACTACACTTTAAATATAAAAAAAAAAACATGATTTTAACGTGTATGAGCAATTTTTTTTAAGGGTATGAGCTTTTTTTTTAACATAAAAGTTCAGGTATGAGCATTTACTTTTTAAGGGTATACAGATATGCTCCTTCTATTTTATTTTAAGTGTAGTTAAGGTATTTTACAAAAAAAAAAAATTAACTCTATCAACTTTATTTTTGGATGAAAAATTAAGTTCGAGGGACGTGAAAAAGATAAGTAAGGATGTAAATCATTTAAAATTTTGGAGAGTAAGTGATTCTAGAGGAAATTTATTGGGGTTTTTTGAAGTTTTCTTTAAAATTATTAATGTAGCCTCACCCAAGAGCTTGAACTTTTGAGTTGAATTGATTTTTTTAAATGGTATTAAAGCTAACGTGACAAAGTGGTCATAAGTTAGATCATCTTTGCCCTCCATTCTGTTAATAAAAAATAATAAATATTATAGAATTTCTTAGTACAAATAAGACCCTTTATGCCTAATGGGCTTTTTCTATTAAAGAGCGTGTTACAAATATATAAAAGTATTAATGTAGCCTTACTTAACAATATTAACTTTTGGGTTGAATTAGTTCTTTATAATATTAAAGCTACAATAGATTTTGTTTTCACAACTTCCTATTTTTATCTTGTTTTCAAATGGATATATCAAAGCTACATTAGACTCAGTTTTTCCAATTTTTTTCCAAACTCAATGAATTTGGCGTGGTTACTTATATGATGTTTACATATGTATGTGGGTGGTGTCCGTTGGACTTTAATAGTAACCCATTATATTGGCACTGTTATTTGCTTTGTTTGCCACACAATCAAGAACATGAATGTATAATTTTCAAAATATTGTTGAAAATAAATTTGGTAGCTTTTTAACATGTTGCTACACTTTAAGAAAAATATTATTGTGTAATGAATAGGTTTTAAAAAATAAATTATAATTTTAAAAAAATAGTTAACTATATAGACAAAAGTGTGCTTTAAAAAATTACATACCTTAGAGAAAGTTTCACCGTAAGGTTATTGATCAATTCAATAACTATTGAGTTAGATTACACAGAGTTGAGCTTGCAATATTGTTCATGCATGGACCTTGATTGAGATTGTTGTTGCGAGATGAAACTTTGCGAGATGTGTGTTTGGCTGGCGGGATGATGTGCGAGATGTCCTGGTGGTAGAGAAAGTTGAATTGATTTGAGGAGGTTGGAGGGAGGTATCTGCAAGGTACTCCGACATTCAAGTCAATAGTTATTCAAGGTAGTCAAATATGGATAGATAAATGATCATATATGGTCTTAATGCTTCTGTATATATAGTGTATATAGTAGATAAGTGTCCTGGTTATTTTGCCTTAGTATGGCAGTGTCAATTCTCATTGGTGGATAGAAGTGGTCATGCCAGGTGATCTTGCATGCAGGAAGCCTAATATCAAGCTATACTCTGTAGAGGTAATTGTAAACATGTGTCTGTCTTCTATCCATTGGCTATAAGAGGGGTGGCAGTGTTTTGAGCAACTGATGTCGTGTAGCCACAATTGACTGACCAGTTGATGTCATGTGTAAGGAGGTTGCAGGATTGTCAAGATATGTGAGATATATATCTGTGTTTCCTTGTTCTGGAAGCAATAGTCCTCGGGATTTTGGGCCTTACACTGTTTAGGTCTGTTATCTGGCATGGGTAGGTCCAAATTAGTAGTTCCCCAGTTTGATTCAAGACTTAATGATGATTAATCATTTTTTTTATCATACCATTCATGCAACCACGAATAAATTAGTGGGAGCATATAAGAAGTTAAGAAAAATGGAATTTTATTTATTTTAGTAACTTAGTCTTTTACTTTAACTATTTTACTGTACTTTGAGGGTTTTTTTTACCCTTTTTCCCTTCATCAATTAAAAAATAATCATTTTCCCCCTCACCCAAAACATTCCACCCATCTTTCATCTCGTCCTGCATTGCTTTCTCCCATTTTTTTCTCCTCGGAGCTCGTTATGGCTTCATCATAGCTATAGGTGTAAGAACCCGCACTGTTAATTAAGGAAATTAATTAATTAAATATGCAAAATTAGGAAATGATTCCATAATTGACCCTAATAATTATTATGAGGCTTATATAATTATAGAAAGTGGTTAAGAATGCTGAAAGTCGCTTTTCGGAAGAAAAGTGCAGATACCGGTTCCGCTAGTCGGTATAAATGCGTACCAAAAAAGTATCCCGAAAAATTATAATAAATACATGATAATTCCTAGAATAATATATAGGACTTGTATAACGAGTTTCAAGTTAAAATAATGAGAACTGGTGCCAGAAACTGATACTGGCTATGAAAAGCGCGTACCGGAAAGGTGCTCCGAAAAATATAATAAAAATATGATAATTCTTGTAAATCCTGAGTTTGGGATTAAAATGCTAAGTGTAGCAATTAAAGTTAATACTGTGTGTTTAAGTGTTAAACCGCCTATATATACTCATTTGTGCACAAAACCCTAGACTTATTCAAATGTTGCATGACACTCTTGGAGGTGCTGATCATTTGGCACTGTTCCATTGCCTTCCCTTCCCCATTCTTGAGCTTTAAGGCCATTTCCTTCCATTTCTCTTCTCCTAAACACTTGGTGAGAGTGAGAGTGACCTTGGGGGTGAGTGGTCAGCTTGTTGCTGAGTTATGGACTCTGTTTTGAGGAGTTCCTTAGGCTGAGTTGGTGGGTTGTTGGGTTGGAGCTTTGTTCTTAGTTGTTGAAGCTCCTAGTGGTCATCTTGGTGAAGAAAGGAACCACCTTGTTGTACATTTTCGTGCACCCTTTGTGTCAGCACCTTGAAGCTGACTTGTGAGCTCCAAGAGCACCTTTGGTTGGCTGTTTTGAGCTTTAGGTAAGTTGCCTAACCTTGATCATGAGTTTTAATGGTTTAAAGGTGGTGTCTTTGCATGTAGATGGGTTAAACAAGTAACCAACTGGTATGTGGACGTAAAACATATTAAAGATGCATGCTTTGACGTTTTAAAGTGTTAAAAATGGTACCTTGGAAGGATATCTTCGCGACATGCAGAAACTGCATTCTGTCGCGAAATATCTGGATATGGTATCCGGATATTGATATCCGGATATGGGGATCTGGATATCCGGATATTGATATCCGGATATGCCCCCGACATATATCCAGATATTCTAGGATTTCGAAGAACAGTAGCTGAACTGTTCATACAGTAGGCTATTAGGGGTTTGTGGATCCTAGATTGGTGAAGTTGAACTTCTGTTTTAATTGAACTAAGTCAGAATCAAGTGGTTAAGGACTTATGGCTTTGTGTGAAGCCTTAAGACATAAATCGTAAGAGGAAAACGTAGTCTTTATGTTTATGCTTTTGAGCTTTGTTGTTGATATGCTTGCTGGTCCTAATCAGATTGTGATCTGCTGTGTGTGGGACTTGAGCTGTGTGGACTCTTGGCATTGGATATTGAGCTTGCAAGGTAAGCTTTCGTGTCCTTGGTTTAGCCATGTTGTGGTTCCACCATGTCCCATGGGGGTATGGTTATATGCATGTTGTGTTACATGCTTTTGATGTTTTGGAAATGCTGTTGAGCTGTTATATGCTAGTGCCTTTATGATATGCATGTGGTCTTCCACCTATACGGTAAGCCTGAGTATGTAGTACATACGATATGGTGAGGCTGTGGGTGAGGTGCAAGCGGTGTTCCTTGTACTATCTGTAGGTAATAGACGTATTCCTGCATTTCTCTGGCCAGTAGAATAGTATTAACACACATGGCATGAATATCTGTTGCACTGCATTGAGTTTTGAGAACTTATATTGAATTACTGCTTTTAGAACTTATATTGCACATGTAAGTGAGCTTGGGGTGGAAGATCCTTGAGGACCCCTTGTCTTACTGAGATTTCTGGTTTAGAGATCTCACCCCACGTTTGGGGAATGCTTATTTCAGGTTCAGGTAATGTGGAGGTTGAGACCTCCAGTGGCAGGAGGCCAGAGCTTAGCTGATAGATGTTACATGTTTATGTTGATATGCTGTTATGATTGGACGTTGGATCCTATTTACTGTCTTATGCATTTAGATTCAGTTTATGGATTTCTCTGTTGAGACTTTGTTGGTTATGCTGTTGATTTGGTGAGCATGGGGATTGTCCATGCCACTTAGACTTGATTATGTCTTGTTTTATTTGGAGTTGTAATAATGTATCAGGATATTGTCCGGATTACGTGTTGTAATGCCATGACTTAGATACTCACTTTATATATATTTTGAGGTATTTCAGTTAGATGTCTATTTGTATTTACATACAGGCGATGTATTTTATAAAATTGATTAAGTAATCAACTTAGCTAAGTATAATGACGTCATAATTGAAAAGAAAAAGATATTCCGCAATTTTTAATTAAGCGCAGCTTAATACAATGATATGTTAACAAACCGGGTATACACGGGTGTTACAATAGGGTTCTCCATCTTCAGCAATGACAGTGTATTCTTCATATGGGTATCTTGTAGAAGGTCATCTCACTCGTGTAGAGTACCTAGGTTGAATTTCAGGTTGAGAGTCCGGCTCTTCATTCTCATCTCAGAGCTCTGGATGACCTGCATCAATTTGTCTTTCTTCATCACCGTCAGCAGGTGGTTCTTCTTGTTGCTAGTCATTTTCATAAATGTTTTCTTGATTTTTTACTCCCCTTACTTCATCTCGAACATGAGGGACATGTTCTTCACTTTGGATAACAACCTGAACTTTGCGCTTTAAGATGTCTTTGATAGTCTTGTCCCCATAGAAGACTACATCCCGACTTCTCACCACTTTTCGGTTGATGGAATTCCAAAGTCTACTACATCTGAACTCACATCGCAATGAACCGAGGTATATGCACTTTTTTGTCTTAGAGTCAAGCTTCACCCTCTCATCTTTGAGTATATGCACAAAGCTCAGCATCCAAACATTTTCAAGTAGTCATAGGTGGATTTCCTACCTGACCATACTTCTTCAGGGACTTCTCCTTCTAGTGGTCGTGATGGTGATAAATTGATTAAATCAACCCAGAATAATTTCAACAATCCGACATGAGATAAAATATTCGAACCTTTTCTTCAATAGTCTACTTCATTCTCACCAACTCCATTCAGCCGCGAAGTCTTTAGGGGCGTCATCTCAAGTCTTATCCCAGCCACTCTACAATAGATATCAAAAGGGCCACAATATTCACCACAGTTGTCAAAATGGACAACCTTCAACTTTTTTCCAGTCTTCATTTACACCAGAGCATGTAATTCTTTGGAGGCTTGGAGAACTTGGTCTATGGATTTCAACAAATATACCTATACCTTGCGGGAATGGTCATCAATAATGAAAATAAAATATTGAGTCCCTCAGAGTGATTTCTCCGACATGGAGCAAACGTTGGTGTGGACAAGATCAAGAATATACCTGTGTCGTCTGGCCTGATTCGGTCTCACGAAAGAAACCCGGTGTTTCTTTTCAGCTAGACAGTGCATGCAACTCTCTAGCACTTGCCCCTTCAACTCGGTCAAGAGTCCCTTCTTGTTCAGAATTTTGAGTCCTTTTTTGCTCATGTGGCCAAGGCGTTTGTGCCACAACTCCATGCTAGGTTCATCTCGAATAGAGTTGGCTTCTCTACCATTTATTCTTCCTTACATCATGTATAAGGGGCCTTCCTTCTTGCCTCGGGCAACCACTAAGTTTCCCTTGGCCAATTTTTATCTTACACCTCCAAAATAATTCACTAACCCGACATCAAGTTTTCCTACCGATATTAGGTCCAGCCGCATGTTTGGAACATACCTTACTTCCTTTAATATGAGTCAACAGCCAACGTCTGTGGTCAGGGTTACATCACTAACATCAATAATCTTGCTAGTGACTTGATTTTTCATTTTCACAACTCTGAAATCACTGTTTCTATAAGAAGAGAAGAAGCCCTTGTGTGGGGTGATGTCGAAGGAGGCACCTAAATCAACAATCCAGGCATAATCATAACCAACATTCAGAAAACTATCCTCACATAAGAGCAAGACCTCGACATCCGTAGTAGCGGCCACCGCAGTGGTTCTCTTGTCTTCTTTCTTCTTGTGCTCTATCTAATCCAATGTCACGTTGTCTTTTTTCTGGTCTTTCTTCAAAGTCTGGCAGCCAGTCATCTTATGGCTGGGCTTCCCACAGTAGAAACATGTCAATTCATGTTTCAGCCTTGACCGGCCTTTGGACTTATCGAAGCTTCCTTTACTCTCAGCAACATTTGCATCAAACATGCTGGATACATCTCGCATTGAATCAGCCTATGGACAAGAACACACATATTCAATAATTTTTCCCATTCCCCCAATATATGGTTTTCACTTTATGCTGATTTTATTTTCGCTTGTGGGACTCGTCATATTTTATTAAATTAGTCTTTGTGAGGTTACTTTTCCTCAGTTCAAAAAGAGAGAGTGTGTGGAGCAGCCAATATTTGGAGAGAAAGAGTAAATTTTAAAATAAAAAGAAGAATTTTAAAGGCATTAATTTAAAATTAATTTTGACTTTAAAATAAAAAAATTGAAAATAATCATTTTGAAAGTATAAATAGTTGACATTTGGAAATAAATTTTTTTTACAAGTACTCAATAATTTGGGTTTTTTAAAAAAATATAGAAAAAATACTAAACACTGACAAAATCATATGTTTTAAGAAAAGAGTGCAATAAAATATTATCTCTTTCGATAATGAAAACTCTATTTTATTACACCGAATAAGATAATTGAGAAAAAATAAATAAATTTTTCTTTAAAATCATTTTGACTATATAAATAAAGTATATGTGTTCCATACCAAAAAAAAAAAAAAGTATATGTGTTGATTTGAGCTTTGATTATTTTCTTATTTCACTTTGATGTCTAATCCTTATTGGAAGTGTACTTTATCCAATAATACTTTATAGATATAATTGTTGGGTTTGCTCTTTTACTAAAGCCCAAATGAGTTATTAGTATGAGAAGAGCCCAAGGAACCTAGAGCCCAATGAGCTAGGGTTTCTTGGAACCCATATAAATAGTACCTCTTAAGTCATCAGCCTCCAAGGTCTTTTTTGTGAGAAAGAGGCAAGCTCTGAATCTAATCAGTGCCCACACACTTCCCCTTCCTCCTCGAGAGATAGTTTGGAAGATCTGCCACAGTCCAACTTCAAGGAGGTTGTTCGTGCTGCGGCGCTGAGGTGAGCTGTTCGTGAAGAGGAATCCTACAAGGGAAGATTCTACACGAGACCTGCGCACCGAGAGGTAATTGTGAAACAAGGATGATTCGGTAAGCATACCAATGTACTAGGTCCTAAACGCTTCCGCATAAATCTAAGATTTCCTACAATTGGTATCAAAGCCTTGGCTGTACATTGGTATGTGAATCTAGTTTCACTATTCATGTAATTAGTTTTGCTTCTTGAAATGTGGCACCTAGGGTTCTAGGATTATGGTATGAATCTAGCATGTGTATTTTATAATTCATTTTCATAAAAGTTTAAATTTTAATCGGTAAAAATGCTTTAATCCATGGTTAGGGTCTCTCGTGTATTTCTCGATTTGTAACAAGGAGGCTAATCCCATATGATTAGGTTTCCTCTTGTTGGTTTTGTTTATTTTTGGAATTTCTGTGTATTTTTTCAATATTTTGTAAAAGTTCAAGATCGAGAAATCGCGAGGAAGATGCGCAGTCAGCAATGTCGGAGACTTTTCGAGGACTTACCGATCTCGGAATGGGGCGATCTATATATGGTTGGAAAGAGGAAGGAAATACGAACGCAACGGTGGGTGGCTCACCGCCATCTGAGTTTACACGCGCCTCCACGCGCCTCCACAAGATTCTGAGAGTGGCCGCCACTCTCCGGCAAAGAATAGGAGAGTGAGAGAGCGTCCGGCCACCTTTTTGGGTGGTTCCGGCGGCGGTGCACTCGTCTCTACGTGGCGGCACTTCCCCTGGAGTTTCAGCCTGATTTGACTTCGGGTGACGGCGCGGCAGACCTGACGGCTAGGGTTCCTCTTTCGCGTCCTAGGGTTTCTCGCCAAAGGATTGGGTCTTTGGGCTTTTGGGCCCATGAAACCCTAAAGGGGCTTGAGACAGATACTATGGGCTAGGCGAAAGTTGAATTCCAAAGTTGTATTATTTAATTTAATTTTATTTTATTTTCTTTAAAATAGGAAGGCCATGGATTAAAGTAATTATGATTTATTATTTAATGCTTTTATTGATTGGTATAAATTATATGATTGATAACATGCTTTATTGCAACAACATGCCATATAGAATAGGTGGTGCCATATTGTTGCATAACTTGTATGATTGCATGAGCATAATAGCTATTATGTCTTCTGCGACTAGTATGATAGTTATTATGGGATTATTTTGATTTTAAATCATCCTAAGAAATTAATTAATAATTATTATGATTTTTATTAAAAATCTAGATTAATAATTGAATTAATTAATTTTGGATAATTAACATCAAGACAAATAATCGTTATGGAAATTATTTTGATTTCAAATTATCCTCATAAATGATAATTATTATGATTGTTGCAATCTAGATTAATAATTAAGTCAGCTATTTGGATGATTTAAATCTAGAAAAATAATTAGAGAAAATTTCCTAAGAGAGTTCTTTTATTTTGCGAGTAATTTGTGGGTTTTTCTGAAATGGTCATGGAATAACACACGCTGCATACAACATTCATGTATCATGATTGTTTGGAGCACACGCTGACGTAAAGTGACCGAATTTCAGGACCTTAATGCTTTCAAAATTATGTTAAGCTTAGTGCACGTTTATCGGTGCTCTTACTTATATAGTTTTTGAAATCGAACAAAGGATACTCTCAATTAAATAATTCTTGGAAATTAGAAAATGTTGCTTATGTTGAATGGAAGGAGATTTAAATTAAGAGATTAATTTAACCTTCAAGCGTATTATAGGACCATTAATAAAATAATCATGTGAAGTCCCATCGAATAAGCATGATTGGATTTTATTAGATTGGACTTAAATATCTATGGGAGGAGATTTAAATTAAGAAATTAATTTAACCTCCAGGCGCATTGTGGGCCTATCAATAAAATAATCATGTGAGGCCCCAACGGATAAGCATGAATGGATTTTATTGGGCCTTAATAATTTCAAAATTTTAATAAAGTATTGTACGACCCATCGTCGATAATACTAAGTTATTAAAGATAATTTTGAAATTAAACAATGAATTCGACTGACCTTATGAAAATTCTCAAACAAAAATGTTGAATGGGTGAAGGTTTTAAAATTTAATTAATTTTAAAACCTGCGGGCTCCATTTGTGGGTTTATTAGTGAAATGATTATCGCTGAAGCCCCATCGGATAAGGATAATCAGATTTCACTAGATTAAATCTTAATAATTTCAAAATTTTAGTAAAGTATTGTACGGCCCATCGTCGGCAATGCTTAGACACTAAGGATAATTTTGAAATTAAACAATGGTTAATTACATTCAACTTTGGTAAAATTGTTAACCCTCCCATCGAGGCTCTGGCAATGGCACTGAAGGCCCAAATAACAATTTTGGTTTTTACAAGTGACTTGCCCATCGTAAGCCTTGTAAAGATAAACTGAAGGATTGTTAACAATAAACAAGAGTAGTTATGAGAATCTACTTGCACTTCGTTTGTTTATTGCATTATTTGTTTGTAAATTGTGTGCTTTATATGTTTTTCAGAAAATATCTTAGAAATGATTTTGAGTCGAAAACCTCTAGATGGTACCAACTATGAATAAGTGAAATGCAAATTTTTTGATATTGTTCTAAAACATGGAAGCTAAAATTTGTTCTGACAATGCGAGGGCCATAGCAACCTGCAGAGGATGCGTCTTAGGAAACTAAGATGCATTTCTCAGATTGGGAAATGGCAGATATGGTAGTTCGCTGCTATGTTCTTGTAAGTCTTTTCAAATACTTGCAGAAGCAAGTCTACATGATTAAGAGTGGAGTAGAAATGCTTCAGGCTCTTAATGACATGTTTGCTGCGTCTAGCAGTTCTGCTAGACAGAATGCAGTCGGTGCAGGCTTTGCTAAGAGTCTTGTTAAATCCAAAGGGAAACCCAAGGGTGGTAACAAGAACAAAATAACTTGGTTATCAGTTGTCAAACCAGTTGCTATGAAGAAGCCGCAAGGCAAGTTCTTCAAGTGCAGACTGAAGGGACACTGAAAGAAAAATTGCCCAGAGGTGATGAAAAGAACCAGACATGGGTATATTGAGGCCTGATCAGTGAATGAATCATTGATTCAGGAATCACTGATTATGTTTGTTACTCTTTGTAGTAGTTCAAACATGGCATACATGTCAGCAATGGACATAGATATTTTAAGCTTGAAAATGGGAACTTGTGTCTGCATTTGCAGTAGGACAAGTTATTTATAAGACTATGGTTTTGGGTGACTGTTTATTTGTTCCAGATTTCAAGAGAAATTCAATTTTTGTTAGTTGTTTTGGTTAAAACATGGGTTGACAATGCAATTGATTTCTCAGTTACATTTCGAAGTTCATCTTCGTCTTGTTTTTTCTGGTACATTGTTTGAATAGTCTTTATTACATATGTCCTATACCCTTTATTACATATGTCCTATCACCAAAGAAATAAAAGTTTCAAATGAAACATAACTTTGGCCTTTGTGACTGAGTCACATTATCTCAAGTAGGAAACATGTTTTAGTTAAAAGAGGGACTGAAAGTTCAAGAATCTTTTAACTAACAGCTACATGTTAGTCCTATTTGGAAGGTAAAATGGCCAAGCAATCCTACAAGGGCCAAAAAGGTTTGCGCAACTATTCAACTGGAACTGGTACATACTAATGTATGTGGACCAATTAGTGTTCAGACCAGAAGAGGTGATGAGTACTTCATTATATGAATGTTTACTCTGGATTTGGACAGATGAACCAAGTGCGCCATAAGTCTAAAGCTTTTGGAAATTCCAAGAGGTTTAGTCTGAGGCAGAAAAGCATGTAGGTGTTCAAATCAAAAACACTTTGGTCTGACTAAAGTGTTGGCTACCTGTCTGGTAAGTTCAGGTCTTACCTGATTTAAGAGGGGATAGTTTTTGTAACTGTCAACTCTAAGAATGCGTTAGTTGAATGAAGTTGCAGTATGTGAAAATCAAACATTTCTAGACTTGGTAAAGATCATGTTCAGTTATTCATCTTTGTCAATGTTGTTCAAGGGAGATGCATAAGAGAAGGAAATGTACCTTCTTAACTTGATTCCGTCAAAATTTGTTGTAAAGACACCTAAAGAATTATGGAAAGGGTGTAAGCCCAGATCAAACCATATTCGGATTTAGGGTGCTACGGCACACGTCCTACAACAGCAGTCAAATGAGATGGAATCTTGTATGGAAGAGTGCATATGTTTTGGCTACCCTAAGAGAACTAGAGATGATTTCTTATTTATTCTTAAGGACAAGATAATCTAAGTGAGCACTCACATGATTTTCTTAAAGGAGGACTAGATAAGAAATTATAAGCTCTTAAGTTAGGTTATTCTTGATGAGATTTATCTCAGATCAAGAATTTCCAGAATCTCTAGAAGCTTCATCCACTGTTCCCTTGATTGTTCAAGAGGGGATAGATATATCTCTAAGTGAACAAACAAGAGAACCATGATTAGAAATTCAACATGATAATATATAAGTGAAACTAGTAGAAATATTAGTATCACATGTAAATGAACAATATCAAGGATAAGCGGATCCTCAAGAAATTGAAGATCCATCATTTGACCCACTCTTTGTTTTACCTATAAATACACAAGGTCTAGTGCAATACATTCGTAGTGGGAGAGAACCTTGTTAACTCTCAAATTGTTTCTTGTTGAGTGATATTGATCCTACTAGTTACGATAATGCACTAGAAGATGTTGTTGATCAAGTGTTGCTCAAGCTATGAACAATGAGATGAAATACTTGTATTTCAACTCTGTTGGTCCTAGTAAAGACACCAAGAGGGGTAAAACCCACAAGGTGCATGTGGACATAAAAGGCAAAGAGAGGATGGACAGAAAGGTGAAAACCTTCAAAGCTAGCTTGGAGGCAATTTTTGCCAGACGCCATGCTTGAGTCTATCCAGATTCTCTTAGTTGCTATAAGTCTCAATTATGAGATTTCATTTTGGGAGTTGGATGTCAGGATATCTACATACAACAACCAAAAGGGTTTATAGCAAATGGGTAGAAACACATGGTATGCAAGTTGTGAAAGTCTATTTCATAGACTTAAACAAGCATCCAGGTCTTGGAACATCAGTTTTGATCAGGTTATCAAAATTTTGATTTTGAGAGAACCTTGATGAATGATGTGTATTTGTATGTAAAGGATCCAACGGAAGACAGTAGTTTTTCTAGTACTTTATGTAGATGATATGCTCCTTATTAGAAACAATGTGGAGGTAATATCAAGCATAAAGAGTTGGCTAAGTTAGTGTTTTGGTATGAAAGCACTGGGGAAGCCAATTATATTCTTGGTATAAAACTCTTATGAGACCGGAAGAATAAGTTGTTGGCATCACCTCAGGCTACTTACATTGACAAAACCCAAAATTCAACATGAGAATTCTAAGAAAAGAATTATAATTCTCAGATGTGGAATTCACTTCCTAAGGAGTGACCAAAGACTTCTAAGAAGGATGAATGCATGAGCA